>NC_083316.1:158435189-158735189 GCF_963455315.2 Globicephala melas | reverse complement strand
AGACAACAGTCATCCGTACTCGAGGTGGTTATGAGAAAAAGGCAAAAAGAAAAATGACGTGATTCATACCCAGTACGTGGTGTATGATGAACCACAATCATAAAGGCCAACTATTATTATTATTGATGCTATTATTGTTGTTGACGGTCTCTTTCACATCAGGGACTTTGTGGGGCCCTTTCCAGTCCTCAGCAGAACCATGGTTGGTTTTCTCCACCAACTTTGATAAGCTGTGAAGGGTGCCTCAGGAAGGAACCTGGGAAACATCATGCTGAGTGAGCTAAGCCAGGCCCCAAAGTCCACACGTTGTATGATTCGGTTTACATGAAATCTTCAAAGCAGGCAAATGTATAGAGACGGCAGATTAGTGGTTGCCAGGAGCTGCAGGGGGATTAGAGAGTGACTGCTAATGGGGACGGGTGTCTCCCTTTTGGGGTGATGGAAATGTCCTAGAATAGGTTATGGTGATGGTTGTACAACTCTGTAAAATACTAAAAACTGTTGAATTGTACAGTTTAAATGGGTTAACTTTCTTATTTTTAAAAAATTTTATTTATTTATTTTTATTCAAGTTTAGTTGATTTAGAAGGTCATGTTAGTTTCAGGTGTACAGCAAAGTGATTCAGTTATACATACATATATATCTTTTCTTTTTTCAGATTCTTTTCCCTTACAGGTTATTACAAAATACTGAGTATAGTTCTCTGTGCTATACAGTAGGTCCTTGTTGGTTATTTTATATACAGTAGTGTGCATATGTTAATCCCAAACTCCTAATTTATCCCTCCTCCCCTTTCCCCTTTGGTACCTGTAAGTTTGTTTTCTATGTCTGTGGATCTATTTGTTTTGTATATGAGTTCACTTGTATCATTTTTTTTTAGATTCCACATATAAGCGATATCATATATTTGTCTTTCTCTGTCTCGCTTATTTCACTTAGTATGATAATCTCTAGATCCATCCATGTTGCTGCAAATGGCATTATCTCATTCTTTTTCATGACTGAGTAATATTCCACTGTATAAATATACCACATCTTCTTTATCCATTCATCTGTCGATGGACGTTTAAGTTGCTTCCATGTCTTGGCTATTGTAAATAGTGCTGCAGTGAACATTGGGGTGCATGTATCTTTTCGAATTATGGTTTTCCCCGGATATATGCCAGGAGTGGGATTGCATGATCATGCGGTAGCTCTATTTTTGTTTTTTTAAGGAACCACCATACTGTTCTCCATAGTGGCTGCACCAATTTACATTCCCACCAACAGTGTAGGGGGGTTCCTTTTTCTCCACACCCTCTCCAGCATATATTATCTGTAGACTTTTTGATGATGGTCACTCTGACCTATGTAAGGTGATACCTCATTGTAGTTTTGATTTGCATTTCTCTAATAATTAGCACATCTTTTCATGTGCCTACTGGCCATCTGTATGTCTTCTTTGGAGAAAATTCTATTTAGATTTTCTGCCCATATGTTTAAAAAATTATTTTCATTTATTTATTTCTTTTATTTTTGGCTGCATTGAGTCTTCGTTGCTACACGTGGGCTTTCTTTAGTTGTGGCAAGTGGGGGTTATTCTTCGTTGTGGTGCATGGGCTCCTCATTGCAGTGGATTCTCTTGTTGTGGAGCATGGGCTCTAGGTGCACGGGCTTCAGTAGTTGTGGCACGTGGGCTCAGTAGCTGTGCCTCGCGGGGTCTAGAGCGCAGGCTCAGTAGTTGTGGCACACTGGCTTAGTTGATCCACGGCATGTGGGATCTTCCCGGACCAGGGCTCGAACCCGTGTCCCCTGCATTGGCAGGCGGATTCTTAACCACTGTGCCACCAGGAAAGCCCTTTCTGCTCATTTTTTGATTGGGTTGTTTGTTTTTTTGATATTGAGCTGTATGAGCTGTTTGTATGTTTTGGAGATTAATTTCTTGTTTGGTTGCATCATTTGCAAATATTTTTTCCCATTCTCTAGATTGTCTTTTTGTCTTTTTTTTTTTTTTTTGGTCTTGTTTATAGTTTCCTTTGCCTTGCAAATCTTTCACGTTTAATTAGTCCCATTTGCTTATTTTTATTTCCATTATTCTAGGAGAAAGATCCAGAGACATATTGCCGTGATTTATGTCAAAGAGTGTTCTGCCTATGTTTTCCTCTAGGAGTTTTATAGTATCAGGTCTTACATTTAGGTCTTTAATCCACTTTGAGTTTTTTTGTGTGTGTGGTGTTAGATAATGTTCTCATTTTATTCTTTACATGTAGCTATCCATTTGGGTGAACTGTCTAGGAAGTGAATTATATCTCCATATAGAGGTAGGAGAGGGGTGAGGCCTGTCCCCAGAGCTGAAGCCCATAGGAGATGTGGCAGGTGAGGAGGGATGAGCTGGGGGAGGTAGGCATGAGCCCTTCTAGCTCACAGAGCAGCAGGAGGCCGAGTGCGGGGTGGGGGGGGGGCGGGGGCGGGGCATGGGCTTGGGGAGCCAGGATGATGAGGGAGCCTTGGAAGGTTTGCACGAAGGAGCTGTGAACTGTCTCCTCCTGCAAAGCAGCTGCCTTGGGAGCTGGTCTGTCTTGCTCCCGGGCTGCCTGGTCCCTGTGTCACACCTGGGAGGCCACCCACGTGCGCCGTGGGAAGAGTTGTCCTCTACGGACCATGGGCTTGGGGCTGGCTTTATATCCCAGGTTTCGGTCCCCACTGATGCCCTGGGATGTGAGTCTTGCTGTCAGAGGTTCTGGAACTCACCTGTTAGAATTGATCTTCCTAAATATTGTGTATTGCTGAGG
The DNA here is from genome assembly GCF_963455315.2 of Globicephala melas. Classification (NCBI taxonomy): domain Eukaryota; kingdom Metazoa; phylum Chordata; class Mammalia; order Artiodactyla; family Delphinidae; genus Globicephala; species Globicephala melas. The sequence goes on along the minus strand of NC_083316.1, from coordinate 158,732,417 downwards.
GCTGGGCCAGCCTGGTCCACCTTTGAGCATGTGGTTCACTGGCCTTGTGGGTGGTTTCCATAGTACTCGATGAGGGAAGGGGAGAAGGGGAAGAAGTAGTCACCTCACCTGGGAGCTATCTACACCTGCCCACCACACCTGGGGGATTATCTACCCCTGTCCACCTCACCTGGGGGGCTGTCTACACTTGCCCACATCACCTGGGAGCTGTCTACACCTACCTACCTCATCCGGGGGGTGGGTCTGTCCCTGGCCCCCTGCAAGTGGGTCAGCGGTACTGTTGGCCCAGTGGCCATCTCAGGCCCTGCCCGCTATTGACCCAGTCTCCTGCAGAGTCAGGTGAGTCCACCCACAGAGCAGAGGGTGCTTGGAGATGCTGGTGGCCTAGTGGCTCTTCAGTTCTCTCCTGGCCCAGGGCGTGTCCAGAACATTCCTGGCACTGAGCTGGCATCTTCCCCAGGACAGAAACAGCCTGACTGGCAGAGCCAGAGCGCTCACTGTGGCACTTTTATTTCCAGTCTGTTTGCCCAGAAGGCAGAGCCAGCCAGGATGCCCACGTGGGCCTGAATTGTCTGGCTCTCGATTTTCTCCTCCATCAGATCTCAGAACTGGCGTGCCATCTGAGGCAGGTTCCTGCTCTCTCACCTGTCGGGAGACTCCAAGAATGAATGATCGAGGCCAGGTTGAAGCCCAAGGGACAGACAAAGGTGCCGACCCCACACACACGGGTGCCTGGGGGTGTCTGACTCTGAGAAGGGCCTCAGTTGGCACTCTCAACTCCTCCCAGGACAGATGCATGGCACTCTGCCTGAAGGTTTATGGCCCTGGGTGATGTAGATGGTGTAGACAGCCCCCAGGTCAGGTGGGTGGGTGCAGACAGCCCCCAGGTCAGGTGGGCGGGTGCAGACGGCACATGTTATGGGGACTCGCTCTGAGGCACAGCCACCCAGCTGAGGGAGCACCCCAGGAGGGGCTTCACAATGAGGAAGCACCGGACAGGACCTGAAAGCTGAGAAGGAGCCGCAGGGGTATAGAGGGTGCATCTCTGAGTGTTCCCCCAAGGGTGGCCTGCAGGGGATGCCTGGGGTCTGTCCCAGCGACAACGTGGCTGTTTGGGGGTCCCAAGGGAGACAAGCTGACCAGCGGTCTGGGGTCTGATGATCACGGAGGGTGTGTCTTTTGCCCTGAAGGAGAAAACCCAGCAGACTGGGGTTTCAGGGAAGTGATTCTGGGGACATCCTATCAGACGTTTCTGCCGTCAAGTGTGGAATAGCAAGGCTGGTGCATGCGCTTAGAAGTGCAGGCAAGGCACCTGCAGGCCTTCAGGGCCACGCTGACACTGCCCCGGGGCCCGTATCTGACCTGAGAACTGACGGGCTGGACGTGGCTGGCCCGGGGACCGCCTGCCCATCACTGCCCTCGCTGGGCTTGTGTGCACTCCCAGCCCCGAGGAGATGGGATGGGCCCCATGGGGCCAAGAGAGGAGCCTGGCTTGATCTCTGGGTACCCCCATTCCAAGACTCACCGTTCCCCCCTTCCCTGTGCTCCTCGGAACAGCCACGAGCTCCTTCCTGTCGACAGGGCGCTATGTGACATCGCTGTGTTCAAAGGGGCATCTGGGGACTGCTGGCTTCTCCCAGACCCAGGCAGGGCAGAGTCCAAGAGTACGTTTCAGACCCATTTGTCCCACTCGGCAGAGTTCTCAGATGTCTCCCCCTCCTTGGAAGTCTTGGTCCTGTGTCCCATTCTCCTGCATCTCCACTGTTTTTAAAAAAATGTAGGGGAATATGGCCAGTATTTTGTAGTAAGTGTAAACAGAGTGTGACCTTTAAAAATTTATTAGAGAAGCAGCTGCGTCATCACATTACTGGGCTGGGCGGCCGCCTGCGGAAACTTGAAATGGATGATGGGTTGCTGGCAGGTGGTGGGGCTGGGGTCGGAGGCTATGGCGCCAGATCCCGAGCGTACCGGCTGGGCTGTGGAAGAGGAGCCGGGGCCCCTCGAGAAAGGTTTGTTCGAAGACGAAGATTCACGCAGTGATTGTAGCAATCATGATAAACCAGGCACTAGTTTACCAAGTTTTGTGCCAGAAAGTCAACTTCTGTTCTATGAGTGATTCAGCGCTTATCAAGATTACAATTTAACTGACTGCAAGGCCTCTGAGGTAAAAGAATTCACAGCTGAGTTCTTAGAGAAGGTCCTTGAACATCTGGATGGCGGGCAGTCTGGCACACTAATGTGTTTGAGGTGCTGGCTACAGTCACAGATGTGGACTTTACAGCCTTGAAGGCAGTGGGGGGGCTTACTGTCCTGGACCTGTACCTCTGTGAATCTCAAGTGAGCACTTTTACTTTGGAGTGTATGAAAGAGCTCCTTGATCTGAAGGAACACTGGTTGCAGGAGCTGTGGATGGTGTTTGATGGTTCTGGAGTATTTGACCAGACAGCACTTGCAACTGAGCATATCAGGTTTTTCTATCAGAACATTTGGAGGAGTTTGGCTGGAGAAGAGGATGAGTATGATTATTTTATTAGATGTGCTGAACCTCGACTGAGATTGCATTATGACATTCTTGAAGACTAAGTTCCTTCAGGACTTATTGTTGACTATCAAAATCTGTTGACTCAGTGTGAGGAGAGTGACAGGAAATTTTTAAATCTGAGAAGCTGTTTGTCACATTGTAACTCTGATTCTGAGCAGAAAAACTCTGATTCTGGCAGGAAAACATCTGGAAGGGTTAAAATTCTATTCAGAGATCGAACAGTTGAAACGAAAGCTAAAACTCATAGAGAATCCTTTGTTGAGATATGCGTTTGGTTATCAGAAGAATTCTAATATACAAGCAAAGGGCATCCGTCCAAATGGCCAGAAGGTCACCCATGTGGTCTCCTCCACCATGACGACTGGTCTGCTGTAGTCCCTGCTCAGGGATAAGCTTTGTCCAGAGCCTTGTACGGAAGAAATAGAAATTCAGTTCCATAGTGATCCATCGTCTGCTATAAATGCCTGCTAGGAGGGCGACACTGTTATTGTTTGTCCTGGCCGTTACGTGGTACATGGTGCATTCTCCATTACCGACTCCATTGAGTTGGAAGGGTATGGTCTACCAGATGATATTGTGATAGAAAAGGGAGGCAAAGGAGACAATTTTTTGTGGATTGTACGGGTGCGGATATTAAAATCTCAAGCATAAAATTTGTTCAGCATGATGCCGTGGAAGGAATCTTAATTATTCACCGTGGCAAGACTACATTGGAAAACTATGTACTGCAGTGTGAAACTACAGGGGTCACAGTATGAACGTCAGCAGAATTTTTAATGAAGAACTCAGATTTATAGGGTGCCAAGGGTGCAGGTATAGAAATATATCCTGGGAGTAAGTGCACCCTGAGTGACAATCAGATCCATCACTGCAAAGAAGGGATCCTCATCAAGGACTTCTTAGATGCACATTATGACATTCCCAAAACATCCATGGTGAATAATGTCATACAGAATAACGAAGGTTATGGTGTTGTCTTGGTGAAACCTACAATTTTCTCTGACCCGCAAGAAAATGCCCAAGATGAAACTGAAGAAAATAAAGTTCAGACAAGTGGAGAGACAGATGTAGCTGAAAGAGTGGATCTAGAAGAGCTGATTCAACGTGCAACTGGTAAAATGGAGCTTTATGTGAGAGTGACCTTTCTGAGCAAGTGGAAAGCAATCGCGAAATTGTAAATGAACTAGTTGCTGCCTCCACACAAAAAGGCCAGATGAAGAAGAAAAGGTTGAGTGAACTGGGGATCACGCAAGCTGATGACAACTTAATGTCACAGGAGATGTTTGTTTCAATTGTGGGGAACCAGTTCGAGTGGAATGGGAAAGGGAGTTTCGGCACAATTTTGTTCTGACCACTGTGACGTAAATAGATAGCAAAAGATTGGATTTTGCACCTGCTGCCCCCAAGAATCACAGCTGCTATCTTACTTTGCTTCATGTCTATATTTTGTATCTGATATATTCGATTGGGTTTGAGGGAAACCTAGATTTATTTCTGTCTGCAGGTGTTGCACATGAAACACTCTTTATAAAGAAGGTCATAAAAACATAAAATAGAAAATATTTGGAGATTTCTTATCTAGAAAGTCTTGCTTTTTCAAACACACAGTTCTCATATGAAGTCTACTAGTAACTTTCTAGTATAAATACACTTTAGCACTTCAAAGAGGAGGAAGAAAGGCAGGGAATGCAAGATGAGTGCACAAAAACGCAATAGGCCTCAATGTGCAGTATTCTATTTTTTTTTTTTCTTTTTTTGCGGTATGTGGGCCTCTCACTGTTGTGGCCTCTCCTGTTGTGGAGCACAGGCTCCGGACACGCAGGCTCAGCAGCCATGGCTCACGGGCCCAGCCGCTCCGCGGCATGTGGGATCTTCCCGGACCGGGGCACGAACCCGTGTCCCCTGCATCGGCAGGCGGACTCTCAACCACTGCGCCACCAGGGAAGCCCTATAATTGTCTTTTTAATCCCAATTATAGTGAGTCCGATATCCATGCTTTATTTGCATAATACTTGTCTTAAAAGCTTTTATGATTGGGAGGTTATCTGCCTTATCAGGCTTATTACTGAGAATTTGAGTGGGAATGCCTTTTTATGTTGAACTATGTAATCATCAAAACAGTAATAGCATAGCAAGTTTGAAACAGAAATGAAACGTGTTATTCAGAACCAGTGCATACACAGAGCATTTTCACTGTTGCTGAATATGAATGATTATAAGAAAGTGCTTTTCTTTCACCATAACAGTATTCGGATCAGATTTCTTACACAGTCAAAATGATTACCTATACAACTTGTATCAGCTCTGTGTTCTTGATATCATATTGTAAAATACAGCTTTTAAAAGTCTTTATATTTTTAAAAAGTATATGTGACATTAAAATTCCTACTGATTAAAATTGTAATGATGAAATCAAAAACATTTATTAAAAAATTAAACAAAAACCCAAACAAAAAATGGAACAGCAACAAATAAAATTACGTGCACTCTAAGCATCGGAAAAGTATGTTTTTTATAAACAGATTGATTGAGATATAGCTGACATACAATAAACTGCACATATGTATTCAACTGGCTAAGTTTTGACACATGTACCCACCTGTGAAACCACCACTGCAATTGAGAGAGTGGACACAACCGTCACCCCCCCAAAAGTCCCTCAGGACCTAAAAGAAAACTGTTTGCTGTCTTCTACCCACAGAACTTCTGACACCAAACGTGTGGGTTTTCCACACCAAGGAATTCTGACACTAGCCCCCCTGGAGTTAGCGCAAACCCCACACGTGGAGTGCTCAGGTGAACTGCTCAGTCCCACAAGACTGGCCCCATTTCCAGTGCCAGTCGCAAGGCTAGGCCTCCAGGATTTCTGAAAGACCAGTTATACATCATGGGTTCCAAAGACCCCCTTCTTGGGTTCAACAATTTGCTAGAATGGCTCACAGAACTCAGGAAAACACTTTACAATTACTTTTTTGTTGCTGTTGTTTGTTTTTTTTAAATAAAGGATACGACTCAGGAACAACCTGATGGAGGAGATGCACAGGACAAGGTATGTGGGAAGGAGCACGGAACTTCCGTGCCATTTCTGGACAATGTCACCCTCCCAGCTCCTCCAACGTGTTCACCAACTCAGAAGCTCTCTGACCCCACCCTTTTGGGTTTCTATGGAGGCTTCACAACATAGGCACAACTGATTAAATCACTGGTTATTAGTGATTCAGTATCAACCTCCAGCCCCTCTGCTCTCCCCGGAGGTCGGTGGGTAGAACTGACAGGTCCAACCCTCTAATTGTGTGGTTCGTTCCCCGGGCAACCAGCCCTCATCCTTCGGTGATTTCTGGAAGTCACCTTAGTACCAGAAGCTCAGGTGTGGTTGAAAGTGGCTTGTTATGAACAACAAAAGACACTCCTATTTCAGAAACTGGGGATGGAAACCAAATATTTTAACAAAAGTTGCTCCTGTTGCCCTTGTCACTTAGGAAATGACAGGGGTTTTAGGAGCTCTGTGCCAGGAGCTGGGGATGAAGAACAGGTATAGATTTCTTGTTACATCACAATAACAAGACAATAACAGGACACTTCCTAATCCCTCCCACCTGCCCCTCCCCTTCTTTCTCAAGCATCCACTTTGGGTCACTCTAGATTAGTATACACGTTCTAGAATTTTCTATAAGTGCAACTGTACAGTAAGTACTCTTTGTCTTCTCTCAATTAGCATCATTTTGAGATCTGTCCATATCATTGCACGTGTCAGTATTTCTTTCCTTTTCATTGCTTCATGGATTGTGTTCCATTGGATGGACATGATTCCTTTCTATCAAGTGCTTTTTATACGCCAGGCACTGTCCCAGTAGTTGAATCTCCAAACTGAGTTTTTAAAAAATTTTTTTTAATTAATTAATTAATTTATTTTTGGCTGCGTTGGGTCTTCATTGCTGCACATGGGCTTTCTCTAGTTGTGGCGAGCGGGAGGCTACTCTTCATGGTGGTGCGCGGGCTTCTCATTGTGGTGGCTTCTCTTGTGTGGAGCATGGGCTCTAGGCGCGTGGGCTTCAGTAATTGTGGTGCATGGGCTTAGTTGCTCCGCGGCATGTGGGATCCTCCCGGACCAGTGTCCCCTACATTGGCAAGTGGATTCTTAACCACTGTGTCACCAGGGAAGTCCCTCCAAATTGAGTTTTAATCCCCAAACTGGTCTGCAAGGAAGTGTTTTGATCTCCCCTTGACAGCCGAGGCAATTAGAGGGCTTGACTTCTTACAGGTCACACAGCTGGTAAATGCAAGAGTCAGAATTTTTTTTTTTTTTTTTTCCAGTACGCGGGCCTCTCTCACTGTTGTGGCCTCTCCCGTTGTGGAGCACAGGCTCCGGACGTGCAGGCTCAGCGGCCATGGCTCACGGCCCAGCCGCTCCGCGGCATGTGGGATCTTCCCGGACCGGAACACGAACCCGTGTCCCCTGCATCGGCAGGCGGACTCTCAACCACTGCGCCACCAGGGAAGCCCCTTAATCTTTATTTTTAACGTGGACACTCTTTACTTCTGGTCAATTGTCCCCTTTTCTTAAATAATTAAAGCAGATGTACAACGTATGTATGATAGGCCACAAACAGGCTATTTTAGTTAGCATAAAATTCAAGTTAACTCTTGTATAAGCCAGAATGACTTCCCTATATTTCAATAGGTGAAAATTTCTTTTATTAGGTCCCTCTGAGATCCTGGCCACCCTGGGTTCCTCAGCAGCAAGATGGATTTTTTCCTGTACTTTTCTTCTCTTTTCTTTTTCTTTTATGGGGGTGAGATTCACATACCAGAAGAGTAACCATTTTAAAGGGAACAACTCAGTGGCATTTAGTATATTCAAGATGTTGTGCAACTCTCACCTCTGTCTAGTTCTAGAACATTTTTTCACCCCCCTAAGAAACCCCATCCCCGTTAGCAGTTACTTCCCTTGAATCCTGAAAGCAGCCAGTAGTCAAATTTCCAATATGACCTCGCCACATCTGTCCCTGTTGCAGAGGTCAATGTGTGCCCACCTGCCCCCCTCCCCTCACCCCCCCCAGCTGCCCTGCAGTGCACGTAGGAAAAGGTGACCAGGCTCTGTGTGTAGAGGTCCCACACCCCCTGCCCCATGCATGACCAGAGGTAGAGAGGAAATCCCAGCTCCTGCCCTGGGGTTTCCACTTCTGAGTGGTCCCCTGTGTCTGCGGAGCCGTGCTGGCCTGGAGCCAGCTCTCCTGCTTGGCACAGATCAGAACCGTCCCCTGTGACCTATCCAGGTTCATATGACGCTGAATCTCAGCATATTTTCCCCCTGAGCCAAGCAGAAGCTGTCACTCCTGCAACAGCACCACGGAGAAAAACCTTGGCATCCCAGGGACAGGGGTGGAGGCCTGAGGCAGGGAAGCCGTTCTCAGCACAGGGACCCGGAGCCAGGATGGACTTCTAGATCCAAATTTCCAAAGCAAATTAACCAGCTCCCTCTCGGGCTTCAGGTTGCTGCCCAAGAGGCACGTAGGGCCTGGTTGTGGCCGACAGTGCCAGACCCTCCCTGCCAGCCGTGCTCCCGCCAAAGAGCCGTGCGTGGGGTTTCTTTCTCTTGAATCACAGCTTTAGTGAGATACAATTCACATCCCATACAATTCACCCATTTTAAAGGGTGCAATTTAATGGTTTTTAGTATATCCCCAGAGCTGGGCAACTACCACCACAGTCCATTTTAGAACATTTCCATCACCCCAAAAAGAGACCCCATCCCCATGAACACTCATTCCCTGTCCCCTGCTGAAGCACACCCCCCGCACTGCCAAACCACTAATCTGCCTTCCGTCTCTGGATATTTCACATAAATGGAGTCATACACTCTCTGTCCATTTGTGTCTGGCTCCTTTCTTTCAGCACGATGTTTTTAGATTTCACCCATATAGTAGCATGTGTCAGTGCTTCATTCCTTTTTATGGCTGAGTAATACCCCATCGTATGAATGGACCACATTTTGTTTACCCTTTCATCCACTGATGGACATTTGGGCTGCTTCCACCTTTTGGCAGTTGTGACTAGTGCTGTGGATGTGCGTGTACCTGTCTGAGTCCCTGTTTTCAGATCTCACAGGTATCTGCCTATGAGCAGAATTGCTGGATCATATGCTAATTCCATAGTTATCTTATTGAGGAATTGCCAGGCTGTTTTCCCTAGCTACCACACGATTTTAAATTCCTACCAGCAGTGCACGAGGGTTCCAATTTCCCCACATCCTCATGGACACTTGTTAGTTTCTGTTGCTTTGATAGTAGCCATCCTGATGAGTGGGAGGTGGTATCTCCTTGTGGTTCTGGTTTTCATTTCCCTGATGACTAGGGATTTTGAGCAACTTCTCACGTGCTTATTGGCCATTTGTGTATCATCTTTGGTGAAATGTCTATTCAAGTACTTTGCCCATTTTTAAATTAGGTTGCTTGTCCTTTTTTGTTGTTATTGTTGAGTTATAAGAGTTCTTCATATATTCTGGGTACGAATCCCTTATCGGCTATATGGTCTGCAAATATTTTGTCCCATTTTGTGCACTGTCTTTTCACTTTCTTGATAGTCTTTTGATGCACAAACGTTTTACATTTCGATAGAGTCCAATTAATCTATTTTTCCTTTGTTGCGTGTGCTTTTAGTGTCCTATCTAAAATAAAACAGAAGGACAATGAATCTTCCAAGTGGGGTCCTGGGGCTGAGGGGTCTCTGGGGACTGATGGCTCAGGAGGGGGTGGGGCAGGGGCTCCTGGCTCAGGTTGGATTCTGGAATGTAACACGACTGATGGGCAGTGGACCAGGTCCGACCACCTCTCCCCACGTCCATTCCTTCCGAGCTGATCTTTGATGGTGGGCAGGAGAGGGTGATTGCTCCAGCACAGGCGAGAGGGAGAAAGACCAGGAGAGTGACTTTGACTTTCTTTCTTCCTTTTCTTCTTCCCTCTCTCCCCCTCCCTCTCTTTTAAAATAATTTTAAAAGAATATGCTATTCTGTAGGATCATGTAATTGTGGATATATGACCTCTTGCGTTTGTGAAAACCCATGGAATGTACAACACCCTAATGTAAACTGTGGTCTTAAGTTAATTGTAATGTATCAATATTCATTCATCGATTGTAACAAATACACCATCCCAGTGCAAAATGTTAACAATAGGGGAAACTGTTGCAAGGGGAACTCTGTACTTTACAGTTTACATTTCTGTAAACTTAAAACTGCTAAAAAAAAATCTATTAATTAAAAAAAAAATAAATGCAATACAGTAGTGATTACATTGCAATGATTGCAAATATATGTAAAAAATGAAAGAAAGAAAAAGTTATATTAATATTAATTATATTAATATATTTGATAAATGTTATTAAAATACTTTTAATAAAGAAAAATAAAAATGTAAATGATTTAAAAACTTAAAATCATTAAATAAAAATTTAAATCATTTTCATAATTTCTTCTGAAATAATTTCAGACTTGCAGAAACATGGCAAGAACCATCCAAAGAACCCCCTTTCACTTGGATTCCCCGAAGGTGGAATTTTATCATGTTTGCCCCCCGCTCCTTGTTCTCTACAGCTCCACTCATCATAGCGATTTTTCTTTCTGAATCATCCCAGAGCAATTGGCAGACATGCTGCCCTATCACCCTGACGCTATCCCCCAAACAAGGACACTCTCCTACAAAACCTGCTTGCCACTGCATGAATCCAACACCACCACTAGGGCGGCACCACTGGGCAGTCTCCAGCCTCCATTTGGACTCCAGCTGCCCCTTTAGCCTAGAGCATTTCTCAATCTTTCCCTGGCCTTCACGGCTCTGATGGTTTTAAATAGAGATTTAATAGAGATGGAAGAGAGATGAGTGGTTGCTTAGGCCTGGTGGGAGGATGGAGGGCTGGTATGATAGCTAAAGAGTATGAGGTTGCTTTTTGAAGTGATGAAAATATTCTGCAATATATTTTTTAAAATTTTTATTTAATTTTTAATTTGGCTGTGTTGGGTCTTAGTTGTGGCAGGTGGGATCTTTGTTGTGGCACGTGGGCTTCTCTCTAGTTGTGATGCATGGGCTCTAGAGCATGCCAGCTTAGTTGCCCTGTGGCACGTGGGATCTTAGTTCCCTGACCAGGGATTGAACCCATGTCTCCTGCATTGGAAGGTGGATTCTTAACCACTGGACCCCCAGGGCAGCCCCCTACTTTTCTTTTTTTGAAATTGAAGTATAGTTGATTTACATTGCTGTGCCAATCATTTTTTATACAACACTTAAAAAAATTTTTATTTCCTTAATTGAAGTATAGTTGATTTACAATGTTGAGCCAATCGAAAATGTTCTGCAATTGATTGTGATGATGGTCACACATACATGTGTATATACTGAAAACACCCTTGAATTGGACCCTTTCGTATGGTGTGTGAATTATATCTCAATAAAGCTGTTGGGAAAAAAGAATACAGACTTTTCATTCTGTAGGTGACCTTCAATCTGGAGCTATCAGTATATCCTTATGCCCAGGGTCAGGCCCTACATTCCTGGCAGAACTACAGAATCAGTGATGTACTCTTCTCAGGACACCACATCAGGAGGCCCCCCCCCTGCCATCTGATCCCTCCACTGGGTGTTATCTTGTGTGTAGTAAAGAATTGAACCTGATTCAAAGAGAGTCTGGCCTTTGCCGTTGACTCTTTGGAGGTACCTTCTAAACTTCTGGGATGTCCTTCCTAAGAAGAGTGTCTTTGTTTACCTGGAACCTTGGGCCACACCAAATAGTCTAATTTATGATGGGGGCCTCAGGCCATATGGTCTCAGCTTGACCTCCAGATGGTCTGGAGACTAAAGGTCAGCCACATGGACAGTTGACCTTGGACCCCTCAATAAAAACTCTGGACACTGAGTCTTGGGTGAGCCTCCCCGGTTGGCAGTACACCATGTGGGTTGTCACACATCATTGCCAGGAAAATAACTCTTTCCTGACTGCACTGTGTGGGGAGGGGGGCACTTCTGGAAACCCATGCCTGGATTTCTCCTAGACTTTTCTCTTGGCTGTTTTGAACTTATATCCTTTCACTGTCATAAACTTTATCTGTGAGTATAACAATTTTCAGTGGGTTCTGTGAATCCTTCTAGAAAATTATGGAACCTGAGGGTGGTCTTAGGACTCCTAAACTTGCAGTTGGTGTCAGAAGTGAAGGTGGTCTTGGGACTTTCCTGGTGGCACAGTGCTTAAGACTCCACGCTCCCAATGCAGGGGGCCTGGGTTTGATCCCTGGTCCGGGAACTAGATCCCACATGCATGCTGCAACTAAGAGTTTGCATGCCACAGCTAAGGAGCTGGCAAGCTGCAACTAAGGAGCTCACCTGCTGCAACTAAAGAGCCCACATGCCGCAACTAAGACTGGACACAACCAAATAAATAAATATGAAAAAAAAAAGAAGTGAGGGTGGTCTTGTGTCCCCCAATTTCACGCCTTGACAACAAGGGTCTCCACCATGAGGCTCCGTTTTTCCTTTTGTCACTGGTAGCTATTTTGCGAGCAGATCCTTTGTGTCTACACCAATCACCTGTTCTTTCCACCCCTTCTATCATCAACCTTAGTGTCTATTATGATCCTGCCTGAACCAGCTACCTTCCTGGTGGTTGACAAAGGGCATTTCTATATTCCCATCACTTGTCTCAGTTTATTCGTTGATAGTCTATCCTGTTGACTCTCCTGGTGGCTGACAGCTGATAAAAATGGGCTGTGAATCATTACTTGAAAGAACCCATAGTGCGATGGCATCTTTCCAAACATGGCTTTCTTAGGGGGTGGGTATTGTGTGCAAAAACCAAGGATTTGGTTTGCAAAGTGAGAAGCTTGGGATCCTCTAAACCAGTGTGGTTCTCAACCGGGGGTGGCTTTACTGGCATCTACTGGGTCTGCTCAGCATCTCATAAAGCACAGACAGCCCCCCATGGCAAAGAATGATCTGGCCCCAAACGTCAGCAGTGCCAAGGCAGAGAAGCCCTGGAATAATGCTGGGGGGAAGGGCCCATCAGGCAGTGGACACAGCCTGGGCAAAGTCCAGGAGGTGGGACCAGGCCTGGTGTGTGGGAGGGAGGTTGGAGGGGCAGGAGCTCACCTTGAACTTGGCTTTGGTCCTGGTTGGGGGGGCTTCATCACATCCTTGTTAAGGCAAGGCCCACTTAAGCCTGTCCTGCTCTGCTTTTGCCAACTTGCTCCTCTGTGCTTCCCCTCACGGAGCCCCAGACTGCTCGTCTGTGAAATGGGGGAACTTATAGAGCACACCGGGTCAAGGGGGTTAAAATGCTTAAGATACGTAATGCGATAATGTGAGGACCTTAGGACCTTTGGAAGCAGGCAGTGAGAGGACAGAGAAATGGTCCTAGATACACTTGCCAGGGTGCCACGGGCATACACAGAACAGACAAAATCCATCCCCAGTTCGGATGGACTCTAGAACCTAACAGGGGAGCACAGGGCAGCCCAGGGAACCGAGATGGGGAGGGGGGAAGCCTTCTCAGGCCACAAGGTTCAGTGGGACCCTGTTCTCTGCAGGAATCCTCATTGAATCCCAGAGCCCTCTTGGGTTGCAGCTCATGACTGACCCACAACATTACCTATCAGTTGTGGGAGCCCAGTATGAGATGCTGCTGGCAGCACAAGAGGCCCACATTCTCCAGATTCCGGATTTTGGAAGGAGACCCAGGAAGTGGAGGCATGGGAAAGGAGCCCAGAACCAGCTCTGGTTTCCTGGGTGCCGCTCCTGGTCCAGGCCCAGAGTCGAACTCTCTGCACGCACCCGTTGCCTTGTTTAGTCCTAGTGGCATGTAGGACGGTGGGGTTATGACTATCCCTATGTGATGGACAAGGAAAACGAAGTCCAGATTGCTTGGCACTGCCCCAGATGTGAAGCTGGGTTGGGACCCCTAAGCCTGGCTCCAAGCCCCCACCCACACCCAGCCCTTCACTTGCTGTGGTCTGTAATCTGAGGCTATGAGAATGTCACAGTGGGGCAAACCTAACTTAGGCCAAGGAAGTGACAAATTGGACTTATGCACAGACTTCAACTTATACAGATATTACTCCCTTCCTGGGAAGGGCCTAAGAAATCACTTAAGATTATTTGCTGAAAGGTCCCTGTGCTAGCATGAATAGGATCCCCCTAAAATTCATGTCCACCCAGAATCTCAGAATATGATCCTGTTTGGAGCACAAGTCCAAATGGGTTTGGGTCTTTGCAAATGTAATCGGTTATTACAATGAGATCAGGGACTTCCCTGGTGGCGCAGTGGTTAAGAATCCGCCTGCCAATGCAGGGGACGCAGGTTCAAGGCCTGGTCCGGGAAGATCTCACATGCCGCAGAGCAACTAAGCCCGTGCGCCATAGCTCCTGAGCCTGCGCTCTAGCCACAACTACTGAAGCCCATGCTCCTGGAGCCTATGCTCCGCAACAAAAGCCACCGCAATGAGAAGCCCATGCACCGTAATCAACAGTGGCCCCTGCTCGCCACAACTAGAGAAAGCCCGGGCGCAGCAATAAAGACCCAACACAGCCAAAAATAAATAAATTTAATTTAAAAATAATAATAACATTAAAAAAATGAAAAAAAATAAAAAGAGGCCATATTGGATTAGGGCGGGCCCTCAATCCAATAGGACTGGTGTCCTTATAAGAAGAGGGAAGTTTGGACACACACACACACACAGGAGGACAGAAAGCCACGTGATGATGGAGGCAGAGATTGTGAGATGAACTGGGACCTGGGACCCTTTACTGCATGCGTGTGCCTGGACAAAGTTCTCCTGGAGCAAAAGAATACAAAGAAACTATAAGGGACTAAAAAATAACTGCATGCATGTGCAGTAGAGGCAATTATAAACAGTAAGATACCAAAAGGCCACAGACCAACCGCCAGTTCTGACGTGCCAGGAGCAAAAACAGGGTACTGCCCATGATCCCTGCACAGAGTACCACCAAGGGAGTGGGCAGACTACCTAAACTACACCTCCTGCCCAACCCCCTGATCTGCCCGACCCCCCTCACCCCATGTAAGGAAGCCCTTAACCCCCAGCTCAGGGAGTGAGCAAAGGCACCTGTTTCTTGTTCCCGCTCCCTCTAAAGCCTTGCCTGAATTTCTCTTTTTTTTTTTTTTTTTTCAGTACGCGGGCCTCTCACTGTTGTGGCCTCTCCCGTTGTGGAGCACAGGCTCTGACGTGCAGGCTCAGCGGCCATGGCTCACGGGCCCAGCCGCTCCGCGGCATGTGGGATCCTCCCGGACCAGGGAACGAACCCGTGTCCCCTGCCTCGGCAGGCGGACTCTCAACCACTGCGCCACCAGGGAAGCCCTTGCCTGAATTTCTCATCTGGCCTCTTATCAATTTCTATTGATTAAAGAGTCCAAGGACCCTAGTCAGTAACCATGGGAGCAATGTATCAATTAGCCAAGGTAAGCCAAAGACTTCCAGAGCCCACCGAAAGCTGGGAGAGAGGCATGGAATAGATCCGCCCTCACAGTCTGCAGAAAGAACCAACCCTGCCAAACCTTGATTTTGGATTTCAGGCTCCCAGAACCATGAGGGAAGAAATTCTGTTGTTTTAAGTCACTCAGTCTGTGGTCCTACATTATAGCAGCTACAGGACACTAACAGACCCCAGAAATGGTGTTGCATCTGCAAACAGCATTCACTCCGCCGTGGACTGCAACCGCAGATAACAACTGGAAAGCCCTCTGCCCAAGTGCGTCTGCCCTCTACCCGGCTGCAAAATTCCTTGGACATTTTCATGGTGCAAAAGAGTAGGACACACCATGCACAGAAGCAGCATCACATGGAGCTGGCTTTAGGGAATCTGCGTGGCAGAGCTCACGTCATTAGCTTTTCCCTTGACCTCTGCTGAGCCCTGGGCTGGGCACCTCCAGATGAGGTGTGTGAAATCCACCTTCTCATTACTGATCTTTATTAATTCAACTGCAAGTGGAATTGAGCTGTTCGGGGCTTCCGTGAGATGCTGGAAATACAGAGCCAGAGAGGGAGGGAGCAAAAGGAAGCAAAGACCTGTCAGTGTGGGCATTCCCAAAGCACATTGTTTGCTTGTTCAGAAATATATATGCAAACAACTATATTTGCATGTGTTTCCATATGCCATTTTTTGCTCTATTGAGATATCATTGACATGCCATCAAATTTACCTGTTTTCAGTGTACAAATCAATGATTCCTCATAAATTTACAAGATCTTACAACATCATGACAATCTAGTTTTAGAATATTTCCGTCACCCCCAAAATATCCCTTGTGTCATTTTATCATTAATCTTTGTTCACAGCCAACCAACACCTCTATCTAGTTCCAGAATATTTTCATCACCCCATAAAGAAACCCCCTACCCATTAGCAGTCACTCTCCACTCTTCATCCACCTCAATCTGTTGCTGGCAACCACCAATCTGCTGTCTGTTTTGCACATTTCATCCAAACTGAATCATGCGCTATGTGGTCTTTGGGGTCTAGCTTCTTTCACTGAGCAGAATGGATAATGGTTTCAAGGTTCGTCACATTGTAGCCTTGTCAGTGCTTCATTCCTTTCTATGGCTGAATAATATTCCATTGTATGGATGAACCACATTTTGTTTATCCATTCATCTATTGATGGGCATTTGGGTCATTTCCACCTTTTGGCTACTGCGAAGAGTGCTGCTATGACGTGTGTGTACAATTTGTTTGAACACCTATTTTCAAGTCTTCAGGTCTACACCTAGGGGTGGAATTGCTGGGTCATATGCAAACTCTATGTTTAACTTTTGGAGGAATCATTCCCTTCTTTTCTGAGATTACTTTAAAGATAATAATGAAGATTATCTCTCTGTCCTCACCCAGTTAGAAATGTCACATAGAGCATAAGACACCCTGTCGAATGTGAATCCCACATAAGAAACAAATAAAATTTATCAGTGTAAGCATGTCCCAAATATTGCATGGGCTACGCTTATGCTAAAAATTTTTGTTGTTGTTGTTTATCTGAGTCAAATTTAATTGTATTTTTCTTTGCTAATTCTGGCAAACCTGCACCTAATTCATGCCTTATCTTGGGTGAAAACATTGCTATTTAGCCCCACTGCTTATTTACAATCTCTCTGTCTTTGGGTATATATCCCAGAGTGGAAACTGGTGGAGTATATGGTAATTCTGTTTAACTTTTTGAGGAACTACCAGACTTTTTCCCGCATGGCCGCATCATTTTACATTCCCGTGAGAAATACACAAGGGTTTCAATTTCTCCACATCCTCACCAACACTTGTTATTGTCTTTTTTCAAAAAAAATACTATCATTGTAATAGGTGTGAAGTAGGAGCTCATTGTGGTTTTGGTTTACATTTCCCTACTGATTAGTAATGTTGAACATCTTTTCACGTACTTGTGGACCATTTATATATCTTCTTTGGAGGAGCCTTTCTCAAAGTCCAGCCTGGGAAGGGGGATCACGCTGGTTGTGTGGAAAAGCCTCTGCTCTTCACATGCTGCGGGCATAAAGGACACAGGGTGAAAGTGATCACACAGGTGCAGGAAGATCCCCCCAGTCATCCTTCCCTCCTCTCCAGGTTCCTGCTCCCCAGGCAGCAGGAGGTGAAAGTGCTTGGGTCTTGTTGAAATCGCCTTCCTGCATCCCTCTCTCTGGCTCCTCTTCTCCCCCCAAGCCCCATACCCCACCTTCCCTGATTTGTGGGAATCACACAGGGCACATACTTCCTTTATCTGTTTGTCCCTTGTCCCATAGATGGACACACAGTCTGCTTCTGTCTATTCACCACCGTTGAATGACGCAGCTGTGAAAGCTCTTGGCTGGGTCACCTTGGAAGCATTCATGTCCTTGCAGCAGGGTCAGAGGTCACATGCAGTTTCAGCTTCATTAATATCACTGGCCACTCCCCAAGTGACAAACTGGCTGTTTCCTCCTGAGCAGCAAACATCATTCACCACAGCCACTCCTGCACATGGCATGCCCTGTTCCCCCTCTGGCTCTGGGGTCCTGGCCATGCCGTGTTCAGCTCCCACCTCCTGCCGGTGGTGGGGCTGCTCATCTGTCATCCCCTGCCACATCCTGACTGCCGGGTGCTCAGCGAGCCCAGGACCAGGCTGGCTCCCTGGAAGAACAAAATGCTTCTCACAGTTGAACTGTCTTCCTCGTCCTCCCACCCAGACTGCTATGCCATTCATCACTGGTGACCGAGGAGATATTTAGCAAACTCTTCCTGGGGGGTAAAAGCAGCCAGTTCTTCCCTGACATATTCTTGAAAATGACTATGTTCTTCACACCAACCACAGGGCTCATGGAAAAAAGGAGTCAGGACACCACACTCAAAAACTGTGTCAAGGGCTTCCCTGGTGGCGCAGTGGTTAAGAATCTGCCTGCCAGTGCAGGGGACACGGGTTCGAGCCCTGGTCTGGGAAAATCTCACATGCCGCGGAGGAGCTAAGCCCGTGAGCCACAACTACTGAAGCCTGTGCACCTACAGCCCATGCTCTGCAACAAGAGAAGCTACTGCAATGAGAAGCCCGCGCACCGCAACGAAGTATAGCCCCCGCTTGCCACAACCAGAGAAAGCCCACGCCCAGCAATGAAGACCCAATGTAGCCAAAAATAAATAAATAAAATAAGTAAATTAAAAAAAAACTGTGTCAGTAACACATTTTAAAAAGATAGGCATTTACTAAAAACTGATAGCACCATTATACACACGTTAAACCCTAAGAATGACACGAATACTATAGCACATGTGGCACTTGACCTTGGAAAAGACCTGAGGTTCATGCGTGGATGTGGTGTGGGAAGGTTGTAGCCTTCGTGTCTCTGAGAGGTACCAGGAGGAGGTTTGCTGAAATGAGATGCGACATGGTCATCCCAGACAGGGGAGGGCAGGGTGGCTCCTAGCAGCTCAGGGAGTGTAGATGTTGAGGGTGTGTGTGTGTGTGTGTGTGTGTGTGTGTGTGTGGCACAGGTTGTATATTCCCATGTGGCTCTGGTCAGTGGGGTGCTACTTCCTGCATTCACTCCGTGTTTCTTGCAGACCAAATCCTGCATAAGCAATACCACATTCCATCAAATTACGCTCAAATCCTTCCCTTATGTATCCATCATGTTGGAACAAATTTTTGTTTTCAAAACTAGTGTTAGAGCAGAATTGACTGTACTCCCCCCATGGCCAGTTTCAAGCTGCCAGCAGGAAGTCACTACATGGGAAGAGATGTGTATCATTACAGAGTCTTTTTACCATCAGATACAAAGGTCAGGGATACTCTCAAGAGCACAGAGAAGAGTATGATGTAGTGAAATAATGAGGAACTGATAACTTTTGCACACTTATTGTTTTTGTTTTTAATATTATATACTAAATTGAAAGTTGATGTAACAATTTCTAATAATGGCTCTGTTAACCAGGGACTCACACAAGTGCTGGAAATGTATCAAATGTGGGACTCTCCCCCAGTTCCCCACTGCAGCTCAGGGGACCAGGGAGGATGTCACATGTACTGTGACACTTCAAAGCAGGGGCCCGGCATCCAGTAGCAAATGGCGCTCCTGCCCCAGGGGAGACAGACAGGAAGCAGATTCACTGGGATAATAAGATCATGGCCTCTACCGTACTGGGCACCATGGAGTGAGTTAAATTGGGTGATGAGAGCACGGTGGTGTTCTATTTGCCTCTTATTCACCCCATTAGGGAAGGAAGGATCCCTCATGCTAAATAGTACAAGATAGCCAAACACACAATACCCAACACTGAACGGGTGGGGTAGAGTGGTCTGTTAGTTACATATATTCACAACCCCGGGCGGGGTGGGGGGAAGACACAGCTGGCCATGCAGGACCACATGAGGGTTGCACTTAGGAGCGGGGTGGACAGCCAGAGGCTGTGGGAGGCAGGCTTCGTAGTAACAAGAGGGTGGGGTGCCCCTGCTTCCCTCGGGAGGACGTGATGGGCTTACTTGAATAACAAGAAGTGAGGGAATTCCCTGGTGGTCCAGTGGTTAGGACTGGTCGGGGAACAGATCTTGCAAGCCGTGGGGCTCAGCCAAAACCAAAAACCAAAAAACCAAGAAAATGAAATCTATTAGCTTAGGACTGGGTGGAGTGCAGCTGGTTTGACCGACAGGGGAACTAACCAGGTGGGGTTCAGCCTCTCCTGCTAAGTGGGGGCAGACCTGGCGAGAGCAGGGAACTCAGGCTTTGGGGGACCTGAAATCTGAGGCTTTGTCTTACAGGTAGTCAGGCAAGAAGGGAGGGTAGAGCTAGTCCTGAAGGTAGAAGGGGGTCAGCCTTGGGATGCCAGGAGGAGGAGTAGCCCAGGCAGAGGGGCCAGCTGGCACCTCGGCTGGAGGAGGTGGTGGTGGTAGTGAGTCGGGATCCACGGAACCCTGGAGGCCTGTGTAGCCAGAGCTCAGCGGATGAGGGAGAAAACAGAGGGGCAGGAGGCTGGCCTCGCGAGACTGGAGAGTGGAGCCTGGTTTACGGAGGAGCAGGGGGAGGCACGCAGGGGCTGGGCAGACGTGAATTATGAGGATTACGCTAGACCACCCTGCTTGGTGCCAGTGTGGCTGGGACTGGAGGCTGGCAACTCCTCCTGGTCTCTCAGCACTGCAGCTGCTCCCCAGTCCACTCCGGCCCCTGCACAGCCCCCTCCGCCATCTATGACAGCAGATCCTGTCTGTCCTGAAGTCCCCACTGCCTGCTCAGGGCTTGGTGCTCACTGGGTGGCCAGGGCTTGGCCAAAAGCCCTTGGAGAGGGTTGGTGGGAGAGGCTGCCTGGAGGACCCACGATGCCCGTAGGGCAGGGAGGGCGCAAGGGAGGTTTCTGGAAGAAGCAGGAGTTGGCCAGGCCAAGGAGGAGGGCAGAGGGGCAGAGTTTGAGCAAAGGCTGGCAGTGGGGATCGGCACAGGGTGGCACAGGGCATCTAGAAACTAGGATGAGGTGGGAGCCACCAGGGCAGCCTCAGGGCAGCCCGGTGTTTGGACTTGGCCTGGATAAATAGAGACCCGGGAGGATTTGGGGCAGGAGGGCCATATGGTCAGCTCTAGAGTTTTAGAAGTAAGACCCTTGTCCCTGCAGGGGTCCTCACTAGAGGGACCACCTGGGACAGTTGGGGGGTAACTAGAGGAGGGACAGGACTTGGACATGACATAAAAAGTTGGTGCCCCCTTCCAGAGGGACCTAAAACAGTGAGGCCATCACTGAGTTGGGCACACTGGGAGGGGCAGGAGGGGGCACCCTGCTCTCCGAGAGGGAAAGTGAGGCCCAGAGAGGGAGGGGCCTGGCCTAGGGGATTTGTGGATGGAGGAGGTGGGGAGAGGGAAGAAGCGAGGAGCGGCAGTCAGGCGCCTGGGGGAAGCTGCGGGTCTGAAGTTTCATCCCTTGGCCAGCCTCCGTTTCCCCAAAGGGCTCAGCTCCTCCTGTGAGTGCACTGCACAGGTCGCCGGGTCCAGGCTGGGGCAGGTGGGGGGTGCCGACAAGGTGCGGGGTGAAGGCGGCGCGGAGACCGAGCGGCCCCCGCGTGGGGCGGGGCGGGGCGGGGCCGGGCTGGTCCGCGGGGTGGGGGCGGCAGGGAGGCGGCCAGGCAGGGAGCTCGGAAGGGGGCAGTTCGGGGCGGGGGCGGGTCCGGAGAGGATGCGGGGCCGGGTTGCGGGGGGCGAAGAGTGGGATGGGTCGGGTCCGACGAAGGGGAAGGGAATGGGTCAGGTCTGGGGGTGCGTCCGGGCTGAGGACGGGGCGGGTCCCAGGAGATATTGGGGGAGAGTCGGTTTTGAGGGGGGGGATGAGTCCCGGGAAGGGAGCGGGGGGAGGGGGCGGGACGAGGTCCGGAGAGTGGGCGGGGCGGGAGGCCGGGAGGGGGTGAGCGGGGCGGGTCCGGGTGGGGGCGGGCCCGGGGACAAGGCGGGTCCGGGGAGGGGGCTGGTCCCCCGCTGCCCCAGCCTAGCCGGGCGCGGAGTTGGGCGCATGGCGCCGGGCGCACTGCGCGGGGGCTGCGAACAAAGGGCCCCCTACCCGGGCGCGGCAGCCCCGCGGGGCCGGAAAATGTGGGTCGCCTTGCTCTGGCCGCTGCTCCGGCTCCTGCTGCTGCTGCTGTCGCCGCGGGACGGCGTGCGCGCTGTGCAGCCCCAGGCCCCGTGAGTAGCCCCGGGCGACGGAGGAGGCTGGCCGCCTTCTCGGGGTGGGGGTCGCGGGGTCTGGTTCAGAGACGCAGCGACCTGTCCAAAGCCACACAGCCTCGGGGCTGGGCGGGACCTAGAATCTTGACCCCCTAGCCGCCACGAGTCGGACTGGGAAGAGGGTAGCCTGAGGCTTCAGAAGTGGCCCCGTGGGGGTACAAGGACTCCTCAGAGCTAAGGCGGCGAGGCCCTCCCCCCATCCCACCTCGCTCCCTTGGTGTGACCAGGGCTGTCTTCTTGGGTGGCGATTTCCAGTTGTCCGTGGCTTGAAGGTAAGAGGTGCGTGTCTTGGCTGAGAAATGGAAGGAGAGACCTGCCGTTCCGTTTTCCTTGGGAGGGCGTGGGGGGGGGGCGGAGGAAGTGTTTATTTTGCTTCCACATTTTTCTTGAAGTTTGCTTACAGAGCTTCTGGTGAGTTGACACAGTGAGGAGGTGAATTAACTAGCTGCTAAGGAGAATTTCCCATGAGTTGGCTCCACAGGGACTATTCGCAGACCTGCCAAGTTTGGGTGAGCCCTGCGGGGTTGTGGGCTGGGAGGGGGCCTGCCTGCAGCTGCTCAAGCTCAGCCGTTTCGTGCAGACCGGCCTTTCTGAGCCTTGTTCAAGCAGCCCTTGTACAGGAGTTCCCAGAAAACAGGTCAGCAGTGAGACTAGGTGAGCGGAGGCACCTCCCGTGCTGCTCCTTTGGATTACAAGTTTGAAAAGTAAGACACCATGCTGCAGTTGGAACCATGGGGTTTACCTCCCCTGGGCCTTGTGAAATTGGAGCCCAGCAAACTTTTGACCTGATGCTTTCAAAGCTGGCATCCCTCAGGATAGCAGTTTTCAGCCAAGGGGCGATTTTTGTCTCCCTGGGGTCATTCAGCAATGTCCGGAGGCATGTTTGGTGGTCACGTCTAGGGGGAGGCCATGCGGCTGGAATCTACTGAGTGGAGGCCAGGGATGCTGCAACACATCCTGCCATGCACAGGACAGTCCCCAGCACGAAGCATGACCCTGCCCTCCATGAGAGACCCCGCCTTATAAGGACCAAGTTCAGAGTCCCTGTGTTGCAGAGTTTTAAACAGTTCTCAGGAGTATTTGCCTCTGACTAAAGTTGCCCTGGGATCTTACCTACTGTTGAGTCAAATGGAACTCCCGTGCTGGGAGACACACAGTGACCAACCAGGGGTCCAGATTAGCCGACCTCTAAGCCAGAGCCATGGCGCATCAGCCCGAAGGGTCCCGTTTTAGGAATAGCCCCAGATACCCACTTCTATGATCCATCTGATTGTATTGTGAGGAATGCCTGATGCCAGAAAGCCCCATGGATTTGCACACTGTTATGAGACCAATACTGTCTACACTTTACCAAATACCACCCTTCCCAGGATGGGACCTTCCAAGACCAAAGGATGAGAAGCCAGTGTCAGCCCAGATGGCAGGGGTGTATCAGGTAGACAGTGATTGGCTGGCGAGCCCTCCAACAGCTGTAATTCCTGAGTCGCAGGGAAAGTTAATTTGGTTCCATCAGGTTCTCTGGGCCTTTGAGTGAAGACCCTAACTCAGATCTGGATAAGGGCTTTAGAAGTGCCCAAGGAAAGTGAACACGTGGGTTGTGTATTTCCCCCAGTACTCTTCCACACTCAGCAGGTGCTATGTGGGAGGCCCTGGGGGTCATCTGGGAGCTGGGCAGAAAGTTTCTGTCCTGAAGGTGGCCGTATTCCCGTGCTGCAGTGGGGCAGGACACGCAGGAACCGAGGGTCATTGCCCGTGCAGGTCGGTGTTAGAGTTCAGATAGTACACATCACGTACGTGGGGGTGACTGTGTGCTCCAGACAGTACAGTTACGTACCCAGGATCATTGCGTGCTCTGTGCACCGCTGAGGCCAGACACTGCACAGGTGACCCCAGGGTCATTGCACCCTCTGGTCAGTGCTGGAGCTGGATGGTGCACATCACACATGAAGCAAAGGTCTTCCCATGCTTGAGGCAGTACATGTCTGTCCCAGTGTCACTGAATGCTGTGTTTGATGCTGGAGTGGGACAGAACATATAGGATGCAGGGTCAGTACACATTGTGGTCAGTGCTGGGTCTGGACAGAACATCCATGAAACCCAGGGTCGTTGCATGCTCCGGCTGGTGCAGGTACATACCCAGGATCAATGTATGCTCTGTGCATGGCCAAGGCCTGACACTGCACAGAGGAGCCCTGTCATTGCAGGCGCTTGTCGGTGCTGGAGTCAGAACATCGGACCCCAGGGTTACCGGGTCCAGCCACTGCTGGGCAGTGCACCTACGAAACTAGGGTCTTTGCACACTCTTATCAGTGCTGGAGTGATATAGTACATGGCATGTCTCGAAGGTCCTCTTCGTGTATGGTGTGTGGTAAGGGTCTAAATTCATCTCTTTGTGTGTGGACCTGGGGTTGTCCCAGAGAGGATGTTGAGAAATAAAAAAACCTCTCCTGATCTCAGCGTTTGCCCAGTGTTTTCCCTCTCTCCTGTTTCCTCCTGATGCCTGTAGTTCTGCACCGTTGGAATCGTGCTGCCTTTGCTGCCAGGCTCCTGGCACTTGCCATTGCACTGTGAGTGGGTCACGTGGTTACGGATGAGCCTTTGTGATCTTCTACCTAAGGCTGCAAAATAACGGGGAAGCAGGAGCTCAGGTGGGGAGGACCTAGGCCTCCAGGTCCGGTGCCATAAGGGGACCCCAGGGCCCTCTCCTGCCTAGGCTGTGTGATCTGGTGCATGTTCCTCCTCCTTCTGCAAGGTCAGCCTTCCCGTCTGGAAAACAGGATAATAACACCTCTCTTCCAGAAATGTCTTCCCAGTCAAGCTGAGTCTTTTGAGAAAGAAAGAGCTGTTTTGACTCCATTGTTCACAGTGCTTTTCCTGTTTCAGGCCATTTAGTTTGTCTTTAGGGTCTTATTCTTAAAATTAATGCTGCAGGTAGTTCCTTGCTTCTTTCCACTGGGGTCCAGACTCTGGCTGCCTGGGTTTGTAGCCTAATCTCTCACTGACTCGGGCACGTGAATTGGCTTCTCTGGGGCTTAATTTCTGACTCTGGAAATGGGAGATGTTAGCACGTCTCACGGGTGGCTTTGAGGATGAAGTGGGATCCTACCAGTAACTCAGTCTACAGGGGAGAGTATTTTAGTTTGTGGATGTGGCATGTGCAAAGGTCCTGTGGCAGAAGGAGCTGCGAAAAAAGTCCAGAGGCCATAATGCCGAGATCGAAGGGGGTGTGGTTCCGGGTAGATCCAGAGAAGCCAGATTCTTGCTTACTCGGGGCGAGGGGAGGAATTCAGAGGTGAACAAGCCTCAAGGAGCTCACAGGTTGGTAGGGGACACGGACACATAAAGTGACAGTGCCATTGGAGTGTGGTCAGGCTCCAATAGGTGGGAGTCCACCTAGGGTGCACCCTGATTCAGCCAGGTGACAGTGAGGCTAGGGATGAGTCAGAACCTTTGGCCTTCACTGCGGTTCTCCTCTTCTGCAGGGGCTATTTGATCGCTGCACCCTCCGTCTTCCGCTCAGGAGTGGAGGAAGTCATCAGTGTGACCATCTTTAACTCCCCGAGGGAAGTCATGGTCCAGGCTCAGCTGGTGGCCCAGGGCGAGGCGGTGGCGCAGAGCCAGGGAGCCATCCTGGGTAGGTCCCTGGGGTGCCTGACCAGGCCTTCCCCTCCCTTTGCAAAGTGGTTTTAGGGCTCAGGCAGTATCGGCATTGCTTTGCTTCCTTCCCACCTCACCTCCAGAACCCTGGCAGGAGTAGGAGGACAGGTTGCATTCTCCTCACTTTACAGATGGAGAGAGTAAGGCCCAGCAGGGGAAGCCACCTGCCCAGTCTGGGAAATCAGAGTTCCTTGTTCCTCAGCAGCTCAGGTTCAGTGGGTGCAGATCTGGATAGATTTGGGCACCCTTTCGTGCCAGTTTTGGCTAGATGTGGGAAGGGGGCCCAGAGGGAACCTTGTGACCTTTTCAGATCCTTTGTTGAGCTTCTAGCACCCCTGTGGTGTTAGACCCGGAGCTGGGCTCACAGCCAGCCTGCCACTGAGTTGAGCTCAGGCCCTCAGCCAGCCTCTCCCTGGCTCTCCTTCGTAAACTGCAGACAACAGCAGCGTTGGCCTCTTGGACAAAGTGTGAAGACCAGGCCCTGCCTTAGGGCCTGTAGTCCAGCAGGCAGGTAACTCATTCATCATGCAGGGTGTGGTGTGGCCACAGGAGACACCGAGAGATGATGTCAGGTCTCCCAAGGCCAACAAGGCAGCCTCTGTCCCCTGGGAGAGGGAGACTTGGGTAGGCAGGAGAAGTGCAGGCAGTCCCGACTCCACTGGCCAGTCCTGAAACCCAAATCAGGTTGGCTTCAGCAACAGAGAGTTTATGGGCGCTTATAACTGGAAAAGTCCCCTGGCATCACTGGCCCAGTCTCCCAGCTCCACTTCTGGATGTGCCTGTGTCTCTCCAAAGCAGGGAGGGACTGGCAGTTACAGGACCTTTGGGCAAAGTCCCAGGATTAACTCTGATTGGCTCATGTTGGGTCATGTGCTCAATCCTGAGCCAATCCCCGTGACCAGAGGGAAGGCCTATGCTGATTGGCCCATGTGGGTCATGTGCTCAACTCTGAACCAAGTCCTGTGACCAGGTGGACGGCCCATGCTGACTGGCCCATTTTAGGACATGTGCTCAACTCTGAACCAATCACTGTGTCTAGGAGGAAGGCCTATGTAGATCTGCACAGAGCCCCAGGGAAGATGGGCAGAACCCACTAAACCTTAAGAATTAGGAGTTGGGTAGGTGGGCTCCTCCAAGAAAATCAGCAGGAAATGGGGGAAATGGACACTGGGAGGCAGAAACAGTAGATGCCTAATTAAGTCCTGGAGGCCAAAGAGCCTGGAGAAGTGTCAGATGACAGATGACTCAGTTTGGGTGGAAGAGAGAGGTAGATGGAAGACTAGTTAGATCCATTGGAGTGAGGTCCACTGGGGACCTCAGGCTCCTCTTTTTTCTCTCCACCTTTCTCCTTGTTCCTCTCCCGTGGAGTTTTCTCTTTGCTCCCCTCACAGCTTACCTTGGGCAGGGGCCAGGGGTGAAGTGAATAAAGTATGCAGGCTGGCCAACCTTCCCCTGAATAGCTCGGCTTTGTCCATGTCCTCCGGTCTTCAGTACTCTCCAGCTTGGAGGAAACCTCTCACTTCCGCCCATCCCAGCCCAGGCCAGACCAGCATGACCCAGGGTGTGTGTTTGTCCACAGAAAATCCCTCTGGGTTGAGAAAGCCCCTGTTTGTAAGGCTGCAGCTCAAGGAGGCAGGCAAACACAGCTCCTGATTTAACCGTTTTCATTTTATTTTCATTTTTTAGATAAAGGGACGATCAAACTCAAGGTAAGCTATGAATTTTTAAAATCAGAAACCCTACCTTGGAAATAAAGAATTGAACTGGAATGGAACAAGAGAAGTTGCATGTGTTGTGAAAAGAATCATTAATGGTGATGTTAAAAAAAAAAAAAGAATAATGAAGGAAAAAACAGTTTACAAAAGGAGAAAGCTCAAAGCTCACCCATAATCCCATCCCTCATACTTTTCACTTTTTCATGTTTCCCATAAATCCTTGTCCACATAAAGACATTTTCTTTCATAGTTGCAGTTAAAGGGTATATTGTTGTCTGTCATGCCATTTTCTCTTCACACGTTGCGTAAACATACTTCCGTGTTTCCAAGTCTATAATTGCATCCTATTGTAAATAACATCCCACTGCATCTCTTTCATATACTAATTTACTAACACCTCCCCCTCACACACACATCGCTTGTACATAGTTAGATTTCTTTCTTGTTTTCAGGGTTTTGATAATGTAATCCAAAAGTTGAGAGCATCTTTGTGCGTAAAGCTGTTAACGTACTGGATGCCTGCCTTAGACTGAACACCCTGAAAGAAGAACTACCAAATTAGGATCCAAGGCTCTTGCTGTGTCCTGTTTTGTCTTGGAAGACACAGCAGTGCACGTGCATGGTACCACCAGCTATACGTTAGAGACCAAATTGCCCTCAGCCTTGTTGGCATTGAATATTATTATTTTAAAATTATTTTACATACCAAACTACAGGTAGGTCATTCTCTGACATGGGTTTTTTAACTGGAGTCCTTGGATTTCAAGGCGGTCGTAAGCCCTGAAATTGTCGGCTTTTTCTGGGTTAGCTAGTCCTTAACGCTTACCAGATGCTCAAAGGAGTCCCTGAAAGGATGGGCTAAGTAGAGAATCATTCCAAATTGTAATGTGCTCTCTCCCAGTGATTAGAATGAAGTCCGGGGCGGTTCCTCTTCCATGGGATGGGATGCATCATTAGTGTCTCATTGCTGTGGGGCAGTGGTCTTCCTGCCCTCTTGTCAATGTTAGAATTCTTTCTCTAGAGTTCTCTCCCGGGGGTGAGGTTTGCAGGGTCTGGAGACAGTTCTGGTTGTCACAGCTTGGGGGGCAGGGTTGGAGGTTGCTACTGGCTTCTAGTGGGTAGAGACCAAGGATGGTGCTCAAGTCCTATAATACACAGGACAGCCCCTCCGCGGAGAATGAGCCAGCCCCAGATGTCAGCATTTGGAAAACCCTGGATCAATAGGCTAGAGCCGCCCTTGCCGGCTTCCTGTGAGCAGATCTGCTTTCTTGTGAATCAGAATGCAGGGCTGCCCTGTCCACTGACAGATGAACTACTTAGGAAAAAAGAAAGCCTCGTGTATTTTATTTAGAGAAGTACTTTTACTAAAGCATATTACTTACCAGAAAGAAAAAAAAAGAAAGAAAGAAACCAGGGCTGCCCCAGCGGGGTTAAGATTATGCTCTGTCCCTAGCCACCGCACATAAGAAGGCACTCTTCACAGGCGAGATGCTGTGGATTTGTATAAGAAACCAGTAAAGGGCCATATAACTTTGGGAGAAGGGTCGGGGATCCCTGGACTGGAGACTTTCAAAAGGGTCTTGGGATCCTCAGCATTTAGAAGAGCTCTGGATGAGCCTTTCTCAACTTGGGGGGTGGGGAAGGATGCTCCCCTCCCCCGCCAGGGGACAATGGCAGTGTCTGGAGATATTTCTGGTTATGGTAGCTGGGGGTGAGGGTGCTACTGCCATCTAGTGGGTGGAGGCCAGGGATGCTGCTCAACACCCTACAGGGACAGGACGCCCCCGTCCCCGTCACCGCAGAGGATGATTCAGCCCTAAACATCAGTAGTGCCGAGGTTGAGTTAAGAAACTCTGCTCTGTGGAACCATGATGTGGGCCTCAGACAAGAGAAAAGCTGCTCTTGTGGCTGTAGGACTCCCCTGCCCATTACCCCACCCACTCCCCAGCCGTGCCTGCCTTGGGGACCTGAGTGCTTCCGGGTACAGGGTTTGGAAACCCGTGTTGTGGGGACCTAGTGTTGCCACTGACTGCCACGGGCAGGCTCTACCCGGTCTGTGTCTCGCCTCGTCCTTCTCATCTGTGCAGCAGCGAGGATGCCGGTAAGAGGCCCTTGATGGAACTTTCAAGAAAGCGTACCTAAAACCTCGTGATATTTGTTTTATTCCGATTTTTTAGACTTAACCCGTGCATCTGTGTAACAAATGCCTTAAGCATCTATTCAGTTTCAAGCAGGAAGTTGGCCACATTCCCTGCTCTCAGCCACCAGCCTTATTGGTGATGGGCAAAGGGGTGGGTCAGACAGTAACCCCCCAATTACATAAACATGATCACCTCAGAGAGTAGCAAGTGTCCTATTTTAGGACACTAAATGTTAATCAGATTCTAACATTTTGTTTTAAAATGTGTCAGAGAAAGAGAATGCTGAGGAGTGGGGGGTAGAGTCCCATTTTATATGGCAGCAGGGTCCCTCTGAGCTGAAACCAGGAGGAACCGACATGCAGGAATCTGGGGGCAGGGCATTCCAGGCAGAGGGAACCACCGGTGCAAAAGCCCTGGGGCAGGAAAGAGGCCAAAAGAGGCAGCCAGTGGCCTGGAGTGGAGCCAGCCAGGAGCTCCCATGAATAGTGGGAGGGAGATTTCCAATCTGTGGAATCAGCCTTCACCTGAATCCCTCTGCTTCGGATGGTTTCCATTTAGGAGTAGAATCGTGATACCTGTCGCCACCAACCATGGGTGTCTACTGTGTGCCATGCCTTTAAGTCCTGATCACTCATCTGCACAACAATGTGTCGGAAACTCAGGGTCTAGTGAGTCTGGTGGCTTCTCTCTCGGGTATGTTTGGTGGATGCCTACGGAGTCCGGTAATCTGGGACCCCCACCCAGAGCCCCAGGGGCCTCTCCTGCGTGGAGGGGCGGGGAGCTGGGCGTTCATCAGGGCGGTGGATCGGCCTGCCGTAGGACTGGCCCCTCCACACAGCCTTCCCCAGAGGACAGCCAGCCTCTTTCCTTAGCTGGGCCCCAAGCCCCCCACCTTTGTACTCAGCTGCCAGCTACACCAACTTTGCCTGGCCGCCTCCCTTGCTTGGATCTCGGCCCCCCGAGTCCTTGGCTGTCACTGATGCTAAAGGAGCAAATGTGGATCACTGAGGTCAGGGGTGGGGATGGGGGTCAGCTCAGTCCAGAACCTTCCGGCAAGACCTCTGAGGGCTGGCAGGTGCAGGACCAGGTAGGAACGCCACTTTGAGCTGAGACTTGATTGGAAACGGCAGCTCTGCAGCTTTCAAGACCCGGGGCGGGTCACTTCATGTCCCCAAAGGTCACATCTGATCCTTTCTGTTCTCAGGGGCAACTTCTTGGTCCCAGCACCCACGACACCCCGCTGGCACACAGCCCCTCCCCCCCTCCCGCCAGCTACTTCCTACCTGTCCATGCCTGCTCCCCTGAGTGGCCTGGGTTTTTTTCCTCCTTGCATGGAGGTCTTTGGCTGGTGCTGAGTGGTTTCCAGAAACAAAGGCAGGTAAAGATTTGGGGGTCAAAGTAAGGGGATTATCCTCAAGTTCGTCCTAAAGGTTCTCAAGGTTAACTGCAGTTAGGAGGGACCCCAGAGTCCTGAGACGCCCCATCCCGAGGGTGGCAGGTGGGCAGGCAGGCAGGCAGGGTCCCTCTGATGCTGTTCAGAGCAGACAAGAGAGGCAGCCAGAGACAGGTGCTGGAAGGATGGAGAAGGTCCTGGCATGCCCCGACCTCATCCATAAAATGGGCACACTGGTGTGAGGACCGGTCAGATAATTCACCAGGATACTTAGCATGGTTGA
This sequence comes from Globicephala melas, assembly GCF_963455315.2. Taxonomy (NCBI): domain Eukaryota; kingdom Metazoa; phylum Chordata; class Mammalia; order Artiodactyla; family Delphinidae; genus Globicephala; species Globicephala melas. The sequence goes on along the minus strand of NC_083316.1, from coordinate 158,701,470 downwards.
TTGCTGTGATGGTGACGAGGACTTTTTCACCCCTTGAGCAATCACACAGGTGGATGCTGACAAAAAACTGGGAGAAGAACACCCCCGCATTTGGATGGTCTTAGGAGCAGGTGGTGCTGTAGCTCCCAGTGTGAACTGATGACCACGTAATGTCCACCCGCCAGGCACCCAGGGATGGCCACGAGCATCGCATTCATGGCACATGGTCACATCCAGAGTCGTGACTTTTGTTTGCTTTAGTCACAAAAGGAGTTTCTGTAGGTTATGACTCACGTGCATGGGTATTCTGCTCATCACTTAAAAAGGAAAAAATGAGGGAATTATGTAGGGTAGTTTGCATTCCCTAAATGTTGGAAATTTTGCCCTAGAAGAATTTGAACTCCAGTGTGAATCCTTAAGACTGCAGTGGGTATTATTATTTTTTTTTAATCCACCTAGGTGGCCAAAAAAATCCTCTTTTTTTTTTTACCACTTTCACCATTTTCAAGTGGACAGTTCAGTGGCATTTAGAACATTTACACTATTGTGCAACCACCACCCCTGTCTAGTTGCAGAACATTTTCATTACCCAGGAAGGAAAGCCCATCCCCATTAGCTGTCACTCCCCATTCCCCATCTCCCTCCAGCTCCTGGTGCCCAATAATCTGCTTTCTGTCTCTGTGGATTTGCCTGTTGTGGACATTTCATATAAATGGGATTGTATAATGTGTGTGCAGTGTTTACAGAGAGACAAAGCACAGAGGCACATGCACTCTATACATATATGAAATATGAAAATATACATACATAGGCATACATGTATTCATATGTATATATGTATATGAAGGGACTAGGGTCTCCGTACCTCCCAGCTTACCAGCTATGACTGCATTTGGGTAAGATGGGAGATAATTCTTGTAGCTCTACAGGGATGAGAATATCTTTGCAAGCTTGCAGTGTCAGGAGAGGAGAAGGCTCTGTCTTGTCAAGCTACACCAGTGTTTCTCATTCTCAGCGCTGCTGACAGCCGTCCTGTGCATCACAGGGTCTTGAACAGCATCCCTGGCCTCCACCCACCAGATGCCCAGTAGCGCCTGCTCCCCGGAGCTGTGACACCCCAAAAATCTCCTGAAACTGTTGAGTGTCCCCTGGGTGCACAGTTGCCCCTGGGTGTGCTCCCCTGCCCTAGACCTCCATGCTGCTTTCACAATACCTGGGTACCTTCCAGGGTGACACCCCCTGCCCAAAGCTCTGTGCTCTGCCTGCAGGTGCCCACGGGCCTCTGGGGCCAGGCCCTCCTGAAGGTGTGGGGCCGTGGTTGGTGGGCAGAGGAGGGCCCCTTCTTCCACAACCAGACTTCAGTGACTGTGGACAGCCGGGGAGCCTCCGTGTTCATCCAGACCGACAAGCCGGTGTACAGGCCCCAACACCGAGGTGGGTGGCCAGTGCGCGCCGGGGGGGGGGGGGGAGGGCCAGCCATGGCCTGGAGCTGCCACACGCCTATGTCCTTTCTTCCAGTGCTCATCAGCATCTTCACTGTCACTCCAGACCTGAGGCCCGTCAGCGAGAAGGTGAGATTGGCTTCTAAAACCGTGGGCCCGGAACATACCCACCTGGGTTCGGCCTGGCCAGGGCCACCATCCACAACTGGCCTTTCCCCCTGCCTCTTCCAATTTCTACCTCCATTCTCGGTTTCTTCCCGGGGCTCCACGTCCCTTGGGGGACCCAGGGGAAGTTCTATGTGACAAGAGTGCTTGTGGGCATGCTTCCTCCGCAAGGGGCACCAGTGGTCCCCGCAGTGGCCAGTACCCCTCTGTGCGGGGTCGGGGCCGTGGCCCATCATTTAAAATCTTAATAGCCCTGCATTTATTTAACGTTTATTAGAAAGAAAATATAATTGCCACTTAAAACCCACCGTTTCTCCTTCAAAGTAAATACACTCACATAAAAAAGACATTGATTTTCTCTTAATTTTTATTTGGAAATAACTTCAAATGTACAGAAAAGTTGGAAGAAAGTCACAGAGAACTTCCCATAGGCCCTTCATGGAGCCCAGGGGTGGGCAAACTTCCTGTAAAGGGCCAGGTGGTAAGTATGTTCAGGTCTGCCAGTCAGAGGGATTCTGTCACAACTTGAATGGACTCAGCTACAGACAGCACGTGAATGAATGGGTGTGCCTGGGTGCCAATAAAGCTTTATTTACACAAACAGCCAGAGGGACGGATTTAGCCCAAGGGTCATAGTTGGCCAAGCTCTGATCAGGAACAGAGGTTCTCAAACTGGAGTGTGCAGCAGAACCACCTGGAGGGCTTGTTCACATACAAGTTATTGGGCCCTCGCCAGAATTTCTTTTTTTTTTTTGTGATACGCGGGCTTCTCACTGTTGTGGCCTCTCCCGTTGCGGAGCACAGGCTCCGGACGCGCAGGCTCAGTGGCCATGGCTCATGGGCCCAGCTGCTCTGCGGCATGTGGGATCTTCCCGGACCGGGGCACGAACCCGTGTCCCCTGCATCGGCAGGCGGACTCCCAACCACTGCGCCACCAGGGAAGCCCTCCCCAGAAATTTTGATTCAGCAGCTTCCTGGATGGGCCCCAAGGATCTGTATTTCTAACAAGTTCCTGGTTTCTGCTGCTGCTCTGGGGAACCCACTTTGAGAACCATGTATCTAGATTCACCAATTACAAAACATTTTATTATATTTATGTGCTTTCAGTGTGTATATACATATATGTACATATACATGTATTGTATGTATATGTACACACATAGTTTTAAAATTATTTTAATGATAAATCATTTGAGAATAATTTGCAGATATCACATCTCTTTGTCCCCGAACACCTCCTGTATCCTTTAAGAACAAGAACATTCTTTCATACAACTAAAGTACAATCATTACATTTAGGAATTTTGACATCGGTACAATAATATTATCTAATACAGAGTCCATATTGTTCCAATAATGTCCTTTATAGCATGTTTCTTTGCTGGTCCAGGACCTAGTCTCTGACGACGTGTCGAATTTAGTCGTCATGTCTCTCGCATCCTTTACTCTGAATCAGCTCCTCAGCCTTTGCCTGTGTTTCACGGCATTGACATTTTTGGAGACTCCAGGCAGTTGTTTTGAATGGTGTTCCCCAGTGGGCTGGTCTGCCGGCTTGTTCTCTGCGATCAGGTTCAAGTTGTGCGTCATGGGGGAGGAGCCACAGGAGCCGTGCTGGTCCTCCCCAGTGTGTCATATCCTGAGGTACCTGACGGTAGTTCAGATAGAGTCTGCCTGGTTTCTCCCTGCAAAAGTCACTGTTTCCCCTTTGTAATCAGTAAGTCATCTGTGGGGGACACTTGAGACTGTGTGGACACCCTGTTGCCAGTCACCATGATCACCCGCTAGTTCTAGCCTCCACAGATGAGTTCAGAATTACATGAATCAAAACTTGCTATGATGCTTGCAAAGTGGTGATTTTTCCAACTCTGTTGCTTCTTCTGTATTTATGAGTTGGCATTCTGCTGCAAAGAGGTGCTTTCAGAAGGAAAGAGATCGTAAAGGAAGAGATTTAAGCAAACTGTACATATCCAGAGCAAAGATGGGAACGCAGTCTGGGGTGACTCCAGTTGAGGGATCCCCGAGGGGTCACGTGTATGGTGGTTACTGCATGCCAGGCGCCGTTCTAACACTTGGGGCACATGATTGAGCAGAGCGGACCCAGACCCCACCCCAGGGGGCTGGAAAATAATCCTGCAAAGTTCCCCAGTGGGCCCCAGCCTAGAAGCACAGTTCCATCGGGTGCACGCAGCTTTTTCTTAACTTTCACCAGCCCGAGTTTCCACATTACTTTTTTCATTGGATCTTTGAATGCACTTGCCCACGTTTTTGACACAGCCTTGCAAACTCACCTCAGTGCCTGAGGTCCTTCTGCCAAAGGAAGGCTTCATACCCAGCTGCCCCCTCCTGGTGGACATTTGCTTGTTTCCAGGTTTTGGTCATTGTCAGAAATGCTGCCACGATTGTTTTTATGCTCAAACCTTCTTTTTCACTGGTGTGTCCTTCCTTAGGCTCAGTTGGACCCCAGGAGTGGGATACCGAGGTCCACGGCCAGGGAGGTTTTGAAGGTCCCAAACGTGTATGTTTCTGAGCGGATGGTGCTGAGTCCCTGTGCCCAGTTGTTTTAGGGGGTCGTCTGCCCACAGCCTTCCCCGGAGAGGGGGCAAGTTGTGCAAGCAGTTGACCTTCACCAGAGTCAGTGTTGACTGTTCAGTGTGACGTTGATGGAGCTAGAAGTCAGGCTCCAGGCAGGTGCTGGGGGTTCAGGGATGAAAGCGTGCATTCCAGACCTTCAAGGAACCTGGCATGATCCCTTGAAAAAACAACCCAGCTGCAACCTGGGAGGGCTGCCTGGAGGAGCTGTCCTTGGTTGGGGCGTGTGGGAGTCTGGAGAGGAGGGCAGGGCTGTGATGGGGAGCCAGGAACACAGAGGTCCTGGATGGGGCTCGGCCACCCTCATTGCCAGTGGCCACTGTATGAGTTTGCTCAATGATTTAAAGGGCAGAAATGTATTCTTTCCCAGTTCCGGAGGCCAGAAGTCTAAGATCAAGGTGGGGGCAGAATTGGTTCCTTCCAGGGACCGTGAAGGAGGGATTTGTTCCGGGCCTCCCTCCTTGGCTTGTAGCTGGCCATCTTCTCTCTGTGTCTTCATATTGTCTTCCCTCTATGTGCATCTGTGTCCAAATTTCCCCTTCTTATGACACCAGTCCTATTGGACTGGGACCTATGCTAGGGACCTTATTTTAACTAATCACCACTATCAAGACCCGTCTCCAAATAGTCACATTCTGAGACCCTGAGCGTGAGGACATCAACGTGTGAATTTTGGGAGGAGGGGCACACCATTAAACCCATTACAGAACCTGTGCCTGTCCCAAGGGATGAACACTTAGCATGCACGGAGGGCTCGGGTCTTATGGGAGGGTTTGCTCACTGCCTCTGTCTGTCTCTGTTGCAGCTGGAAGCTTATGTCCTGGTGAGTGGCCTGCCCCTCTGCAGCTGGCTCAGAGACAGTTAGCCCGCTCTCTGCAAGACCTGGTCTGTTTTTGCCTAACATCCACCCTCTGGGTTGATCCCTGCCTGCCTCGGCACCCCATAGACTGGGACCTGGTCCATCCCGATCCCTGGGTCCACCCTGGAATAAGCTGAGCATGTGTCTGTCCATCTCTTTGTAGATTTGCATGCAGCTCCCTAAATGAGGAGGCAGGCCAGCCCTTTCCGCCACCTTGTCCTCAGACAAGTCCCTTCTATGCCCCGAGCTTCTGTTTGCCCCGAGCTCTCTGTTCTGCCTAGAGGGCAGGCTTGGAAGGTCCGCATGCACACCGGGCACGCACAGGCTGCCTTGAGTTTACTGTGCATCCGTCCCCCTGCAGGACCCCCGGGGCTCACGGATGATGGAGTGGAGACACTTGCAGCCCTTATGCTGCGGTAAGCCTCTCTTCTCATCCTCTCTCCTAATTCCTTCTGTGGTTTGGGGGCTGCACCTTTGGGTGGCAGATGTGATAAACCTTCCAGGAAAATAGAATGTGCTCTGTCTGGGCACCTGCCGCTCCTTCCCTGCAGCGTTGGGACCCTCCGCCCACATTTCTGTGTGCCTGGGATCCCAGCTGGGGATCCTCCTGTAACTTGAGATCTTTCTGGAATATCAGGGCCTTGTTTGTGGGCACCCCCCACCTTCCTCCTGCTGCAGATCTTCTTTGTCCTCATCCCCAACGCAACAGGAGACAGTTCTTTTCCAGCTGGGAGTCAGAAGGCTTTGCTTTGCCTGAGGAGTTGGCATTTTTTTCTTTCTCTGTGACAATAAGGGCCATGTAATTGACATCTCCCTTTGTGCTTTGGCCCTAAGGGAAGTGGAGTCCTGGGAGAGGGGAGCCGTAGGTGGGGCTTGGGGAGACTGAGGACAGCTGTGCACCCTCGACCTGGGAAATGCACAGACATGACAGACCCCTGAGTCCTGCTCGGGGGCTCCTGGCCCCCGCATGCCTCTGTGAACCAGACACAGAGAATGGGGTCTCTAGCCGCCGTGTGGGCTGTGCAGGTCTCCTGGCCTGGCCTTGACCCCTCTCCATGTTCATTTCGCTCTTCCTGATTCTGAGATGCCTAGAGAGGGCTGCCAAGTAGGGACAGGGCTTGTGTGATTCTCTGTCACCAAGGGAACGACTCGTGTGGGGAGCAGAGCTGCCTGCGCCTGGCCTTGGCCTCAGGGGTCCCCCAGGAACCCAAGGTGCAGTGTCTCGCTGCTTCCCCTTCAGACTGCAGAGGTGCTTGTTCTGCGCAAATCCCCGCCAGCCTTGGGTGGCTTCTGGCTTCCCCGAGGGACTACTCGGCCGGGGGGGAGGCGCAGGGTCCCCGGGGCGCCTCTGCCCTGACCTCACCACCAGATGCCAGGCCCTCTGCACACTCACTTGCCCCAGGATGAGGGGGGGCGTCTCTCTTCACACAGGCATCACCAACATGACCTTCCCCTTGTCTGACCAGCCGGTACTGGGAGAATGGTTCGTTTTTGTCGAAATGCAAGGCCACGTGTACAACAAGTCCTTTGAAGTTCAGAAGTATGGTAAGTCGGAGCATCTTAGGACCCTAGGATTTCAGATCTGGGAGAAACCACAGCCCTAGTGACGACACAAATGACAAGGGGGAAGATGGCCGGAGCCTCATTCACTGAGGGCCCAGTAGGGCCAGGCACGATATGGAAGGCTGGGCCTTTGTCATGTCCTTTAAAAAAAATTGTAAAATATATGACTTCATACGAGTAGAATCATAAGGTATTTGTCTTTTTGTGAGTAGCTTATTTCACGGAGCGTAATGTCCTCAAGGTTCATCCGTGTTGCAGCATGTGTCCGAATGTCCTTCCTTTTTAAGGTTGTCACTTCCTTTTGTTCTTTCATCCTTGTCCTGAACCTATGAGGCATCTCCATTTTACAGATGGGGAAACTGAGGCTGAGAGAGCTGTTAAGGAAACTGCTCAAGTACTAAGAGCTGGGGAATGAACCTGGGCCAGAGCCACATACTCTGCTTCTGTGCTAAAATTCTCCCTGATGGGGTCAAGGATTTCTCTTCCTTTCACAAGACAGGTCTTGGAAGGAAAATCCTTAGAGGTCAGGGTTATGGGTTGCAAGCAACAGAAGCCTGGTGCAGACCCAGTAAGCAAAAGGAAAGGGTTATAGGCTCGTGTAACAAGCTCTCAGGACCAGAGTCTTCATGTTTCCTCCTTTCTGCTCCTTGGTGTCCATCTCTCCGTGGGCTGTGGAGGGGGACGAGCTGGCTGGATGTGCCCAGGGCGGCAAAGAGTGACCTTTCCAGCTGCAGGCACCCTCAGGATGCCCCTGACGGGTCCAGAAGCCTGGCCACTTGTGCACCCCTGGGATGGGCTGGAATTGGCTGCACTCAGTTCAGCTGGCCTAAAACTGATGATACATGGCCCCCTGAGAAAAACGAAGTGCTGGTCCCCCAAAGATAGGAAATAGATGCGGCCGGCAAAACCCCCAGAGAGCTGCCCGTGCTCAGCAACGGGTGGTGTGGATTCCTATGGTGTCAGCAGCACAGAAACCCCAGAGGTGGCTTTGTGTTCCTCCCTCCCACATCTCCAGTACCCTTCTGGGGCCGCCCCAGAGGTGGAAGCCACCCTGCCTCCCTCCTCTCTGCTCTCTCCCTTCAGTGTTGCCGAAGTTTGAGCTCCTTATTGACCCGCCCCGATATATCCAGGACCTGGACACTTGTGAGACCGGCACTGTGCGGGCCAGGTGAGAAAGAGGCGGCCACTGTCGGTGAGCCCTTCCCACTGTGGGCACGCCCCTCCCCTAGGACCCACCCCTTCCCAGCAATGCTCCTCCCCTAGGACACGCCCCTCCTCCAGAGCACAACCATTCCCCTTAGGACTTGCTCCTCCCCTAGTACTTGCCCCTGCCCAGGGAAGCCCCTGCCCCTAGGACATGTCCCACCCCTAGGGCATGCCCTTCCCCAGGGCACACCCCCCAGGCCATGCCCCTTACCCTGTGGGCGGCATCCGCAGCCAGTGGGCTGACCTACAGCCAGTGGGCTGACCCGCCTAATGACCAGGCTGTTGATGGAGCCCGATGTGAGGGTCGACCAGAGGGAGTCAAGAGGCTCTGTCCCTTTCTGGGGCCCCTGGGAGAGCCCTACATGGCCCGTGTCCCCGCCCCATCTCTGCCACCTGCCGGAGGTTGTGGCTGAGACTTCTCCCTCGTGTGTCTCCCCTGGCTGTGTGTGTTTTAAAATCCAGGGACGTGGTGGATACACACATTTTTTTTTTTTAACATCTCTATTGGAGTATAATAGCTTTATATTGTCGTGTTAGTTTCTGCTGTATAACAAAGTGAATCAGCCATGCGTATACATATATCCCCATATCTCCTCCCTCTTGCGTCTCCCTCCCACTCTCCCTATCCCACCCCTCTAGGTGGTCACAAAGCCCCGAGCTGATCTCCCTGTGCTATGCGGCTGCTTCCCATTCTACACATAGCTATCTATTCTACACTTGGTAGTGTATATATGTCCATGCCCCTCTCTCACTTCGTCCCAGCTTAGCCTTCCCCCTCCCCGTGCATGTCCTCAAGTTCATTCTCTACATCTGTGTCTTTATTCCTGTCCTGCCCCTAGGGTCATCAGAACCTTTTTTTTTTTTTTCAAGATTCCATATATATGTGTTAGCATACGGTATTTGTTTTTCTCTTTCTGACTTATTTCACTCTGTATGACAGACTCTAGGTCCATCCACCTCACTACAAATAACTCAATTTCGTTTCTTTTTATGGCTGAGTAATATTCTATTGTATATATGTGCCACATCTTCTTTATCCATTCATCTGTTGATGGACACTTAGGTTGCTTCCATGTCCTGGTTACTGTAAATAGAGCTGCTGGATACACACATCTTATAGTCCAGAAAATACTGTCAAAATTCTGGGTGTTATTTTTTAAATTTTGCTCCCATTTTGCTCCAATTTTGCCCCTGTGTCCCAGTAAGCAGGTGTCTCCACTGCATCAGGCGTGATATACATACATCTAAGTATTTTACCAACATCCCTGAGATGATGGTTTTATTCTCAGTCTCCCGGTGAGGAAACCAAAGCTCAGAGAGGTCAGATCTCTGGTTCAAAGTTGAACTCCCAGGGCACTTAAGCCCAGCCAGGCCTTCCTGTTGTCCACGGTTGCTCGATCCTCTGGGCTGCCTTGCTCCAATGTGTGGCCAACCTCAGTGGTTGTCTCATATACCCTGCTGCTTTGCTCCAGAGTTCTTCTCTGACCCTTGGTCTCTTTTTCTGTCCAACATGAGGCTTGGTGCAGAGGAACACAGGGCCCTGACATGATCCGTCCTTACTCAGGGCTACAGGGAGGGCTGTAAGGGTGGAATGTAGGATGGGAAGCATCCCTGGATTAGCCACTGTACCACTGATCACATCTTGCTGTGCCTGGCCTTCCTGAAACTGACCCCTCCCCCACTGTCCCCTGGGCATCTCCTGCTTGTGAAACTTACTACCCTTTGTCCTTTTGTTCCAGGTATACCTTTGGGAAACCTGTCTCGGGGACTTTAACCATCAACATGACTGTAAATGGCGTGGGGTACTACAGCCAGGAGGTGGGGCGCCCCATCCTTAGGACCACCAAGGTGAGGAGCAGGAACCCCGACCCACTTGGTGGGTCCCTTCCCACCAGCTTCAGCTCTGTGATCGTCCGTTTTATTTTGCTTTCCAAAACAGTTTAGATGGTGGGGATATTCCGATGATAATATTCCTGCAGGCTGAACATAGAGGCTAGAACATATAAAGAAGAAGTAATAAAGTCGACTTGTCCTCTGATAGGCAGACACAGCCACTATTGGTATTTTGATGTGTTTCCTCTTAGGATGTTGTGTGTAAAGTTAAAAAAAAGTTTTCTTGAGACATAATTCACATATCATATAATTCAAATCCCCATATAGAATGTACGAATCGGTAGTTTTTAGTATATTACAGAGTTATACAACCACCACCATACAGTTTTAGAATATTTCTGCTAACCGTCCCGCCACCCCCGCCAATCTCTCACATTCTTTTGCAGTTAAGCCCTGTTTGCATCTCCAGCCCCTGGCAACCACTTACTTACATGCTTTGTCTCTATGGATTTCTGGACATTTCATATAAATGGAATCATGCACCATGTGACCTTTTGTGTCTGGTTTCTTTCACTCAGCCTGATGTTTTCAAGGTTCATCCACATTGTACTGTGTGTAGGTACTTCATCCTTTTTTATGGCTGAGTAATATTCCGCCGCGTGGTTGGACCACATTTTGTTTATCTGTTCGTTAGCTGACGGACATTTGAGTTGTTTCTGCTTTTCGGCTATTACGGATGATGCTGTGAACATTCACGTACAAGTTTTTGTGTGGCCAGATGTTCTCATTTCTCTTGCATTTGGAATCCCTGGGTTGTATGGTGTGCAATTAAATGAAGACCACCCAAACAAGAACAGGCAAAGACTATTTATTCGAAGCTTGCAGCAAGGGAGCCAGCCACCGTCACCTGTGTTTGGCAGAGACTCAAAGGCAGGTGGAGAAGTGGGAAGGCTTTATAGTGAAAGAAAGGGAAGGCTTCCAGTGTGCCGTGATGGGAGGCTATTGGTGTGCAGAAAGTCATGGGCGGGTAGCTAGAAGCAGGCATCCAAAGTGATTGATGAGGGGGTGCATGTTGGGCTCTTTCCAATTGGTCCTAAGATGGAAGTGGGAGCCCAAATCAGAAAAAATGTCAGTTATGAATCTGGTCCTGGCCATTTGGGGCTTGTTGTGACGGGGGTTATGGTTTGGTTGCTATTGAGATAGGGGTCTGACTTCTTACAAGTCTGACTTATAGATACAGTTGGCCCTCCCATGTCTGAGGCTTCTGCATCCCAGGATCCCAGATTGAAACTCTTTGAAGTTGGTTGAATCCGCAAATGCGGAACCGCGAATACGGAGAGCCGACTGTAATGGGTTGGCTTCCTTGCTGGTGCCTGCAGAGTGTGGGTCCGAGTTCTCTTTTTCTCTGTATTATCTGGCCCTGGTCCATTTGTATATTCAGTCTCTCAGTGGTGTCTCTCTGTTTAGTTGTTTGAAGAACTCCCAGACTCTTTTCCAAGGTGGCTGCATGATTTCACGTTCCCGTGCGTGTAAAGTTTTATAACCTGGCTTTTGTTTTTCTTTTTCAACCTAACATTAAGTTGTGAGTGTGCTACTATGTAACATCCACACACATCTTGGAGATTCTGTGCCCCTGCAGGCATTAAACCTGTCAGCGCCACCTCCTTCCCATTTCCACCCGAGGCTACTTCTTCATCCATTTGCCGCCTGGGATGCGTCCCCCCTCTCTGTCCCTGAGGCTTCTCTTCTGTGGAGTAGACACCCTGGCCCCTCACCTCTTTCGTGCCTGGTGTTGGTGCCCTCGGTGTCCTAGCCGTTGTCCCTGGAGGCTGCCCCTGGTGGCTCTTGCCTTAATTTTCTCCTTTGCTGAGTAATTCACTCCACAGCTGTTTGTGGATGTGGATTATTTGCCAGCCTCTGCCCCCAGGTCCTGAGATAGGGGTTGATCGAGGGGGTTCTGTACCCCGGGCGTGGGAGGTGAGCCCGTGCTCTAGAGTGTGGCTGACCAGGTTCAAGTCCCTGCCTGCAGTCTGGCCCGAGGGGTTGTCTCACCTTCTGCCCAAGGAGCTGACTCCCTTCCTCCTGGGACATAATGCACGTCCAGCCAGGGATTCAGTCCCCACGCAGTGACTCACGGCATAGGTCGGGGGGGTCACCGAGTGTCCCCCTGGCCCTCCAAGCCACCAGAGCCACCTACTTTTTTTTTTTTTAATATTTATTTATTTGGCTGTGCCTGGTCTTAGTTGCGGCACGCGGGATCTTTGTTGGCGGCGTGTGGGATCTGGTTCTCTGACCAGGGATCGAACCTGGGCCCCCCAGATTGGGAGCGTGCAGTCTTAACCGTTGGACCGCCAGGGAAGTCCCCAGAGTCACCTACTTGAGCTCTGTGCTTGCGAGTCGTCTCTCAAAGCCACTCCAGCTCCCGGCGAGCACGACCTGTGTGTTTCCCGCCTCCAGATCCACGGCTCCCAGGACTTCAACATCTGCGTGAAGGACATGATCCTGGCCGATGTCCCTGAGCACTTCCGGGGCACCGTCAGCATCTGGGCCATGGTGACCAGCACGGACGGGAGCCAACAGGTGGCTTTTGATGACTCCACCCCCGTCCAGAGACAGCTGGTGGATGTCCGGTACTCCAAGGACACCAGGAAGCAGTTCAAGCCGGGTCTGTCCTATGTGGGGAAGGTAAGCCCTGGGCGTGGTGCCCAGCAGGGGCCGTCAAGGTCACAGGCTCTGCGCTGCCTCCCAGCCCAGCTCCTGCCCAAGGACCGCTGTGTAACCACTGCAGTGCATGCCGCGGGCCCCACAGCCGTGACTTGGCCGAATACTACATCGTTTGATTGTGCCAACAGAACTTTTGCCCTCTTGGGATCAAGGGACTGCTTTGCTGAGTGTGATGACAGCTGGTACCCAGGGCAGGGGACACTGGACATTCTGCTCCACCTAAAAGCATGGTTTCCTTTAATCCACATAGTTAGACATTCCCGTACCTAGAGCGTTAAACCATGATGCTACGTATCCACTTATTATTATTTTTTAACGTCTTTATTGGAGTATAATTGCTTTACAGTTGTGTGTTAGTTTCTGCCTTATAACAAAGTGAGTCAGCTATACACATACATATATCCCCATATCTCCTCCCTCTTGCATCTCCCTTCCATATACACTACCAAACGTATCCACTTATTAAATCACCTTCCTTAACTGGGTTGACGTTACCTCTGACTGACTTAATAGCTAAGTCCCTAAAAGGCAGATCCCCATCCCTGAGACAGACTGATTCAGATCCCCTGTGGGGAACAGCATTTTGAACAAGCCCCCATCTCCCTCCCACCCACCACACCATTTTTTCTACACAGTAAAGTTTGAGGTGGCTAGAAATTCGAGATCCTTTTGCTGAACTGGGGTATCTGTGTTTCAATTGCAGCTGAGGGAGTCAAGGCCAGTGGAGCCTAGCATCACCTCAGGGGGAAGCTGGCCATGCCCTCTAACCCCTGCCTCTGCCCAGCACCCACACCCGTGTCCCCTTTTATGTTCCATGGGTCACCCACAGGATCCTAGCGGTCTGTCCTCATGCTGTGTCCTGCTTCTCCTGTTCTGCTCTGGGACCTCTCTTTTCTCCTCCATGATGAGATCTCAGCTCCCACTGTCCCACACACAGAGACACGGCTTGTGTGCCCCTGGCTTTGAGGGTACCAGCTTGAGTAGAAGCTAAGGCACCATGTGCAGGGTCAGATGGTGTATGAAGAAGGGGCTTGGAGCTGTCCATTCAGTGAAAGAGGAGCATTTCACCTACACGTGAGAAATTTTCTACTGTCTGCCTTAAAGAACGGAGCTGAAGCTGGTCACCCCATCACCAGATAACCTACACAGTTGAGGGGTGCTCCAGGGTCCTTCAGGAACCACTGACCGTATTTCTTCACAATATCTGAACCCCTCATTCTGACTGCCTTTTCTACCTGCCTGAATGAGTGAGGTCTGAGAGTCACGTGGCACTGTCCGTGGCATTGCCCGCCCCATTCCTACCTGGCTGTGGCACCAGGAGAATGGCTGGCATGGGGTGATTTGTGCCTTGTGACTTCTTTGCCAAGTCTAAGGTCATACAAGTTTTCCCCTACGTTATCTTCGAAGTGTTTTGTAGTTCTAGCCATTACATTTAGGTCTCTGATCCATTTGGAGTTAATTCTGGTATATGGTGTGAGGTAGGGGTTCAGCTGCATTCTTCTGCATGTGGAGATCCAGTTGTCCCAGAACCACTTATTGAAGGGATTGTTCTTTCCCCATTGAATGGTCTTGGCACCCTTGTCATAAATCAATTGACTATAATCTTTTTCTTTTCTTTTTTTTTGCTGTGCCACTCGGCATGCAGGATCTTAGTTCCCTGAGCAGGAATTGAACCCATGCCCCCTGCAGTGGAAGCGTGGAGTCCTAACCACTGGAGTGCCAGAGAATTCCCCCTCACCATATTTTAATCTTATTTTTTTGAATCAATTGACTATAGATGGGTGGATTTATATCTGGACTCTCAGTTCTTCTACTCTACTGGTCTGCATATCTGTCCTTATACCAGTACCACGTGTCTTGATTACTGTACCTTTGTAGTAAGTTTTGAAATTGGGATGTGTGAGTTCTTGGTTCTTTTTCAGGACTGCTTTGGCTGTTTGGGGCCACTTGTAATTCCGTATGAATTTTAGCATTAGATTGTTGATTGCTGCAAGGAAGCTGGCTGGGAGCCTGCTGGGGGATTGGGTTGAATCTATAGATCCGTTTGGGAAGTGTTGCCACCCTAACCACGTTGAATCATTGGTGACTCCTTCCAGGTGGAGCTGTCCTACCCAGACGGCAGCCCGGCTGAGGGGGTGACGGTCCAGATCAGGGCAGAGCTGACGCCGAAGGACAACATATACACCACCGAGTCTGTGTCCCGGGGTGGGCTGGTAGGGTTTGAGATCCCCTCCATCCCTGTGTCAGCCCAGCACGTGTGGCTGGAGGTGGGTGAGTCACCTAGACCCTCGTCATTCAGCCAGCAGGCATGGACTTGGCCCCTCCTCCAGGCCATGCTCAGGCACTGGGTCAGTGGACCTGGGTCCTGCCCCTGCCCTGAGGGAGTTCAAAGTCTGATGGGGGAGGCTGATAGTAAGTCAGGTAACCCGACCACCCCAGAGTGAGGCGGGAGGCTGAGAAGAGATGAGGGTGCCTGGCTCCTGTGAGGGGATCTTCCCAGGTGGACTCCTGACAAGGGGGAGGTTCAGCCAGGCTGCTTCCAGGAAGGTGGAACAGCATATGCACAGCCCCAGAGGCCTACAGTCCTAGTGTAATGGGATCCTGCAAATGCCCAGCCAGCCAAGCCATTTCAAGAAGATATGGAGGAGGGAGCCAGTGGGGCTTCCCCTCACCTCACAGGGGTGCTCAGGGCTTACCCAGAAGGCAGTCTGTCACTCCAGTGCCCATAGTGGGGGAAGTCTGGGCGGGGCCACAGGTGGGCAGACGGGAGGTGATGATGGAGAGGACACTGAGCCTGGAGCTGTGGAGGTAGAATTGGCAGGACCTGGTGTCTCCTTGTCAGGGGAGGGAGGAGCAGGTGTGGTAAAGAGGATGTCCCAGCCCTCACCTCTCTAGCTGGTGGTAGGCGTGGTGGCCCCACGGACACTGGGATGGTGGGGACAGGAGGTAGCTGGGAATAAATGTGTGGGTGGGAGCCGAGGACACTTGTGGTCACTATGTCCCCTGTGGGCGACATGTCCTTCAAGACTTTTTTTTTTTTTTTTTTGCGGTACGCGGGCCTCTCACTGCTGTGGCCTCTCCCGTTGCGGAGCACAGGTTCCGGACGCGCAGGCTCAGCGGCCATGGCTCACGGGCCCAGCCGCTCCGCGGCATGTGGGATCTTCCCGGACCGGGGCACGAACCCACGTCCCCTGCATCGGCAGGCAGACTCTCAACCACTGCGCCACCAGGGAAGCCCTCCTTAAAGATTTTTAACAGCCAGGGATCCCCAGGCCACCAACACTTTTTACCACCTGGCTACAAATTTGGAGCTTCCTGCTACCCCACTACCTTACAATTACGGCACCTGTGGACGTGTAACATTATATTCATTTCAGGTGTTCAACATAATGACTTAACGTATGTATATATTGTGAAATGACATCACAATATGTCCAGTTACCATACACAGTTACACTTTTTTTTTCTTGTGATGAGAACCTCTAAGATCTATTCTTTTAGCAACTTTCTCAAATGTACAAAACGATATGATTAACTATAGACACCATGCTGTACATTACATACCCAGGACCGAATTTATAACTGGAAGTTTGTATTTTTTGCAATTACAGTTTTATCATAGCAAAATGATACAACTTAGGACCAACCAAAGAGAGAGACACACATGCATAGGACGAGAGCTGGGAGGGTCCCAAATTTGTAGCTTTGTGTGCTGTCCCCATGGAGTTGGGACACGTCCCCCTCCTGGCACTACACAGAGCACTGCCAATAGGGATGCTCACTCCCACTTTGGTGTCCACAGTTTTCATTGGGGTTTCACTACATAGGCTTGATTGATTAATCATTGGCCCCATGACGGAACTCAGTCTCTAGCCGCCTCCCCTCCCTAGAGGTCAAGTGGACACCACATCCCGTGGCTCAAAGCCCCAACTCTCTAATCCCATGATTGGTCTTTCTGGCATGATTGTCCCCATCCCGAATTATCTCATTAGCTCATATGATCAGGACCCACCATCAATAACAAAGACATCCGCATCACTTGGGAAATTTTAGGGGTTCAGAGGCTATCTGCCAGTAACTGAGATAAAGGTGGGCCAGCTTCTTTTCTCTAGTTGCGGTGAGCGGGGGCTACTCTTCGTTGAGGTGTGGGCTTCTCACTGTGGTGGCTTCTCTTGTTGCGGAGCACAGGCTCTAGGCATACGGGCTTCAGTAGTTGTGGCTCATGGGCTCTAGAGCACAGGCTCAGTAGTTGTGGCGCACGGGCTTAGTTGCTCCGCAGCATGTGGGATCTTCCCAGACCAGGGCTCGAACCCATGTCCCCTGCATTGGCAGGTGGATTCTTAACCACTGCGCCACCAGGGAAGTCCCTAGCTTCTTTATTTTTTATCACACAGAGGTCTTAGACTACTCCCTTCCTGCCCCCACTTCTGGCATCTCTCTTGTGTTAGCCACACTTTTCCAGCAGCAAGTGAAGACAGCAGGTTCAAACTTCCAAAGGAGCAAAAGTCATATAACTGCCAGTCCCTGGGGCATGAAGGGGGAGGATGGAGAACTCAAGGGGGAGCAGCGTCCAGAGCTCTGGGGATGCTGCCCAGCGCGGCTTCTCCCTCTCCTGACCACCATCTCCCCTGTGCTCACTTCCCAAGGAGGCTTTACCCTCCGAGGAGCCACCGAAGGTGCTGGCAAGCCCAGGACATGGGCTTCCCTAATATGCCTATGATGGAACTGTCTCTCAGTGGCCACGTGGGCCACCTACCATTGCCTGAGCCAACCCCCAACACCCTGTGGCCAGCCTTGGACACTTGCTTCCCGTGGAGCTGGGGAAGAACAAGCTAGCCACACTGGACCCCATACTCTGAGAACTGGGGAAGAGGTTCTCCAAAGGGAAATTGGAGCATGAGAAGATCTTGCTGCAGGGCAGGGCAGGGCAGGCAGAAGCGTGGAGTCGGGACACATCACCCTCCTGATACTACACACAGAGCACAGCCAATAGGGATGCTCACGCCCACCTCAGTGTCGACGGTTTTTATTGGGGTTTCATTACATAGGCTTGATTAAGACCCCCTTCCTACACCAAGCATCCAAGCCTTGATCAAATACCCTCTCTTCTTTAGACCAAGGTGACAGCCCTCGGTGGAAAGCTCGTGGGGGCCCAGTACCTGCCCAGCTACCTCTCCCTCAGCAGCTGGTACTCCCCAAGCCAGTGCTACCTGCAGCTGCAGCCGCCCTCCCTCCCCCTGCAGGTAAGGCTTTCAGGTGTGCCCTTCTCGAGCAGGACGGGGCCCAAGAAGCAGCATGCACGTGCCTCCAGGGAGCCTGCACATGCCCCAGCAGGGTTAATGCTGATGCTGACACAGGAGCCCCATCCCTCCAGCAAGGGGAGTATTGCATGGAATGAATTCCTGTAATTTATTTATGATGGACATTTAGGCCAAGGCCAGGGTTTACTGTGATGTCACCTGCCCTCAGGGTCCTGTTGGCCCTGGTTCCCCACTGTCTGGAGTTTCTTGTGCAAAGGCACCGGAAGTCACCCACCAGACACTTGCAGACACACCGAGTGCAAAGATGAGACGAACTCAGAGCTGGATCTCACGTTAGTTCTTCCCAAGTCTGTTATTCCATGATCCAAATTAAGTAAGATGCGTGAAGATGTGTGTGGAAATAGGGATCTGAAAACACTGAGCAGAAAATATGGAGACTTCCCATACACCCACTTCCCCTGCACGCAGTTTCCCTGATTATTACCATCTGTTAAAATTGATGAGCCGCTATTAATATGAGATTATGCACTGAAGTCCCCAGTGTATGTCAGGGTTCCCTCTTGGTGGTGCACGTTTTATGATAAATGCACAATGTCATGTATCCACCGTTACAACGTCATACAGGATCGTTTCACTTCCCGAAAAATCCACTGTGCTCTACCTATTCCTCCCTCCCTCCCTCCAACCCCTGGCAAACGCTGAGCTTTTCACTGTCTTTATACTTTTTCCTTTTCCGGAATGTCATAGAGCCAGAATTATACAGTGCGTGTCCTTTTCAGATTGTCTTCTTCTTTTTTAAAAAATATTTATTTATTTATTTGGCTGCAGTGGGTCTTTTTTTTTTTTTTTTGGCTGTGTTGGGTTCGTTGCTGCACGAGGGCTTTCTCTAGTTGTAACGAGCGGGGGCTACTCTTCATTGCGGTGCGCGTGCTTCTCATTGCGGTGGCTTCTCTTGTTGTGGAGCACGGGCTCTAGGCACGTGGGCTTCAATAGTTGTGGCACGTGGGCTCAGTAGTTGTGGCGCATAGGCTTAATTGCTCTGCGGCATGTGGGATCTTCCTGGACCTGGGATTGAACCCGTGTCCCCTGCATTGGCAGGCGGATTCTTAACCATTGCGCCACCAGGGGAGTCCTGTGCCGGGTCTTAGTTGCAGCACGTGGGATCTTTGTTGCCACTTGCGGGATCTTCGTTGTGGTACGTGGGATCTTTTTTAGTTGCGACATGTGGGACCTAGTTCCCTGACCAGGGATTGAACCCAGGCCCCCTGCATTGGAAGTGCGGAGTCTTAGCCACTGGACCACCAGGGAAGTCCCCAGATTGGCTTCTTTCATTTAGCAATTTGCATCGAACTACGTCCGACTCTTTTTCTGACTTGAGAGGGCCTTTCATTTTCGTGGCGAATTATATTGCATCATATGGTTTGGATCAACTGCGGTTTGTTTGTCCCCTCACCTGTTAAACGATATATACGTATATGTATGTTTTATAAAGCACTCCGTTAATTCCCCTAATTGATGCTCTGAGGGCTGAGCCCGGCTGCCGTGGGTGGTGGCAGGCTTGCCAGCATTGCCTCTAATGGAAACCACTTGCCAATGGGACTCCCGGGCCCTACCAGTCCTGTAAACCTCTGAGATCCCCTCTCCGAGGGTGCTGCCCAGCCCTGAGGGGCCCCTGGGACGCATCTTGGAGGAACTGAGGTGGCAGGGCTGCCTACTCCCTGGGCTTAATGGCCCTCTGTGGGGGTTATGAGAATGAGAAACTCCAGTGAGGTCGTGCCCAGCTAGGCTGCACACGCTGTTCTTGTTTTAATACTGTTTAACCATCTGTGCAGCGTAGGGGTGCTGGGGTTGGCCACCTTCTTGTGGGGGTGGGAAGGAGTCCCGTGTCATGTCTGCTGGGACGACTGTTCCCGTAGGCGAGGACTTGGCTGGGCCGCTCAGAATTTCTTCTTGGAGGGACACCTCTGTCCTGCCTCAGTCAGGTCAGCAGGCGCCAGCTCTCCCCGTCCCAGACTGTCATCGAGGGGCCCTGAGTGTGACCTCAGGGCATTGAGGCAAGAGTGACCATGCCTGGTGCAGTCCCAGCTCTGTGTTGGGGCCCTTTCTTCTTCCTCCAGCACCAAGGGATGTGCAGGGAGGAGCTGCTCTGTAAATGGGGCTGTCACCCCAATATTTTAGGGTTGCTCTGATGCCATGGGGTTAGTTCGTGAGAAGAAGAAAAAGATTTGCACTCTTTCCTTTTTTTCCCCAACATCTCAAACAGAAAGAGACTTTTGTTTGGGTGTTGTTATAAGGAGGATATTTGCAAATTTAAAGAGAAATAAAAAAAGTATAATAAATAACCATACGCTTTTCACCTAGATTTATGAATTAATATTTTGCCTCCATCCATCTACCCACCCATCTACCCACCCACCCACTCACCTACCTACCCATCCATCTACCCATCCACCCATCCATCCACTCATCTATTTATCTCTCCATCCACCCATCCACCCACCCATCTACCCACCCCCCCCACCGATCCACCCACATCCATCCATCCTCCCATCTACCCACCTATGCACCCATCATCCACCTACCACCCATTCCTCCACGCATCTACCCATCCATCCATCCACTCACCTATTTATCCATCTGTTTCTTTCCACCTTATTTATTTATTTATTTTTTCGCGGTACGCGGGCCTCTCACTGTTGTGGCCTCTCCCGTTGCGGAGCGCAGGCTCCGGACGCGCAGGCTCAGCGGCCATGGCTCACGGGCCCAGCCGCTCCGCGGCACGTGGGATCTTCCCGGACCGGGGTAGGAACCCGTGTCCCCTGCATCGGCAGGCGGACTCTCAACCACTGCGCCACCAGGGAAGCCCTGCCCCTTTTTTGACTGCAATATTTGAAAGGAAATTACAGATATGATGCTTCACTCTTAAATACTTGAGCATAATGTGTCTTAAAAATAGGGACGTTCTTCAACATGACCGCAAGGTCATTGTTATATCTGAGAAAATTATATTAACTCAATCATATTGTCTAATTCACAGGCAATATTCAGATTCTCAAAGGTGTCCTCGAGATACAGTTTATATATAGTGTGTGTGCACACCCATGCATGCCTGCACATATGTGTGAGTGTGCATGTCTTGCAGATGTATGCTTGTGCATGTGCACATGTGTGTGTGCTCACCTGTGTGTGCGTGTGTGTATGCGTGCCTGCATTTTACTCAGGATCAATTTAAAAGTTGCATTTGGCTCTTCTGTGTCCGTAATCATTCTTGATCTAGAACCGTCTCCCTGCCTTTTCATTGCCATGACTTTTGCAAAGAATTCAAGCCTGTGATCTTGCAGATTATCCCACATTATGAGTGAGATTCAGGTTAAAACATGGTTCTGGCGAAACTACTATGTACGTACTCCTTTTGTTGAGCGCCATCAGGAGGCACAGATTTGGGCAGCCCCACCCTTGCTGAAGCTGGGTCTGGTTCCTACTAGCTCTTTCCCTCTGCAGGTGAAGCTAATAAATAATCTGGGTGACACTCTGAGGTCCCTGCCACAGTGTCCTGAGCCCCAGCAACCTTTCACCGAATGCCTTTGGCATCTTTGATGATTCTTGCTGTAATCAGTTATCACATTGGCTTTATGATGGATACTGTGATTTCTGCACTTATGATGATTCTGACATTCCTTCTAAATTTATTAGCTGGTAAAAAAAGAACTTGCCCCACTATTATTTTTGCTCTATTATTGTTGTTTTCCGTGTGCCTATGGACTTGTGAACTTCTAAAAGATGATTCAGTGTGTTATAATCTGTTACCACCATGCTTCCTTTTTTCATTTCAGATTTTGGAATAACTTTAGACTTACAGAAGAGTTGCTCATATAGCGCAGAGAGTTCCTGCATATCCTCCATCCAGCTTTCTTTCCCTAGTGTTTTAAATTGTTTGTCTTTTTGTTTTTGTGAGGGTACTTTATATATTTTGGACATTAGACCCTTATCAGATACATGACTTGGAAGTATTTTCTGCCATTCTGTGGGTTGTCCTTTCACTTTCCTGATAGTGTCCTTTGATGCAACAAAGGTTTTTAATTTTGGTGAAATCCAATTTATCTATTATTTTTCTTTTGTTGTTTGTGCTTTTGGTGCCGTATCTCAAAGAAACCATTGCCAAATCCAAGGTCATGAAGGTTTACCCCTATGTTTTCTCCTAACAGTTTATGGTTTTAGCTCTTACATTTAAGTCTTTGAACCATTTTGAGTAAACTTCTGTGTATGGTGTGAGGTAGGGTCCAACTTCATTCTTTCGAATGTGGAGATCCAGTTGTTCCAGAATCATCTGTTGAAAAGACTGTTCTTTCCCCTTCAAAAGGTCTTGGCACCCTTGATGAGAATCAGTTTGCCACAGATGTTTATTTCTGGACTCTCAGTTCTATCCTATTGATCTATATGTCTGTCCTTATACCAATACCACACTGTTTTGATACTGTAGCTTTGTAGTAAGTTTTGAAATTGGCAAGCGTGAGTCCTACAACCTTGTTCTTTGTCAAGATTGTTTTGGTTATCCTGGATCCTTTGCATTTCCGTGTGAATTTTAGGATCAGCTTTTGTACTTGGACAAAAAAGGCCACTGGCGCTTCGTTAGGCTTCCCCCTAATGTTACCATCTTATGAGACCATGACACATTCGTCAAAACTAAGACATCAGCACTGGACATAACTAAACCCCGGACTTTATTTGCATTTCCCTGGTTTTTCCAGGCACCTGCTTTTTTCGGTCCAGGATCCCATGCAGGATCTCACACTGCATTTCGTGTCCTCCCGTCTGATGGTTCCTTGGTCTTTCCTTGTCTTTCATGACCTTGACACTCTTGAAGAGTTCATTCTTCTTTCTGCTACTCCAGTTTCCCAGATTTGGCTGTGGGAGTGAGTACCTTTGGGTCAGCTCCTTAAACAGGTGGGTTCTTGTCTTCAGTTGGAAGTAGAATGACATTTATTAACCACCCACAGTGAACAGGTGTGATGTTGAGAATGATACGTTCATCATTCATTGGATCCTCAGGACCTTCTGTCCAGGAGATATAACCTTATTTTACAAATGGGGAAACTGAGGATCAGAGAGGTGAAATGACTTGCCCAAGGACCCACAGTGAGAATGATACTCACCGCTCACCACCTCAGATTACCCTCCTCTGGGCATTCAGGGTGGCCCAGACGTTTGGGGAGAGTCATGGATTGTAAAACATGGGGCAGAGGAGGGAACCTCTGGGGCAAAAGTCCAGAGGATGACTTCTCATGCAGCCTGTAACATCAGTGTTGGAAATGGTCACACTCCAAGCTCTCGGGGAGGTCACAGGACCTGGGAGACCTCAGCTGTAACACAGGGAATGAGGGCAGCTTGGAGGTTAAGCATGGGGCTCTGGCTTCAGCCCTTTGGGGTTTGAATCCTGTCCCCACCACTCACTGATTTTGAGAAGGGATCAAATCCCCTCTGGAAACTTGGGGATTGTGATAGAACCCAACTCATCAAGTGTATATCCAATGAGAAGTTCCAGCCCATTGCCTGCACTGGTGCCTGTGAAGTTAGGGAATAGTCCCCAAGACCATCCCCCATCAATTGCAGAATTTGGGCGGGTCACCAAACCACTTTCAGTTTCTTTAATCTCTGGAGGGAGTCACAGAATCCCTGAAAGCTGTTAGAATCAGTTACAGTTTAAGTGAAAGATACAGATTAAAAACAGGCAAGGCAAGAGGATCATAAGGCAGGGGCCAGGTGAGTTCTGAATGTGAACTTCCAGTTGTCCTCCCCCCATAGAGTCAAGGACAGTGTGGCTTTGCCGGCAACAATGTGTGACCACATGCATGGTGTACTGCCAACCAGGGGTGTTCACCCGGGCCTCAGTGTCCAGGGTTTTTAGTTGAGGTTAGTCACATAGACATGGCTAACCACCTGCCTGGCCGACCCTAGTCTCAGCCCCTCCAGAGGTCAAACTGATATAGTGTGGCCCAATGTCCCTACCGTAAATTATATTGTTAGTATCTGGTGTGCCCCAGACCCCAGATAAACAAAGACTCATCAGGCAGGACATTTCAAGGCCTTAAAGATCACCTTCCAGGAGCAGGGGACAAAGGCCAGACCTCTCTTAGGCTAGGTTCAGATCCTTACCACACTGCACTCACGGAGAGTTTCCATCCCCTTATCACGGTTCATCCGCAGCACAGCCCCATTTACAGAGCATCAGCTGAGGTTGCCATGGTGATGTGGCCACAGCCAGGACCAGATGCCGAGCACTCAGTTCTGAAGCCAGTGCTCCTCCCTCAGCTTTCTTGGCCTCCCTGTGGCCCCACAGTGGCCTTCTCCCTAGGGTAGGCTGTGGCATTGGTGCTGGGCTGTGGATGTCAGGCATGGCTCCCCATGCTACGTGTCTCCCACAGGTTGGGGAGGATGCCCATTTCCCAGTGAAGTCCACGTGCCCCTGCAATTTCACTCTGTACTATGAGGTGGCTGCGAGGGGCAACATTGTGCTCTCGGGCCAGCAGCCTGCCCACATCACCCAGCAGAGAAGCAAGCGGGCAGCCCCGGAGAAGCCCATCCGCTTAACGCACCTTTCCGAGACAGGTGAGCTAGGCCACGGGCTGGAGGTTCCTATATTCCTTCTGAACCATTGAGACTGGGGTGGGCGCCCCAGCAAGGAGGAGTAGGCAGGGTGCAGCCAGGAGGGGGGGCCTGCCTCAGGGTGGAGGGCACACGTCCCAGGCAAGACCGGGTTGGGGCCAGGAGGTTGGGCAGTGACCAGCTGTTGGAGGCATCGCTTCTTGAGGCTGCCATGGGCTGGGCCCCTGCACAGGCCCACGCTGTGCCAGGTTGCCATCTGCCAGGCCCCTTCCGCCTTTGCCCAGACTGATTCCCCATGTAGGGGTCCTTCTTTTCCACATGTTCCTCACAAGACCCACCTCCTCCCCTGGGTCTCCCCAGCCTCGTCCTCTTCACAGCCCTTCTGCCTCAAGCAGGATCCCCTAACTAGGGACTGTGGACACTTGCAGGATATTCTTTGTTATGGGGCCTGTGCTGTGCACTGTAGACTGCTGAGCAACATCCCTGGTCTCTCCCCACTAGATGCCAGTGGCAACCCCCCTACACACAGTATGACAACCTAAAATGTCTCCAGATATCACCAGTGTCTCTAGGGGGAAAAGTGACGCCTGGGTGTGAATCACTGAGATAGATAGATAGATAGATAGATAGGGAGACAGATTCATAGATAGAATTATCAATAGATAAGTTGATGGATGGATAGAGTCATGGATAGGTGGGTCGATAAAGAGATGGCTTTATAAATAGAATCAATAGATAAATTGATAGATGGATGGTTAGATAGAGTCATAGATGGATGGATGGGTGGATAATTGGATGGATGGATGGATGGATGATGGATAGGAAGGCGGGCAGACAGGCAGACAGGACGTCAGACAGGGTCTCTCTCATCCACGTCAGTTTCTCATCCTCCACACTACTGATGTTTGGGGCTGGATTATTCTCTGTGGGGCTGTCCTGTGCATTGTAGGGTGTTGGATAGCATCCCTGGCCTCCACCCACTAGATGCCAGTAACACCCCCAAGTTGCGACAACCAAAATTACCAAATGCCCCCTGGGGAGTAGCATTGCCATGGTTGAGAACCACTGGCCTGAATGGTGCTTTGGACATTGTGCGTCCACATCCTCTTGGGTTTATCTTCCCTTCTGGGTGAAATAACACGGGGTGTGAGTATCCATGGAGTAGTTGCCCTGGGCCAGCCCTGGGCTGCCATCTCTTCGCGCCACCCCCTATGTAACCCCCAGAGCAACTGGGGCATCGGTGGTTCTACTGTGGGATGCTGAGCTTTCATGTCTCTCCCCACCTTTGACTTGTCTAAGAGCCCTCTCCAGCCCCAGCAGCAGAGGTCAATGTGTGCGTGACCTCTCTCCGGCTGACCGTGACCCCCAGCATGGTCCCCCTCGGCCGCCTGCTGGCCTTCTACGTCAGGGAGAATGGAGAAGGGGTGGCTGACAGCCTCCAGTTTGCTGTTGAGACCTTCTTTGAAAACCAGGTAGAGCATCGGGTACCAAACTGGGGGAGGGAGAGGCGATGGACAAGAGTCATCAGGGCTGAGGGCTCCAGGGTGTCGGGGCTGGGGTAGACTGCACACAGCTGCCACTCAGACTTCACGTAGTATGACAGGCAGGACTTTTAAGGGTTGCCCTACCTTCAGGATCCTAAGTTGCGTCTTTACTGGAGATCCTCCAAAACTCACCCAGATGGGGATTCATTACACACAGGAAAAGTGGTCAGCTGTTCTCTGTCCCTGCTGGGCTCCACTCATGTCCCCCCAAACGGGCTCCGCCCCCCACGTCCTCTCCCTGCGCCCTCCAAAACTGGCTGCAACATGTCCTCTGTCACCGCCCCTCTCCCCACCTCTCTTCTCCCCTCCCATCTTATGCACAGAATGTACCAGTTGCGCCAGCCTAGTTCCCGTCATTCAGCCTCCCATCCTTTTCCTCATCTGGGCAGCAAAGCCAGGGTCCCAGCTGAGCTGGCGAGGACCGCCTCTTCTCGGAGGGCAGAGAGGGTGGGTGGGTGGGTGGGTCTGGAGAGTTTGGTCAAGCTCCCGAGTTTTCTGCTGTGTTTGGGTCCAGGTTTCACTGACATATTCAGCAAATGAGACCCAACCCGGGGAAGTCATCGATCTGCGGGTCAGGGCTGCAAGGGGCAGTTGCGTGTGTGTAGCTGCGGTTGACAAGAGCATCTACTTGCTCAGGTCTGGGTTTCGGCTGACTCCCACCCAGGTGAGCGGGGGCCCTTGGGCACTGGGCTCCAGCATCTTCACGGACGTCTCTTCCTTTCCAATAACTGAAAAGCCCCGTATAAATCCAGATTGTCTCTCTTCACTGGGTTCATTCTCAGCAAACCCCATCCTTGTCGCTGTTTGGGTGCAGTTAAAAGATCTTGGAGTCAAATCCAATGTCACGTTGTCCGGGTCCCACCTCTTCAGCCCCACGCTTCCCATCTTAAAAATGGGTTAATGCCACCGACTCCGGTCTCCTAAGATTGGTTCCAAGTGATACATTGAGAGGAGGTTGAGATGGGAGCATGCCAGGCCAGTTTGGGTTGAAAAGAAACCCTCAGTTGACCAGTTCCTGCTCCCCTTTGTTTGTAGGTTTTCCGGGAATTGGAAGATTACGATGTTTCTGATGCTTTTGGGGTGTCCAGGGAGGATGGACCCTTCTGGTGGGCTGGGCTGATGGCCCGACGACGCCGGCGCTCCTCCATCTTCCTGTGGCCCTGGGGTGTCACCAAGGACTCCGGGTTTGCCTTTGCCGTAAGGAGAGGTGGTCTTGGACCCCACCGCCCCCTTCTGAGCTCCTTTTCCTTTGAAACAAAGGGTCTCGGGGTACAGAGATGGGTTGGGGTGGAAGTTTCCAAACTTTTAGCATTGCAGAATCTTTTTTGATTGTCCCCAGTGGAAGCTCATATGTGGACCCTCCCAATTTGCAAAACGGACGAGAGCAGAATGAGTATCCATTGATAACTTGAACTTGTTCTGGAGCAATGATGATGAAAGTGCTTTGGTGGAAGGAAAACCTACACTATGGGTGCAGGTGCCGTGTTCTCAGGTCCCTTGCTGACATTTATAGCTCAAATCTGTCCCCTTCCTTCCTGGCTCCGGGGACCAGGGCGCTGCTGGAGACACAATACACACAAATGTCATTCTAGCCCACTTTAGCATGCTGGCGGTCTCCACTCAAATGCATGAGAGCACTTTTCATCCTAGGTTTTAAATCATTTAAAAGGCATCCTTGGGAATCCTCTGGTGGTCCAGTGGTTAGGACTCTGTGCTTTCACTGCTGGTGCCTGGGTTCAATCCCTGGTCGGGGAACTAAGATCCTGCAAGCCCTGCGGCATGGCCAAAACAAATTAAAATAAATAAAAGGCATCCTTTTCCTCCCATTTTTATTATGGAACATTTTCAAACATATAGAAACGTTGAACAAATTAGCGAACACCTATAGATCCACCACTTGGATCCCACAGTTAACATTTTGCTGTATCAAATATATATACCAATATATATATACATATATATCATTTTTTTATTAAAGAATTTTTTTGATGTGGACCATTGTTTTAAAGTCTTTATTGAATTTGTTACAACTGCTTCTGTTTTATGTGTTTTGGTCGTGGGATCTTACCTCCCCGACCAGGGATCAAACCCGCACCCCCTACACTGGAAGGTGAAGTCTTAACCACTGGACCACCAGGGAAGTCCCTGTATTATAACAGTAATAACTGCAGCCCACAGTCATTGGCTCTTGGTCCGGATTAGGCACTGCACCAATTGATTTGTTTTAAATAGAGGTGAAATTCGCATAGCAGAAAATTAACCCATTTTAAAGTGAACAATTCAGTGGCATTTAGTACATTCACAGTGCTGTGCAAACCAGCACCTCTGTCTAGTTCCAGAACATTTCCATCACCCCAAAAGGAGACCTGTCACCATTAGCAGTCACTCCACACCCACCCTCCCCCAGCACCTGGCAACCATTGATCTGCCTGTGGTTTTGGACGTCTCATATAAATGGAATCATACAAGATGTGGCCTTTTGTGCCTAGACCACAAACGCGCTGGCCTCCCCTCTGCTCTGCCCTGGATGGTTACTGGGTCCCATGACCCCCTTAGTCCGTGTCACCAAGCCTGGAGAGAGGACTGACTCCCTCAGGGCTACGCAGCAGTGATGTTGGGGCAGTGACCTCTGGGACTACAATGTCCACTTCCCCACTGTGGGTCTGGGCATTATCTGTTGCCTAGGAAACAGGACTGGTGGTGATGACAGACCTGGTGAGCCTGAACCACCGGCAAGACGGCGGCCTGTACACTGATGAGGCTGTCCCTGCCTTCCAGCCCCACACAGGGAGCCTGATGGCAGCAGTGTCCTCCAGACAACCCCCCAGGTAATTGTCACTGCCTCGAGTAGGGTTGTCTAAACTCATACTGTTGACATTTGGGGCTGGATCATTTTCTGCAGTGAGGCTGCCCCACGCACTATAGGGTGTTGAGTGGCATCCCTGGTCTCCACCAACCAGATGCCAGTAACCCCCCACCCCTACCCCCAGTTGTGACAACCAAAAATGTCTTCAGACATTGCCCAGTGTCTCCTTGGGGCCAGACTCACCAATGGCCTAGTGTGCTGGGGCACTGAGCACTTTGGCTCTGCTCCCCCTAGTCCTTGGACCCATCCAAGTGCATGGAATTGGGGGTTGGGGGTGCAGAAGAGAAGGAAGGTGTAACAGGGGAGCAGATCTGCCTAGGGACAGACAAATTGGGGCAGGGTGGGAAACTGTGGCTTGATCCTCCCACTCCCAGAGACTCTGCTTAGAAAATTCTCTCTATTACCCTTTCTCCTTCCTCCCACCATTTCCTCCTTCCTTCTGTTCCTGTCTCTTCCCCCTTCCCCTTCAACTCTTTACCTTTTGGAGTTAGACACCAAGTAATTACTTTTCAGTCTTTCTTATTTTAAATCAAATGTTTAAGCCTCAGAGTGTTGCTTTGGCTGCACCCAAGTTGTGCTATGAAGTGTTTCCATTATTGCTGGCTTCCAAATAGATTCTTACTAGTGGAAAAATTGATTTGCCCAGATGTGGCAAGTGACTTACCCAGAGGTGTTTTCAATTTTCAAGTGATTTTTAAAATTATTATAATTTTATGTGTTTTATAAATTTGTGTCAGATGTGCATCATGGCCAGAGAACATGGTCTGTATGATATCCACTATGGTCAACAAACATAGTCTGTATGATACCCATCATCTGTTTTTTATTTTGGAGACGGGCTATGTGGTATATGGTCTGTTTTTGTAAATGCTCATATCTACTTGAAAAGAATGTCCAAGCTCCTGTCATTGGGTATAGGATTCTCTATGAGTACTTTTGGTCAAGTCTATGGTAGATGGTGCCCAAACCCTCCATATCCTTGCTCATTTTGTTTCTTTGTTTGTTTGCTAACTTATCAATTACTGAGAGAGAGGAGTTCACATCTCCCCCTTAGATTTGTGGCTTTGTCCCTGGTCTCATGGAAACCTTTGTTTCACAGGAGGTAGTGTTTCCTGTTCTCTCCTGTCTTTCCCTTTGTTCCCTCCCTTCTGCTCCCCCATCCCCCACCTGTCTTCTTTCCCACCTTCTTCATTCTCTACCTCTCCCACTAACTCCTCAACTCCAGCCAGCTTGGGGAGGGGTAGGGTGTTTTGAAGACCTTGCCTTTTCACTCTCTCTGAATTTAGAGGTGTGTAGGCTGGGAAAGGGGAGGCAGGCCTTGGATGTACCCTTTCCTGCCAACTCATTAAATGAGAAGCACAGAACCAAGTGGGCCAGGGATGGGGTCAGTGTGGTCAGCAGTGCCCCAGCATCTGGGTCTCTTTGGAGACCTTGAGGGTGGCACCCAGACTCCTTAGCCCTTGTTCTGAGCCAGATGTGGCCCAGAGGATGTCCCACCCTGGCAGGCCTGTCCATGAAAACCCTCTTCTTCTTTCAAGCCCTCTCTGCCCAGATTGGGAACCTTCCCAGTCCCCCCAGTCTCCTCTGCAGTGGTTTCTGGATACCTGGATCCCCTAGGTTCTTCCTGCCCAAGTCACACATTTAACAGGCCCACAGGGGTCCTCGTTTCCAAACTCCACATCAGGGCATAGCAGACCAGGCTCCCCCTATGGTACTTTGGACGCACACGAAGGCATTTCTGAGATGTGGTTGAGTGAGGAGGTGGAATATTGGCCCCTGAGCATCCTTCAGCCAGACACTACTCTGGAAGCCTGGAGCCTCCCATGTGCGTGCCTCCTGAGAGCTTGGCCTGAAGTGGATATGCAAGCAGCCTCGAAACCCAAAACCTCAAAGGGAATTGTAAATCCCAATGCAGAAAGGCATAAGAAATGCCTTAAAAAGCAAGTGTTTGTGCCTTTTTGTCATTGGATAATGCATCCTTATTCTGAAGGACATTTTTCTTAACCATATGCATGTGGTTAAATTATTTTTCAAAGAGTATGAAAGGGTATATAATGAAATGGAAGTCTCCCTCCCACCTCCAGATCCTCCGCTCCCTTCTAAGAGGCAATAATGGTCAATAATTCCTTAGATATCCTTCTAGAAATTTTCTGTGTATACACAAGGATTTAAAAAAAAAAAAACGCAGTGGGAGAATACTATAATACTGTTCTGTGCCTTCCTTTTTAAAGTCAGCGATAAACCTTAGAGGCCATTTCATACCAGTACATATATACTTACCTCACCCTTTTTCACTGACACGTAATATTCCATGGTGTGAATGTACTGTCATTTGATTAACCAAACGATGTTTGTTATTTCTCACAGTGCTGCAGTGAGCCACACCATAGTCTGTCTTTGCACATGTGTCTGTGGTTAATTTCAGGGTTCATCCCTGGGAGAGGTAACCTCAGGTTGAAAGAGATGTGAGCATTTCTAATCTTGAGAAGTTTTGCCAGATGTCAAGTAGGGCTTATTAATATTATTTTTTAAAGAATAGGACAGTCCCTGGACTTCCTTGGCAGTCCAGTGGTTAAGACTTTGCCTTCCACTGAAGGGGGTGCAGGTTCAATCCCTGGTTGGGGAGCTAAGATCCTACCTGCCTCGGGGCCCAAAAACCAAAACATAAAACAGAAGCAATATTGTAACAAATTCAATAAAGACTGTAAAAAGGAAAAGAAAAAAAAAAAAAGAATAGGACAGCCCCTGAGGAAGGTGGGCTATGAGGCTTCTGGGGATAAACCAAGAATGAAAGCACATGAAAGAATGTATATACGTATAACTGAATCACTTTGCTGTACTTCAGAAACTAACACAATGTCGTAAGTCAACTATACTTCAATTAAAGAAAACTGAAAAAAAAAAAATGAAAGCACAGAGGAAGGGGGAGAGGGGATAGGAGAGCTCTATGTAATGATGCAGAAAAACATGGCAAACCCAGGGAGGGAAATTAACAAAGGAGAGGACATGGGGTGGTCCCTGTGGCCCTTCTTACCTTCTAAATTCAGGATGCGAGGCACCACTGTCATTTTAAGAAGCCTCTGTCAAGCCTTTGATGCCTCGCTTGTACTAGTCCTAATCAAGTAGAATGTTAACCCTGCCAGGTGAAAGAATTAACACATTGTGTCCTATTAGAGTAGAATACTAACCTTTCCAGGTCAGAGAATTAAAACGTGTAGAATATGAAGCTGCTGGGTAAGAGAATTAACATATTATAGGCTAATCAAGTAGAATGTTAACCTGCCAGGTAACAGAATTAAGTTATGTCCGTGAAACTTTAATCATTTCTTTTTTAAAAAAAAATTTTTTTTCATAGAGCAGAGAAGAAGAAAAGGACCTACTTCCCTGAAACATGGATTTGGCACTGTCTCAACATCAGGTAAGTATGATTTCTTTCCTTTGCTGCCTTTGTGGGCTGACTCAGAGGCACTCATGAAAGATGGTTCCCAGTCGGTTTGCCTGGAGATCTGACACCAACATCTGAGTAAGACATTGGGCATCCTTTTCTAACACATAAAACTCAAAGCTATGAAGTCAGCCCCAAATCCCTCTGTAGCCTCAGACATCTGCCTATGAAATATGAAATTTGAGGGCTTCATGCTTCTTAACAACTCCCTCTTGGGGTAACTCTATCCGCTCTGTTTATATAACGAGCTCATTAAAATGATTACAGTTCCCTGGAACATGAACTCAATTCCACCCACCCACCCCCTCCTCGCTCCTCAGGGGACTCAGGCTCCTGCCCGCAAAACAGGCTGCTTCTCTCAGCACATTTCCTTTCTACATTGTTTTCTCTTTTAGTTCGCCTTGAAGCAGCAGTGCTGTGCTAAATTCTTGCCAGATGCAGTTGGCTTTTTTCTTTCAATGCTTAGTGTCAGAAGGTAGTGGTGACTTGCCCTGGGAAACCAGTTAGGCATGAAAGTTCAGACCCTGGGGCTAGTGGATTGGCCAGCGGGTGGACCGACTGCTGAGCTGGGGTCCCCTTCTTGGCATGAGATGCCGTGGCACATGCTCAGCACAGAGCCAAGCACTCAGCTGGGGGTTCCTCAGGCCGCTTTCACGGATGTGCTTGTCCTCATTATGGGCAGTCTTCCCCGCTGGTCAGAACAGAAGCTGATTACTGCATTTTGTTCTGGGAGTCCAGATTTAAGATGGGCTGTCAGTCCATCATCAGAGATGTACGGAGAGTAAAAATGTATCTATTTTCTGTGTACTGGGTGATGTTTTGGGTGCTGGGTAGTGTTTTTGGTGCCAGGGATGGCACCTTGATCAAGGCAGATAGGGTCCCCTCACGCGTAGAATTTATGTTTTATGCCTCCAAGGGCTTCATGCTTCAGTAGGGCCAGTGTTCTCATGGAGGGCTTGGGAGGAAGTAGAGGGAC
This sequence comes from Globicephala melas, assembly GCF_963455315.2. Classification (NCBI taxonomy): domain Eukaryota; kingdom Metazoa; phylum Chordata; class Mammalia; order Artiodactyla; family Delphinidae; genus Globicephala; species Globicephala melas. Next base: position 158,668,415 of record NC_083316.1, on the reverse strand, counting down.
CCTTTGGGGAAGCTAGAAAGACTCCCAGGGCAGGTGGAGCCCAAGCTGGGTCCCACAGGATAAATAAACAAGAAGGGGGGAAGGGGATCCAGGAGGCAGGACCAGCAAGGGCAAGAGTTGGGGCTTGGGAGAGGCTGGTGATTTTCACATGGTTGGGATGAGGCAGGTGGGGCCAAGAGGACGAGGCAGGGAGTGTGACGGCCGTGTGGTCTGTGGTGGGGGTGTGGAGAGCCACAGAGGGTTGCTGGGAGGCATTTGGGATTTGAGATGGTCTCTCTCCCTCTGTTGGCTGGAGCAAGGATGAGTCAGAGAGTACAGATCTGAGACCAAGGAGGAGGTTCTTGCTGGGCCCAGGCAAGGACTCGTCAGCTGTTTTTTTTTTTTTCTTTTCTAATTTTTAAAATTGGTAAAATACACGTAACATAAAATTGACCACCTTAACTATTTTTAGGTGTACGGTTCAGTGGTAATAAGTGCATTCGTATTGTTGTGCTGCCATCACCACCCTCCGTCTCCAAAACTCCTTTCCTCTTGCAAAACTGAAACTATGTCCCCATTAAATACTAACTCCCCAATCCTCCCTCCCCTCAGCCCCCTAGCGTCCACTCTTCTACTTTTTGTCTCTATGAATCTTACTGCTCTAAGGACCTCATGTAAGTGGAATCATATAGTATTTGTCCTTTTGTGACTGGCTCATTTCACTTAGCATGGTGTCCTCATGGTTCATCCTTGTTGTGGCATGTATCAAAATTTGCTTTCTTTTTAAGCCTGAATAGCATTCCGTTGTATGGGTGGACCACATTTCGTGTATGCATTCGTCCTTTGGTGGACACTTAGGTTGCTTCCACCTTTTGGTTATTATGAATAACCCTTCTATGAATATGGATGTGCAAATATCACTTCGAGACTCTGCTTTCAATTCTTTTGGGTATATACCCAGAAGTGGAGTTGCTGGATCATATGGTAATTCTGTGTTTAATTTTTTGAGAATTCACCATATTGTTTTCCACAGTGGTTGCACCATTTTACATTCCCACCAACAGTGCACAAGGGTTCTTCTTTAAATGTTGGATAGAATTTACCAGCGAAGCCATCACATCCAGAGCTTCTCTTTTTGGGAAGATTTTGATTGCTGATTCAATCTCCTTACTTGTTAGAGATCTATTCAGATTTGTTATTTCCTTGTGATTCAGTCTTGGTAGGTTTTGTGTTTCTAAGAATTTGTCCATTCATCTAGATTATCCAAGTTGTTGGTGTACAGTAGTTCATAGTAGTCTCTTAAAATCGTTTTTTATTTCCGTGGAATCAGTAGTAATGTCCCCACTTTCATTTTGGATTTTAGTAATTTAAGTCTTTTCTCTTTTTTCTTAGATCATCTAGCTAAAGGTTTGTTAATTTTATTAATCTTTTCAAAGAACCAACTTTGGGTTTCATTGATTTTCTCTATTATTTTTCTTTTTTTAAAAAAAATTAATTAATTAATTAGTTAATTTATTTGGCTATGCCATGTCTTAGTTGTGGTATGCGAGATCTTCATTGCACCATGTGGGATCCTTTCAGTTGCAGCATGCGGGATCTAGTTCCCTGACAAGGGATCGAACCTGGACCCCCTGCATTGGGAGTGCAGAGTCCTAACCACTGGACCACGAGGAAAGTCCCTCTCTATTATTTTTGTATTCTTTGTTTTGTTTATTTCTGCTATAATCTTTATTATTTCTGCTTTATTATTAGATCTCTGTTTTCGTTTTTCAAGTTCTTTAAGTTACAAAGTTAGGCTGTTTATTTGAGATCTTATTTTTTAATGTAAGCATTTACAGCTATGAATATCCCCCTTAATACTGCTTTTGATGCATCCTGTGAGTTTTGGTGTGTTGTGCTTTTGTTTTCATTCATCTCTAAGTCCTTTTTTTCTTTTTCTTTTTGCAGAGATTTAAAAAAATTTCTTTCAAATCCAGAGATAATTTGAGTAGCAAAGTATAACAGTTAATTTTTGACATATCATTTATCTTTGCAAAAACATTTCTTTTTCTTTTTGAATTTTATTTTATTTATTTTATACAGCAGGTTCTTACTAGCTATCTATTTTATATATATTAGTGTATATATGTCAATCCCAATATCCCAATTCATCCCACCACCACCACCACCCACCCTGTTTTCCCCACTTGGTGTCCATACGTTTGTTCTCTACATCTGTGTCTCAATTTTTGCCTTGCAAACCGGTTCATCTGTGCCATTTTTCTAGATTCCACATATATGCATTAATATGCAGTATTTGTTTTTCTCTCTCTGACTTACTTCACTCTGTATGACAGTCTCTAGATCCATCCACGTCTCTACAAATGACCCAATTTCGTTCCTTTTTATGGCTGAGTAATATTCCATTGTATATACGTACCACACCTTCTTTATCCATTTGTCTGTCGATGGGCATTTAGGTTGCTTCCATGACCTGGCTATTGTAAATAGTGCTGCAATGAACATTGGAGTGCATATGTCTTTCTGAATAATGGTTTTCTCTGGGTATATGCCCAGTAGTGGGATTGCTGGTTCATATGGTAATTCTAGGTTTAGTTTTTTTAAGGAACCCCCATACTGTTCTCCATAGTGGCTGTATCAATTTACATTCCCACCAGCAGTGCAAGAGGGTTCCCTTTTCTCCACACCCTTTCCAGCATTTATTGTTTGTAGATTTTTTGATGATGACCATTCTGACCGGTGTGAGGTGATACCTCATTGTAGTTTCGATTTGCATTTCTCTAATGATTAATGATGTTGAGCATCCTTTCATGTGTTTGTTGGCAATCTGTATATCTTCTTTGGAGAAATGTTTATTTAGGTCTTCTGCCCATTTTTGGATTGGGTTGTTTCTTTTTTTGATATTGAGCTGCATTGGCTGTAAATTTTGGAGATTAATCCTTTGTCAGTTGCTTCATTTGCAAATATTTTCTCCCATTCTGAGGGTTGTCTTTTGGTCTTGTTTATGGTTTCCTTTGCTGTGCAAAAGCTTTTAAGTTTCATTAGGTCCCATTTGTTTATTTTTGTTTTTCCATTACTCTAGGAGGTGGGTCAAAAAGGATCTTGCTGTGATTTATGTCATAGCGTATTCTGCCTATGTTTTCCTCTAAGAGTTTTATAGTGTCTGGTCTTACAGCTAGGCCTTTAATCCGTTTTGAGTTTATTTTTGTGTATGGTGTTAGGGAGTGTTCTAATTTCATTCTCTTACACGTAGCTGTCCAGATTTCCCAGAACCACTTATTGAAGAGGCTGTCTTTTCTCCATTGTATATTCTTGCCTCCTTTATCAAACATAAGGTGACCATAGGTGCATGGGTTTATCTCTGGGCTTTCTATCCTGTTCCATTGATCTATATTTCTGTTTTTGTGCTAGTACCATGTTGTCTTGATTACTGTAGCTTTGTAGTATAGTCTGAAGTCAGGGAGTCTGATTCATCCAGCACGGTTTTTTTCCCTCAAGATTGCTTTGGCTCTTCGGGGTCTTTTGCGTCTCCATACAAATTTTAAGATTTTTTGTTCTAGTTCTGTAAAAAATGCCATTGGTAATTTGATAGGGATTGCATTGAATCTGTAGATTGCTTTGGGTAGTATAGTCATTTTCACAAAATTGATTCCTCCAATCCAAGAACATGGTCTATCTCTCCATCTGTTTGTGTCATCTTTGATTTCTTTCATCAGTGTCTGATAGTTTTCTGAGTACAGGTCTTTTACCTCCTTAGGTTTATTCCTACATATTTTATTCTTTTTGTTGCAATGGTGAATGAGATTGTTTCCTTAATTTCTCTTTCTGATCTTTCATTGTTAGTGTATAGGAATGCAAGAGATTTCTGTGCATTAATTTTGTATCCTGCAACTTTACCAAATTCATTGATTAGCTCTAGTAGTTTTCTGGTGGCATCTTTAGGATTATCTATGTATAGTATCATGTCATCTGCAAACAGTGACAGTTTTACTTCTTCTTTTCCAATTTGGATTCCTTTTATTTCTTTTTCTTCTCTGATGGCCATGGCTAGGACTTCCAAAATTATGTTGAATAATAGTGGCGAGAGTGGAAATCCTTGTCTTGTTCCTGATTTTACAGGAAATGCTTTCAGTTTTTCACTATTGAGAATGATGTTTGCTGTGGGTTTGTCATATATGGCCTTTATTATGTTGAGGTAAGTTCCCTCTATGCCCACTTCCTGGAGAGTTTTTATCATAAATGGGTGTTGAATTTTGTCAAAAGCTTTTTCTGCATCTATTGAGATGATCTTATGGTTTTTATTCTTCAATTAGTTAATATGGTGTAGCACATTGATTGATTTGCGTATATTGAAGAATCCTTGCATTCCTGGGATAAATCCCACTTGATCATGGTGTATGATCCTTTTAATGTGTTGTTGGATTCTGTTTGCTAGTATTTTGTTGAGGATTTTTGCATCTATATTCATCAGTGATATTGGTCTGTAATCTTCTTTTTTTGTAGTCTCTTTGTCTGGTTTTGGTATCAGGGTGATGGTGGCCTCATAGAATGAGTTTGGAAGTGTTCCTTCCTCTGCAATATTTTGGAAGAGTTTGAGAAGAATGGGTGTTAGCTCTTCTCTAAATGTTTGATAGAATTCACCTGTGAAGCCATCTGGTCCTGGGCTTTTGTTTGTTGGAATATTTTTAATCCCAGTTTCAATTTCATTATGTGTGATTGGTCTGGTCATATTTTCTATTTCTTCCTGGTTCAATCTTGGAAGCTTATACCTTTCTAAGAATTTGTCCATTTTTTCCAGGTTGTCCATTTTATTGGCATAGAGTTGCTTGTAGTAGTCTCTTAGGATGCTTTGTATTTCTGTGGTGTCCATTGTAACTTCTCCTTTTTCATTTCTAATATTATTGATTTGAGTCCTCTCCCTGTTTATCTTGATGAGTCTGGCTAAAGGTTTATCAATCTTGTTTATCTTCTCAAAGAACCAACTTTTAGTTTTATTGATTTTGCTATTGTTTTCTTTGTTTCTATTTCATTTATTTCTGCTCTGATCTTTATGATTTCTTTCCTTCTACTGACTTTGGGGTTTTGTTTGTTGTTCTTCCTCTAGTTCCTTTAGGTGTAAGTTTAGCCTGTTTATTTGAGATTTTTTGTTTTTTCTTGAGGTAGGATTGTATTGCTATAAACTTCCCACTTAGAACTGCTTTTGCTGCATCCCATAGGTTTTGGATCATCGTGTTTTCATTGTCATTTGTCTCTAGGTATTTTTTGATTTCCTCTTTGATTTCTTCAGTGATCTCTTGGTTATTTAGTAACGTATTGTTTAGCCTCCATGTGTTTGTGGTTTTTTACATTTTTTCCCTGTAATTGATTTCTAATCTCATAGTGTTGTGGTCAGAAATGATGCTTGATATGATTTCAATTTTCTTAACTTTACCAAGGCTTGATTTGTGACCCAAGATGTGATCTGTCCTGGAGAATGTTCCGTGTGCACTTGAGAAGAAAATGTAATCTTCTGTATTTGGGTGGAATGTCCTATAAATATCAATTAAATCTATCTGGTCTACTGTGTCATTTAAAGCTTGTGTTTCCTTATTAATTTTCTGTCTGGATGATCTGTCCATTGGTGTAAGTGCGGTGTTAAACTCCCCCACTATTATTGGGTTACTGTCGATTTCCTCTTTTATAGCTCTTAGCATTTGCCTTATGTATTGAGGTGCTCCTATATATTTATAATTGTTATATCTTCTTCTTGGATTGATCCCTTGATCATTATGTAGTGCCCTTCCTTGTCTCTTGTTACATTCTTTTTTTTTTTTTTTTTTTTTTGCGGTACGCGGGCCTCCCACTATTGTGGCCTCTCCCGTTGCGGAGCACAGGCTCCGGACGCGCAGGCTCAGCGGCCATGGCTCACAGGCCCAGCCACTCCGCGGCACGTGGGATCTTCCCGGACCGGGGCACGAACCCGTGTCCCCTGCATCGGCAGGCGGACTCTCAACCACTGCACCACCAGGGAAGCCCCAACATTCTTTATTTTAAAGTCTGTTTTATCTGATATGAGTATTGCTGCTCCAGCTTTCTTTTGATTTCCATTTGTGTGGAATATCTTTTTCCATCCCCTCACTTTCGGTCTGTATGTGTCCCTAGGTCTGAAGTGGGTCTCTTGTAGACAGCATGTGTATGGGTCTTGTTTTTGTATTCATTCAGTGAACCTGTGTCTTTTGGTTGGAGCATTTAATCCATTCACGTTTAAGGTAATTATCGACATGTATGTTCCTATTTCCATTTTCTTAATTGTTATGGGTTTGTTTTTCTAGGTCCTTTTCTTCTCTTGTGTTTCCCACTTAGAGAAGTTCCTTTAGCATTTGTCGTAGAGCTGGTTTGGTGGTGCTGAGTGCTCTTATCTTTTGTTTGTCTGTAAAGCTTTTGATTTCTCTGTCAAACCTGAATGAGATCTTTGCCGGGTAGAGTAGTCTTGGTTGTAGTTTCTTCCCTTTCATCACTTTAAATATATTGTGCCACTCCCTTCTGGCTTGTAGAGTTTCTGCTGAGAAATCAGCTGTTAACCTTATGGAGTTCCCTTGTATGTTATTTGTCATTTTTCCCTTGTTGCTTTTAATAATTTTCCTTTGTCCTTAATTTTTCTCAGTTTGATTACTATGTGTCTCGGCGTGTTTCTCCTTGGGTTTATCCTGCCTGGGACTCTCTGCACTTCCTGGACCTGGGTGGCTATTTCCTTTCCCGTGTTAGGGAAGTTTTTGACTATAATCTCTTCAAATATTTTCTCGGGTCCTTTGTCTGTCTCTTCTCCTTCTGGGACCCCTATAATGTGAATGTTGTCCCAGAGGTGTCTTAGGCTGTCTTCATTTCTTTTCATTCTTTTTTCTTTAGTCTGTTCCACAGCAGTGAATTCCACCATTCTGTCTTCCAGGTCACTTATCCGTTCTTCTGCCTCAGTTATTCTGCTATTGATTCCTTCTAGGGTAGTTTTCATTTCAGTTATTGTATTGTTCATCTCTGTTTGTTTGTTCTTTAATTTTTCTAGGTCTTTGTTAAACATTTCTTTCATCTTCTCGATCTTTGCCTCCATTCTTTTTCCGAGGTCCTGGATCATCTTCACTGTCATTGTTCTGAATTCTTTTTCTGGAAGGTTGACTATCTCCACTTCTTTTAGTTGTTTTTCTGGGGTTTTATCTTGTTCCTTCATCTGGGACATAATCCTCTGCCTTTTCATCTTGTCTATCTTTCTGTGATTGTGGTTTTCCTTCCACAGGCTGCAGGATTGTAGTTCTTCTTGTGTCTGCTGTCTGCCCTGTGGTGGATGAGGCTATCTAAGAGGCTCGTGCAAGCTTCCTGATGGGAGGGACTGGTGATGGGTAGAGCTGGGTGTTGCTCTGGTGGGCAGAGCTCAGTAAAACTTTAATCCACTTGTCTGCTGATGGGTGGGGCTGTGTTCCCTCGCTGTTGGTTGTTTGGCCTGAGGCGACCCAGCACTGGAGCCTACAGGCTCTTTGGTGGGGCTGATGGAGGACCCCAGGAGGGCTCACACCAATGAGTACTTCCCATAACTTCTGCTGCCAGTGTCCTTGTCCCGCGGTGAGCCACAGCCACCCACCCCCTCCTCTGCAGAAGACCCTTCAACACTAGCAGGTAGGTCTGGTTCAGTCTCCTATGGGGTCACTGCTCCTTCCCCCTGGGTCCTAATGCACACACTTTGTATGTGCCCTTCAAGAGTGGAGTCGCTGTTTCATCCAGTCCTGTTGAAGTTCTGCAATCAAATCCTGCTAGCCTTCGAAGTCTGATTCTCTGGGAATTCCTGTTGCTGGACCCCAGGTTGGGAAGCCTGATGTGGTGCTCAGGACCTTCACTCCAGTGGGTGGGCTTCTGTGGTATAAGTGTTCTCCAGTTTGTGAGTCGTCCACCCAGCAGTTAGGGGATTTGATTTTATTGTGATTGCAGCCGTCCTACCGTCTCATTGCAGCCTCTCCTTTGTCTTAGGATGTGGGGTATCTTTTTTAGTGAGTTCCAGTGTCTTCCTGTCCATGATTGTTCAGCAGTTAGTTGTGATTCCAGTGCTCTAGCAAGAGGGAGTTCTAAGTACTTTTTAATTTCCTTTGTGATCTCTTCTTTGATCCTTTGCTGTTTAAGAATGTGTTAATTTCCACACATTTGTAAATTTTCCAGCTTTCCTTCTCTTGTTGATTTCTAACTTCATTCATCTTATTGTGGTCAGAGAAGGGACTTTGTATGCTCGCTCTCTTTTTAAGCCCACTGAGGCTTAGTTTGTAGCTTAACGTATGGGTCTGTCCTGGAAAATACCCCAAGTGCACTTCAGAAGAATGTGTGTTCCATTGTCGTTGTTGGGTAGAGTGTTCTGTGTATGTCTCCCTCTGTTCTGTTCCCCACAGAATGGCCCACTGTCAGGTGGATCCGCCAAGACATAGGGGTCATCTCACTTGGAGGGAGCCCTGAACAAGAGGCTCCAGCAGCTTTATGGACCATGGGGTGGGGTTGGGGGTGGACAGGGGAGAGAGTTAGGAGTGGGAAAGTACTCCAACTGGGGAGGGATGTCTTCAGTGTTTCCTTCTGACCATAAAGAGGCCTTGGCAGAGGTGTCTGAAGAAAACCTCTGCCCATGGTCCCTTATGCTAAAGAGACCTGGGAATGGAAATTCTGGGCCGGGAATGCAAACATGAAAAGAGCAGGGCCAGCCAGGGGCCCTGAGTCCTTGGCTGCAGCTCCCCTCAGAGACCCCAGTGCACACGCACCCGTCACCTCCCTACCCTACTCCCACCCCGTGAGACCTGCAGGCCTGTGGGCAGGCCTGAAAAATCACACATACGCCCTTAACAGGGAGCTGGGCTCCGCAGGAGTGTATGGGACAAGGATGCCAGGCCAGGAAGTGTGGGTGTCCCCCACAGGCAGGCATTCCTTGGCTTGTGGCTGCATCACTCCAGTCTCTGCCTCCATCTTCGCCTGGCCTTCTTCTCTCTGTGTCTGAATTTCCCTCCTCTTCTAAGGACACCTGTCATTGGATTAGGGCCCACTCTACTCCAGTGTGGCTTCATCTTAACTAGTGGCGTCTGCAAAGACCCTATTTCCAAATAATGTCCCATTCACAGGTTACCAGGGGTTAGGGCTTGGACATGTCTTTCTGGGAGACACACAAGCATGCTCTAAGTGACCAGTCCCCTTGATTCAGTGTCTTTCTCCCCTAAACTGGGCAGAGCACACACTGCCAGAGTTTGCCTCTCTGAACCCATGTTGTGAATGGTCCTGTGATCACAGCTGTCGTGAGAGACACTCATGTTTCCGATTAGGGCGAGTCAGGGCCGAGGGATGACTTTCTCCTGTCACACGCTGTGGGGTGCCTTGAATGCTTATTTCCAAGCTGCCGGGGCAGTTGCGGGGGGCGCCACCCTGGGGCCCAAGGCCGTACGGCTGGACTCCTCTGTTCCCGCCTGGCCGCTTGCGGCACGGCCGTGGAGAAGAGCACACGCTTGTCCATCTTTCCGCAGTGATCCATCAGGCGAGGACACACTCAGCGTGCAGGTCCCCGACTCCATCACCAGCTGGGTGGGTGAGGCAGTGGGTCTGTCTGCCGAGAGGGGCCTGGGCATTGCGGAGCCCACTCTGCTGAAGACCTTCAAGCCCTTCTTTGTCGACTTCACCCTGCCCCCCAACGTGGTCCGCGGGGAGCAGGCCAAGATCCCGCTCAGCATCTACAACTACATGGACACCTGCGTCGAGGTACCGAACCCGCCCTCCATACACGGCCTTTCCCATTATGGGGGAGAGGGGTGGCATCCCTAATGGCAGGAAGCAGAGGGAGGTGGGGTCCTCCTGGGGGGAGGGGTTGCAGGGGCACAGCACCTGGGATGTGGGGCAGGCAGGGCGGCATGGGGTCATCCTGGAGGGCCGTGGGGGACAGCATCTGAGATATTAGTGAGGCAGAGGCTGGATGAGTCAGCTTCTCCTTCACCAGCTGTCTACACCCGGGCAGGTTGGGGGTGGGAGTGTGTGCATGGCAGGGTTAGAGGGTGACGGATGTGACGAAGTCGTTGACTCCTGACCCTGCAGGGGTGTGGGAGGGTGAGTATCATATGGAACGGCATGGAGTCAGGTGATCTCGGAGAGACACCAGCAAGCGGTCTTGAAGCAGGGTCTTAGTTCTCTGCCCAGGAATTGGACCTGGGTAGCCTGGATGAAAACCAGGAATCCTAGCCACTAGACCACCAGGGGCCAGAGGCTAGAAGCAAAGTTCCCCTGGCTCTTGCTCTGTTTGAAAAATGAATTTCTCAAAGAGGCAAAACCTGCATAAACAGGTGAAGTTTATGATGAGAGACACAGCACAGCAAGTGGGAGAACACACAGAGAGACTGTTGTTTATTTAAGACAGAAGCAAGGCAGAAGTACACACCCAGAAAGGAAGGGTGTGGGCATCCTCCCTAATGAGAAGGAGCGCAGTAGAGGGGCGGTTAAATCATTTCTACAGGGCAGTTCTTCCCGGCCTTTGTTTACCTTTGGCCAGTCGTCAGCACCTTCTCTTCCCACATCTGACCTGCCCTAGGACCCGCTCCAACATGCTTGCGTATCTTTTTGCCAAGACGGATTCTAGCACAGAGGCTTGTGGGAGGTTTGGCATCACCTATTGTGGGGTGGCACCCCCTCCTTTTTGACCCCCTAGGAGCCTTTCTGCGCATGTGTAGTCAGGGAGGTCTCCTTGGTCTCAGGAGTGGTCATCTTAGCTCTTTACTCCAGCAGAGCTCAGCTCCTGCCATTAACTTTGGCCTTGGAGTGTCTAGGGAAAAAAAGCTCCAGTTTTACTCCACTTGGCAAACACCAGCTGTCCAGCCCAGGGGCCCCTCTGCCTCCTACCTCAAATCCCCCCTGAGAGACGTGAACCCCAAGAAATCTTTACTGGGAGGATAAAGGGCGACAGAGTCTGTCTTCTGTAGCTTCTTCAGGCTGGCAAGGGGCTGGTAGACCCGACCTAGCTGGGGTCACAGAGCTGTCGCCTTATCTCATCAAGGGGCCGCAGGGTGACTTCTCTTGTTATCTCTGTGTCCAAATTTCCTCTGAGAAGAGTCCCTGTTTTATTGGATTAGGGTCTACCCTGATGACCTCATTGGAACTTGATGACGTCTGCAGAGACCGTAGTTCCAAATGAGGTCACATTTATAGGTACGGGGTGGGGGGTGGGGGTAGGATTTCAACATATCTTCCTGGGAGACACAATTCAACCGGTAACAGCTACCCCAAGGAGGTGGGCTTGGGGATTTCAGACCCTCATGAGGAGGAGGGATGGCAGGCAATGTGGAGGGAGCCGCGAGGACCAGGGTCAGGTGGGGGCAGGATAGGGAAGGGGTGTTTGGGGCCTGAGCACCAGTGCGGCTGCAGGAGGGCAGGGGCACCCTCCTCCCCTGCCTTTGTAATCCTTTTGCGTCATCTCAGCCTGGATGTCAGCTGGGGGGTGGCAGGAAGAGAGAGGAGGTGGGATCCCAGAGTTAGGGGCAGCCCTCAGGAGTGGGAGTTGGGAGCCGAGGCTGCAAATGGAGGAGTGAGTGGGGTGCAGGGCCAGGGGTTTGGCTGGGAGCAAGCCTGCTTTCCACAGCTTGGCCCGGAGGTCAGGCTACAGGTCTCAGCCTCACCCCAGCCAGCCGGGGGGAGCCTGCTAACCTTGTCCTGGCCCTGCCCATGTGTGTGCACCCGCCCCCCTCAAGGCTGCCGGCACATTCCCCACCAAGGGCAGAGATGGGAGGGGCAGCCCCAGGCCAAAGACACTGGAAACCAAGAGATCTTATCCACCCCCTGCCCAGATTTCTGGCTTTTCTTGAAAAACAAGGCCTTCTGGCCAGGGAGTGATTGGAATTTGCCACCTGAAGGGCAGCGAGGCTGCTGGGGGTGGAGGTCCTGAGTGGAGGTGGCGGATCCCCCGCGGCACAGCTGTAGTCCCAGCGCATACCTGTCTCAGCATCCCCCAGACGACCCTTTGGACTTCAGCTTGCTGTTTCCATTCACCAGCCCACTTTGTCTCAGTTTCCTTATCTGGGTGTGAGAGATCTATCCTCACCCCCTGCCCCCTGGCTATGTCTGTGATCATTTCTGAGCCTGGCCCAGAGTGGAGACAGCAGTGTTCCGAGTCTCTGAGTCTCAGCTCAGAGGCTGACCTTGAGCTTCCATGAAATCATTTACTCCCTTTTTCCTTTGCAAATTCTATACCTCTGCCGACTGATTACATCTACCCAAGAATGTGTTGTTCAGAATGCCGTATGCTGGCCCTGAGGCCAGTAAAGGACCCCTCCCATTGCCTTCTGCCTGGCACAGTCCGGGTTTGAGGCTGGTATTTGCATTTGACTCCCCGATGCTTATTTGAGCCACACGTAATGTACTGTCACACAGGAACTTCTGTCTTGGGTCTTTAATGAAAAGAAAATTCCAAGTGAAACAAAAAGGGGTCAGTGCAGGTCTGGAATAGAAATGAAACACCCAGAGGCCACCAGAAAGGAATTCCTGTGTGCAAGATGTGAGTGATTCGAATTCATTCACTCAAAAGCTATCGCCCGATACCTGATGCGTGCCAGGCTCTGTGGGAATCTGAAGACCCCAATGCTCAGGACGTGGGGTCTGCCTAAGCTCACCTGGAGCTCTGATGCCACTAACTCGGTGTTCTGGGGCACGCATCTCTGTGCCCAGTGCCGGGTGGATGATTTTAACTGTATCATTAGCAAGTGCCCACGTGGGCTGAGGAAGGAGGGGCTGTGATGGAATCACTCCCGCTTGGGAAGCTCAGAGAAGCATCATCGTATGTTCAAGGTCCCCCAGGGAGTGAGGGGCAGACCTGTGTTAGAATTAGGTGTCGGGAATTGCCCAGCCGTCCAGTGGTTAGGATTCTGCGCTTCCACTGCAGGGGGCAGAGGTTTCATTCCTGGCTGGGGAGCTAAGATCCCGCAAGCCGTGCCACACAGTGCAGCCAGAAAGAAAAAAAAAAAGAAGAATTAAGTGTCTACAGGAAGCCAGGGAGGCCCTGAGGAGGGGTGGCTTCTCTGAACGCCGAAGTCTTTGGGCGATGCTTAAGCTGGGCACCAGCCCTGGAAGGGCATTCCTGGAAGAGGGAATAGTATATGCAAGGGACAGGCAGGAGGCAGCTTGGCCTGTCCCAGAAACTGACCGTGACACAATCTGGCTGGGCTTTAGGGTCTGGTTGGAAAAGCAGGAGAGAAGGGGGACGCTTGTGCAGTAATCTGAGTGAGAGCCACTGAGTGAGAACCACGGCAGTGGCCACGCGGTGGCCTGGAGGGGGCCAAGGAGGACATGTGAGGGGCTCAGGGCAGTCAGCTGGGATAAAGGTGCCCCCAAACCCAGAACCTTTATCATTCATGCTTTTTATGTAGTTTATGCCTAGGAGGAATAGGACCCTAGTTTCAGAAAGCCAGAATAAATGTAGGGTGGTCCCTAATCACAGGGTGGCCCCCAAGGGAGGCTCCCTCCTGAACTGCAGGCAGGCCCCCCAGGTGCCCATTTCAGCTCCTAGCAAGCACTGGTGGTTGGCTTGTCAGCGGGAAGAAGGAAGCCCTGCCGGGCAGCAGGTGTGTCCAGGGATCACCACACATCAATTTCAGGAACCGCTCTCCCCGCCTCCCGGCCCCCCACCTCCATGTGCTCTTCCTGAGGTTCCAGGAAAACAGGCACATCCAGACCCCTCAGCCTGGACAACGGGTTCCATCCAGCACCTGGAAAATGTATCTCACCGATGCTTGACGCTTGAATTTCTTCTTTCCTCCCTGGAAGAACTTTCTAGAAGAATGCTGTCTGGAGGGGAATGGGGGAGTCCCCAAAGCACCCTGCACCAACCGTTCTCATTCAGGTTCTACTGGGCCTGCCCTTGGGCAGGATTCAGACTCTGTCACACTTGCTACTGTAAAGCTTCCTTGCACACACCTGCGTGTGTGTGTGACTCAGGCCCGTCGAGCCTCTGAGGCCCAGGGGTTGCTCTTGTCTGTTCAGATCTGTTTCTTGAGCTCCTAGCAGGGCTCCTGAACCCACCAGGTGCTGCATATGTGCTGGTTGGACAAATGCATGGGGAGCAAAGAGCCTGTTGTAGATGGAGGGTTATAAACACACACACGTACACAACATGCACGTGGAGACATGGTGTGTACAAGCACACATGTGTAGAGAGCCATGCTTGCACATGTGTGCAGAGACACTTGCCTTCACTCGCGTGCACTCACACATCGTGTAATGCTACGCCTACACACATAGGTGTGCACACAGAGACGCATGCATGCACAGCACACACATGACACACACGTGTGCACACCAAACTCTATTATGACTCGGTGGACCTCAGTGGTTGGAAAGAGGGTCCGATGAAGTTCCCTGCGGGGCCTGCATGTGGAGTGGCCCCTCTTTCCCATGCTTGGCCAGAGAGACAGCCCTTGAATTGACCTTGGTCCCAAGGGAGAGCTGGACCAGTGAGCGTTCAGGGGGCTGAGGGAAGGAGGGGGCTCCCAGCAGGACAATGGTAAGTAGTTTGTTCTGATCAGAAATGGAAAGAGAGCCTCCCAAAGAGAGCGTGGCTTTGGGGGAAAGGCTGCCAGGGTGGACGGAGTGCAGTGGGCAGTGGGGTGTGCTGGGAGGGCACACGGATTCCGGGCACCATGGTTCTTGCCACACTCTCCAGGTCTACGTGAAGATCTCAGTTCCCAAGGGCATCCAATTTGTCGGACATCCTGGCAAACGCCATCTGACCAAGAAGACGTGTGTGGTCCCCGGGGAGATGGAACCCTCCTGGGTGGTTCTGTCCTTTGGCGACCTGGGCCTCAGCAACATCACAGGTGAGGGTCATGTGCTTCTTTGGGCAACTCCACTCTCCAGGCCGCCAAGGGGTTCAGGTGCAGAGTCCAGGCACGGGTGAAGGGTCAGCGGGGCAGAAGGTGAGATCAAGGGGCAAGACAGCTGCTGGGGATGCAGGCCAGAGGGAATGATCAGGAGGTAGGGGGCCTCATCTGGGGGAAGCCAGTCTCTTAAGATGCCAAACCGAGGTAGCACACACATGCACGCACACTTGCACACATGCGTACATATGCGTGCATACACATCCAGCCTACACCGTGCACACACGCGCATATGCACATACATACACGTATGTGTGCATGCACACCTGGGAAGCCTGGGACAAGGGTGGGGTATAGAACAGCGCCGGATAGGGACCTGTTCTGAGAGCCAGCACCGAGTACTCAAATCTCCGCAGCCAAAGCCCTGGCTTACAGAGAAACGAGCTGCTGCCGGGATGGGAAGTCGATCAGAACCCCGGAGGAGAATTACGCTGACAGGAGGGTCCCCATTGGGAGGGATCACATCCGGCGCGGTGTGATGGTTGAGGTAAGCCTATGTCCTCACTCGAGGCACTTGGCCTGATTACCTCAACAGTGAGGTTGGGGCCGGAGAGTGTGGTCCCTTCCCAAGCCAGGGCCAGGGCAGCCCCCATGAGTCCTGCTTTGGGGCTTGGGGCAGGTGACGGGGCTGCCTTGCTGGAGGACTGCGGCATCCATCTCCTCTCCAAGGAGCAGAGCAGGCTTTGGTGAAGTGATTTGGGACTCACACGGGCTGCAGGGAAGTGTCCTCCTGACCCCCGGCTTGATCACCCTGGAGGGTGGTGTGCCTCTGTCTCCTGGCTGTCCGTTTGTCAACAGGCAATTGTAGGGACTGTGACCCATCATTCAGAGGGTTGTCCTTGGAATGGCCGTGTGGGAAGGACACGGAGCCTCCAGCAGGGGCGCCCAGACCACCGCGCCCACCCCCACCCCCCTGCCCTCCACCCCCACCTCCGCCCCCCGACCCACCCCCGAGCTGTGAATCTGGGATCTGCCACTTAGCATGGGGCTCAGCGAGTGTCTTGTTATTCCGACTCTGTAAGACTGGGATGCTCACGCTCACCCCATAGCATGGGGAAGGTTGGAGAATGCACACGGCGCTTCACAGTGCTGGGCTTGTAGCAGCAGCAATGCCCCATCTTTTTTGGGCTTCTCAGATGTATCAGAGCCCAGAGCCGTGGAGAGACTCCTGTTTAGTGCTGCATGGAGAGCACACAGCAGCCCCACTGAATCTCCTCACAGTGGCCCCGAGTCTCTGCCCCTCCCCAGTAGCCCAGCTGCAAACAGCTGCCCTCCCTCCCGGCTGCAGTCCTGGCGGAGCTGAGCACAAATGGTTCCCATCAGCGCCTGGAGTCACACACGCGCTGGGCGGAACTCCTGGAGGTGGATGGGTTACTGCTGCCGCTTTGTTGACACGACGTGATGGAGTCCTCCGAGTGTGTCATTAGATGAGGCACGCGATCTCTGTGAGCCAGCAGGATAGGATGGCCTCAACAGGAAATGCAGAGACCCCTGGTGACCCTTTGCACAGCCTGAGCACGCTCCCTGGACCACAGCCTTGCCCTACCTCAGTCCAAGGAGGCAGCGAGTCCCCCAGTGCAGCCAGCCTGATCTGGAGGCCTGGAGCTCTTGTCTTCTTCCTCTGCAGGAGGAATTTCTAGATGCACAGAGAAGGATTCTCTTATCCTCAAGCCTTTCCTCCCTTTCATGCTGTTCAGCAGTGTCCTATGTCTGCAGCATCCACTGGTCCAGCTCTGTACAGACAGCACTGGAGGACAGGAGGTATGAGTTAGGCATCGGAAGACTTGAAATGTCAATGCAAAAAAATGAAGCATGAATTAGAAAAATGGATTTATGAAATAGGAGGCACTGGGTGCACGGCTTCTCCCATCTCATCCCACCACAGAGCTCTGAGCACATGGGTCGCTCGCTCCATCAGTTATACGATGGACCCTCCCAAGACACCACGTGCCACCTGCCGGGCAGGAGTCTGAATACAACAGAAAGGCCATTCCTGAGAGACACGTGGTGGGGAAGCAGGTGATGGCCGAGCTGTTGTGGGTGTGTATCAGGAGGAGGGACGGCGAACGCCATCCCTCCTGGATCCCCAGCTGGCCCAGGGGATTGTGACCTTTTGCATTTCTGCTGGAAGGCTGAGAGCCTTCCATCACCCCACCGTGTCTCAGTGGAGTTCACAGGATCAAAGAGGAGGCCGACATAATTCAGACCCATGAGGGGAGCCTGGCGGGCATCACGCGAGTGAGAGGAAGTCTGCCTTCTTGGCTTGGGGTGGGCTCTGGAGTGAGAGCCCTGGATTCAAACATGAAACTGCTGGACGGTTAAATGAGAGTGTGTGGAAGACATCTCTTGATGCCTGGCCTGAGTGCTAAAGAAAAGTGGTCATCCAGGCACTTATAATGGTCAACTGGGGGAACCTGGACATAAACCAGGGACACTCTTTCTGTTTTAGGATATGTCCATCAGCTGATGAATGGATAAATGTGGTGCGAGGGGATCCAGTTACCCAATACCAAGGAATATTACTCAGTCATAAAAAGGAATGACGCGCTGATTCATGCTACAGTGTAGATGAACCTTGAGAATGTTATGCTGAGTGAAAGAAGCCAGACACACAAGGCCACATAGAGTATGATCCTGTTTATATGAAATGTCCGGAATAGATCAATCCATAGAACAGAGAAGAGTGAAGCCCCGATCTGTGCTACAAGGTTGTAGAAAAGTCTTGCCAGAGGTAATGATGACATCATGCAGTGACCATGTTTTGGAACCTGGTCAGGAGCTGCCTTGAGCACAGAGGCGAAGGAGATTGGAACCCAGGATCAGCTAAAAGCCAGGGCAGCGTGGAGGAGAGAGGCTGGCACCAGGGTCCCCTCTGAGTTGAGCCAGAGAAGAAGACAGGGTGGCGTGGCCACGAGCGGCCCCACTGGCTGCTCGAGAGGCTATGCTGGGGGTGGGGGTGTGTCCAGGAGGCCCTGGATGGTCAGCCGGAGCCAGAGAAATGCTCAGCAGCAGCAGAAGGGCTCAGATTCTGTCTCTGGGTTTGCTTGTTCTGGACATTTCAGATAAATGGAACCATACACTCTGTGGCCTTTCCTGTCTGGCTTCTTTCACTCAGCATGATGTTTTTGAGGTCCATTTACATTGTAGCACGTGTCAGTGCTTCATCCCTTTTCACAGTTGTATAATGTTCCGTTGTATGCATGGGCCACATTTTGTTTATCCATTCATCCATTGATAGACACCTGAGTCAGGAATCATTTTTATGATTGTATAGCTATCATGGGCTTACAATGGCCAGGCCCTGTCCAGTGACTCAGCCCCTTTTCCAACAAGGGGCTGAGCTGATAGACCGGTGAGGGGGTTGCTGAAGTCCAAGCAAAATCTCGGGGGCTCACCCTGGAGCCTGTGGCTGAGCAGATGGCCTGTGGGCTCCACGTCACGCCTTCTGGGCGTGAGATGACAATCCGGCTGCTGGACAGCTCAGCATCAACCACGGGTTTTGCTAAAGGTTTGCTAGCGAGGTGTGCAGTGTGGGTGTCAGGTTGTGGCTTGCGTGGGTGAGGCAGGACCCCGGTGCAGGCCCCTGGGCGTGGCCCCGGGATGATAGCAGGAAGTGGACATGATCCAGACAGGTGCCTCCCGGACTCATCAGTACAGACCCAGGATGGATGACGCCCATCTTTGCCAGCTTCAACAGAGGA
The DNA here is from genome assembly GCF_963455315.2 of Globicephala melas. NCBI lineage: Eukaryota > Metazoa > Chordata > Mammalia > Artiodactyla > Delphinidae > Globicephala > Globicephala melas. The sequence goes on along the minus strand of NC_083316.1, from coordinate 158,649,841 downwards.
CTGGGGGCAGGGGTGGGGGGAAGAGGGGGATGAGAAACGCTAACAAGAGCTGACTGTTGAGTAGCACTGAAAAGATGCCAGGCTCTGTCTGAAATACACCTAACCCTCACGTCGCGGTGAGGTCGGCGCCTTCATCACCCCCATCTTAGAGATGACAAATAGAGGTCCAGAGAGGTTAAGTGAGTGGCCCTCGGTCACCCAGCAAGGAGTGGGTGTATTAGTCAGGGTGCTGCGGATAAACAGAGCCAATAGGACATTTACGTTTCTCTAGGAAGAGATTTATTATTAGCAATTGGCTTACACGATCATGGAGGCTGAGAAGTCCCCGTGGAGGCTGAGAAGTCTGCCATCTGTGAGTCTGAAGGTCAGAAGCATCGAGGGCAGAGAAGATTGATGCCCCAACTCAAGCAGTCTGGCAGAGAGAGAATTCATCCTTCCTCTGCCTGTTGTTGTATTTGGGCCCTCAATGGAGTGTTTGGGGGCCACCACGTTGGGGAGGGCCATCTACATCACTGCCCACCAATTCAAATGCTGACTCCTTTAAGACAAGTCCTCACAGGTATGCCCAGAAGTAACATTTGGCCAGATGTTTAGGCATGCCCTGGCTTACACAAGTTGGCAGATAAAATGATCCTCACAGTAGGGGGAGCTGGGACCCCAGGAGGCTGCCTGGCTGCAGTGGCCAAGCATTAACCGTCTGAGGTCTGACCTCAGGTGGCCCCAGCTCACCGATTTGCTGATGGCGCTAAAAGAGATCTGGAAAAGCGAGAGCCCCACAGGGGCCGTTCCGGTCAGACGAAAGCCCACAAGGTGTATCGGGTTAAATTCCCAGTGCTCCCTTTTAAGAGAACAAGCCAGGACTTCCCTGGCAGTACAGTGGTTAAGACTCCACGCTTCCGCTGCAGGGGGCACAGGTTCGATCCCTGGTCAGGGGAAGTTCCTCATGCCGCGCGGTGTGGCCAAAAATAGATAAATTTTAAAAATAAATAAATAAGAGAACAAGCCAGCTGCCTTCTATTATTTGGGGGACGTTGTGGAAGGGGTGGAAGCAGGAGCATGATGGACAGGAGACAAGGGATGCATAGGACAGTGGGACAGAGACCCCGTCCTTGACAGACCTGTGTGCCCCCTTCTCAGTGCTCTTGGACATTGGATGGGGCCTCAGATCCTGGCAGCCTTCGAGTCATAGTGTTCTCTGCCCACAGGGAGCAGCTGGGCTTGGAGCTGGGCCAAAGGGGTGGCTGGGAGGGTAGGATGGGGGTGTGAGAAGCATGATAAGTCTAGGAGCGGTTGGTGAGTTTGTTTGACTAGAGCCCAGAGAAGGGGAAGTGAGCCTCAGTTTCCCTATCTGGGCATGGGAGGTAGGTGACCTGGTCCATCTCTGTGCACCTGTGGTCGTGGTATCACCCTGCGGGATCCACACTCAGAGCTGCTGCCATGGGAGGGCGGCTTCGCCCTTGCACTGGCTGCCGCCCCCCATTTCTCAGTTCTCCCCGTTTCTCTGTTTCAGCCTGAAGGAGCCCCCCGGTCATACACCTACAGCGCTTTCTTCTGTCCCAATGGTGAGTTCCCGTGCCCACCCTGCCAAGGACTTTGGCCCTTACCCCTGCACTTTGGCAGCTTTCCTGCTGCTGAGTGGACACCCACCATCCCTGGGAGCTGGGGACATAGCAGCAAAGCACTGATATGTCCCAGTTGGGGGCACCTGTAAGCCAGAGTGAGGACTGGGCATCTGCCACGCAGGAAGTGAGCACATACGATGGTAGACTGCAGGCACCAATGAGAAGAGACTGCCGTCAGGGGTAGGGCTGTCCTTGGGCCCTGGGCTCCTCACCCAGGGTCTGGGGAAAGGAGGTCTTAGAGTCACATCATGGGAAAGCTGTGGGAATGAGGGTGACCCAGAACCCAGGGATAGCAAAGGAGGATGTGGGAAATTAAGGTGGGTTCCAGAAAGTGTGAGATCTGGGGTCCATCTTGATCCCCTGAAATTGACATTATACCTGCCCATGACCTGTGAACAGGAAATGGGCACAGAGTGCCCAGTGGGTGGAGTGGCCAAAGGCCTGTCCACACCTCTGCCTTGTGGGGTCAGGGCAGTGCTGGGAGGAACATGAGTCTGAGCTGCCTATGGGAGGGTCTGCCCCTTCCCCATCCAGTCCCTCCCCAAAGAGCCCTCCAGCTTGGAGGTTGGGCTGGGCCTGGCACTGGGCACTCACCTGGCAGGTTTTGCCAAGAGGCACAGCAGAGGATCTGAAGTGGAGTCCCCTGGTGATGCCTACCTTCTAGGTGTACCACCTCCTTGTTCCCAAAGCATTCAGCACAACAGGTCCCCTGACCCACAGCACACTCTGGACACAGGCTTCCTTTAACATCCCCCCCTCCCTTTTTTCAGTAAATAGCAATACATCACATATGTGCTCAAATGAGTTTTGACAATGGTGCACAAGCAATTCAATGGAGGATGGAGAACCTTCTCAACAAATGATGCTAGAGCAATTGGACATCCATTGGCAAAAACATGAAATTCGACTGAAAGATCATACCTTATATAAGAATGAACTCAAAACGGAGCACGAACTTACATGTAAAACTGTACAACTTCTAGAAAAAAAAACATGGGAGGAATCTTTGGGATCTAGGGCTAGGTAAAGAATTCTTAGACATATTACCAAAAGAATGAATGACAAAAGGAAACATTGATAAATGGACCTCATCAAAATGAAAAACGTTTGCTCTGTGAAAGATGCTGTTAATGCGGGGAAATTCAAGTTACTGACTGGAAGAAAATATTTCCAAACCCAGAACTGACAAAGGACTAGGATCTAGAATATATAAAGAGCTCTCAAAATTTAACAGTAAATAAAACAAACAATCCAATTAGAAAATGGGCAAAAGAAATAAACAGTTCACCGAAGAAGATGTACAGATGGCAAATAAACACATGAAAAGGTGCTCAACGTTGTTAACCATTACAGAAATGCACATTGAAATGCAGTGAGTTATCAGTACACACCTACCAGAATGACTAAATAAAAAGTAGAGATAGCACCAAAAGATGGCCAGGATGTGGAGACACTGGATCTCTCACACATTGTAAAGTGGTACAGTCACTGCTGGTGGTTTCTTAAAATAGTTTGATGGTTTCTTAAAAGACAGCATGCCATCAGCATACCCACCAGTAACTACACTCTTAGGCATTTATCCCAGAGAAATGAAGACTTATGTTCACACAAAAACCTGTATACAACTGTTCATATCAGCTTTATCTGCAATAGCCTCAAACTGAAAACAGTCTAGATGTCCTTCAGTGGGTGAATGGTTAAAAAGTTGTGGTCCATCCATATCTTAGAATACTATCCAGAGTAAAAAGGAAGAAACTATTGATAACATGCAGCAACTTGGATGAAGTGGATTGAGTAAAAAAAAATCCTAAAAGGGTACATAAAAGATTCTGTTTATATGACATTTTCGAAATGACAAAATTTTAGAGATGGTTGTTAGGGCAAGGAGAAAGGGTGTGGGACTGATGATAAAATGGCAACATTTATTTTTCTCCCATAAAATAAAATTGGAGAAATCTGAATGAGGATTGTAACAGTGCCAATATCCCGTTAGTGATACTATACTAGAATTTTGTGAGATGTTACCATTGGGGAAACTGGGTCAAGAGTACACAGATTTCTCTGTGTTATTTCTTAGAGTCACATATAAATCTATAATTATCCCAGTAAAATTTAAATTAAAAACGTTTTAAAAAGCAATGCATGTGTACAAATACCATATGATTCCACTTATATGAGCTCCCTAGAGTAGTCAAAACTATAGGGTCAGAAAGTAGAGTGGTGGTTGCCAGGGGCTGGGGGGAGGGGAAAATGGGGGTTTATTGTTTAATGAGTATAGAGCTTCAGTTTTACAAGATGAAAAGAGTTCTTGAGGTGGGTGGTGGTGGTGTTTGCACAATGTGAATGTATTTAATGCCACTGAACTGTACACTTAAAGATGGTTAAGATGGCAAATTTTACATTGTGTGTATTTTACCATAAGTTTAAAAATTGGGAAAGGAAAAAGCAATACCTGTGTATTAGAGAAAATTTAGAAAGAGAGAAAGATAGAAACTATCTCCTCTGGTTCATACCCAAAGATGACTTCTTTTGACATTTTGTTATATTCACTTTCATAGGATTGATTATTGTTTGTTTTAGCATAGTTGTGACTCATGAGCTATGTAATTTTATATCTTGCCTTTCTCACTTAACACATCCTGAGAACTTTTCCTCGTTATGTTAAAGTTGTTATAAACAGCATTTCAAAACAGCTTCAGTATGCTCCATCAAAGGACTGCTCCAAAATTTGATCATTATGGAACATTTTGAAACATTATTGGACATTTATATATTGTTTGTACTTCTTATATCATAATCAACACTAGGCCAAATGTATTTGTATTCAAAGTAAGGTCAGTAACATTTTAACATGTTTATTGAGGTATAACTGACGTACAATAAATTAGACATATTTTTAAGGGTAGTTTGATAAATGTTGACATGTGTGTACATCTGTGAAGCCATCACCACAATTAAGATAATGAAGATTTCCATTAACCCTAAAGTCACATCCCTTTGAACTCTCTCACCCTGTCCACTCTTGCCACTAGGGAACCACTGATCTGCTTCCTTTCTCTATAGATTACTTTGCACCTTCTAGAATTTTACATAAATGGGATCATACGGAATGTCCTCTTTTTGTCTGGCCTCTTTCACTCAGCATAATAATTTTGAGATTCAACCATACTGTGTGTGTCAATAATTCAGTCATTTTAAGGCTGAGTAGGAGTCCATTGCATGGATGTGTCACACTTTGTTTATCCATTCACTTTTTGAATGTTATTTTTTCAAGTTATTTCCCGTTTGGGGCTATTTCATATAAAGCTGCTATGAACATTCATGCACAAGTCTTTGTATGGGTGATGTGTTTTCTTTCTCTTGAGTCAATGTCTAGGAGTGGAATAGCTAACTCATGTAGTAGGTATGTGTTTAACTTTTTAAGAAACTGTCAGTTGTTTCCCAAAGTGGTAGTACTATTTTGCATTCCCACCAGCACTGGATAAGCCAGTTCTGCCCCATTCTTATCAACACTTAGTATTGTCTGTTTAATTTTAGCCATTCTAATAGGTGTCTAGTGGTATGTCATTGTGGTTTTAATTTGCATTTCCATCATGACTAATGACGTTAAGCGTCTTTTCATATGCTTATCTGCTATTAGTCTATCTTTTTTTGTGAAGTGTCTTTTAACCTTTTTAAAATTGAGTTGTTGGGAGTTCCCAGGTGGTACAGTGGTTGGGATTCAGTGCTTTCACTGCCGTAGTCTGGGTTCAATCCCTGGTTGGGGAACTAAGGTCTAATAAGCCGCATGGTGCAGCCAAAGTGAAATAAAATAAAATAAAATTGAGTTGTTTATTTATAATGAGTTTTGAGAGATTTAAAAAATGTGTTCTGGATACAAGTCTTTTATCAGATAAATGCTTTGCAAAGGTATTTCTCCCAGTCTGTGGCTTGTCTTTTCATTCTCTTAACAGTGTCTTTTTTTTTTTTTTTTTTTTACCGACACACCCTTTTTTTTTTTAACATCTTTATTGGAATATAATTGCTTTACAATGGTGTGTTAGTTTCTGCTTTATAACAAAGTGAATCAGTTATACATATACATATGTTCCCATATCTCTTCCCTCTTGCGTCTCCCTCCTTCCCACCCTCCCCATCCCACCCTTCTAGGTGGTCACAAAGCACCGAGCTGATCTCCCTGTGCTATGCGGCTACTTCCCACTAGCTATCTATTTTATGTTTGGTAGTGTATATATGTCCACGCCACTCTCTCACTTTGTCCCAGCTTACCCTTCCCCCTCCCCATATCCTCAAGTCCATTCTCTAGTAGGTCTGTGTCTTTATTCCCATCTTACCCCTAGGTTTTCATGACCATTTTTTTTCTTAGATTCCATATATATGTGTTAGCATACGATATTTGTTTTTCTCTTTCTAACTTATTTCACTCTGTATGACAGACTCTAGGTCCATCCACCTCACTACAAATAACTCAATTTCGTTTCTTTTTATGGCTGAGTAATATTCCATTGTATATATGTGCCACATCTTCTTTATCCATTCATCCGATAATGGACGCTTAGAAAGCCCAGAGATAAACCCACGCACATATGGTCACCTTATCTTTGATAAAGGAGGCAGGAATGTACAGTGGAGAAAGGACAGCCTCTTCAATAAGTGGTGCTGGGAAAACTGGACAGCTACATGTAAAAGAATGAGATTAGAGCACTCCCTAACACCATACACAAAAATAAGCTCAAAATGGATTAAAGACCTAAATGTAAGGCCAGAAACTATCAAACTCTTAGAGGAAAACATAGGCAGAACACTCTATGACATAAATCACAGCAAGATCCTTTTTGACCCCCCTCCTAGAGAAATGGAAATAAAAACAAAAATAAACAAATGGGACCTAATGAAACTTAAAAGCTTTTTCACAGCAAAGGAAACCATAAACAAGACCAAAAGACAACCCTCAGAATGGGAGAAAATATTTGCAAATGAAGCAACTGACAAAGGATTAATCTCCAAAATTTACAAGCAGCTCATGCAGCTCAATAACAAAAAAACAAACAGCCCAATCCAAAAATGGGCAGAAGACCTAAATAGACATTTCTCCAAAGAAGATATACAGATTGCCAACAAACACATGCAAGAATGCTCAACATCACTAATCATTAGAGAAATGCAAATCAAAACTACAATGAGATATCATCCCACACAGGTCAGAATGGCCATCATCAAAAAATCTAGAAACAATAAATGCTGGAGAGGGTGTGGAGAAAAGGGAACACTCTTGCACTGCTGGTGGGAATGTGAATTGGTTCAGCCACTATGGAGAACAGTATGGAAGTTCCTTAAAAAACTACAAATAGAACTACCATATGACCCAGCAATCCCACTACTGGGCATATACCCTGAGAAAACCATAATTCAAAAAGAGTCATGTACCAAAATGTTCATTGCAGCTCTATTTACAGTAGCCAGGAGATGGAAGCAACCTAAGTGTCCATCATCGGATGAATGGATAAAGAAGATGTGGCACATATATACAATGGAATATTACTCAGCCATAAAAAGAAACGAAATTGAGCTATTTGTAATGAGGTGGATAGACCTAGAGTCTGTCATACAGAGTGAAGTAAGTCAGAAAGAAAAAGACAAATACTGTATGCTAACACATATATATGGAATTTAAGGAAAAAAATGTCATGAAGAACCTAGGGGTAAGACAGGAATAAAGACGCAGATCTACTGGAGAACAGACTTGAGGTTATGGGGAGGGGGAAGGGTGAGCTGTGACAGAGCGAGAGAGAGTCATGGACATATACACACTAACAAACGTAGTAAGGTAGATAGCTAGTGGGAAGCAGCCGCATGGCACAGGGATATTGGCTCGGTGCTTTGTGACAGCCTGGAGGGGTGGGATAGGGAGGGTGGGAAGGAGGGAGACGCAAGAGGGAAGACATATGGGAACATATGTATATGTATAACTGATTCACTTTGTTATAAAGCAGAAACTAACACACCATTGTAAAGCAATTATACCCCAATAAAGATGTTAAAAAAAAAAAATCTAGAAACAATAAGTGCTGGAGAGGGTGTGGAGAAAAGGGAATACTCTTGCACTGCTGGTGGGAATGTAAATTGAAACAGCCACTATGGAGAACAGTATGGAGGTTCCTTAAAAAACTACAAACAGAACTACCATACGACCCAGCAATCCCACTACTGGGCATATACCCTGAGAAAACCATAATTCAAAAAGAATCATGTACCAAAATGTTCATTGCAGTTCTATTTTCAATAGCCAGGATATGGAAGCAACCTAAGTGTCCATCATTGGATGAATAGTGTCTTTTAAAGAACAGAAGGTTTTCATTTTAATGAAGCCCGGCTTATCACTTTTTCCTTTTATGGATTATTTTTTGTTGTTTTATCTAAGAAATCCTACATTTTCTTCTCAAAGTATTATAGTTTTAGGTTTTACATTCATAAAATGGCTATGATCTGTTTCGAGTTACTTCTTGGAGCCCATGCAAGGTATGGATCAGTGTTCCTTTTTATGCATCTGGAGGCCCAGTTGTCCTGGCATCATTTGTTGAAAAGACTTTTGCTATTGAATTGCTTTTGCACCTTCGTTGAAAATCAGTCGCTCATACATGTGTGGGTCCATTTCTGGACTCCCTGTTCTGTCCCGTTGAGCATTTGTCTGTGTTGACACCAGTGCTACACTCTTGTGATTGCTCTAGCTTTAGAGTACGTCTCAGTGTCAGAGGGTGTGAGTAAACTTGGTTCTTGTTTATCAAAGTTGCTTTGGCTCTTCTAGATCCTTTGAGTTTCCATATAAATTCTGGAATCAGCTTGGCAGTTTCTTCAAAAGACTCTGCTGAGATTTTGATTGGGATTGGATCGAATCTATAAATCAGTTTGGGGAATAATTAACATCTTTGCAGTATTATCTTCTGACCCACGAACATGATCTAGCTCTCCATTGTGTCTCTAGTTTCAGCAGCATTTTGCAGTTCCCAGCTTATGGGTCTTGCACGTCTTTTGTAGGATTTATCTCTGTGAGCATTTCATCTTTTGTGTGCTATTGACAAAATGGTCATTAAGCCAGCTCCGTTCCACCATGCTTCCTGCAGCTTCATGGGGAGGCACAGTGAGGCTGGCCCCCTGAGGTCCCGATGCTCAGCTCTGGGCATGGGCGGGGGGTGGGGGTAGGATGATTCGGTGCCCCCTCAACACCCCTTCTCCTTCCCTCCATCCAGAGAGAGTCCACATCTCCACACCCAACAAGTACGAGTTCCAGTATGTGCAGCGGCCGCTGCGCCTCACCCATTTTGATGTGGCCGTGCGAGCCCACAACGATGCCCGCGTGGCCTTGTCCCCAGGACCCCAGGACACGGCAGGCATGATCGAGATCGTTCTGGGAGGGCACCAGAACACCAGGTCCTGGATCTCCACCAGCAAGATGGGCGAGCCCGTGGCCAGCACACACACAGCCAAGATCCTCTCCTGGGATGAATTCAGAACATTCTGGATCAGCTGGCACAGCGGGCTCATCCAGGCATGGCTGGGCTTGCCTGGGGTGGGCACGGGAACCTCCTGGCCCTCTGGCATTGTTGCTTCCTGATACATGTGGTAGGGGTGGGGAGGGGAGAGGGGAAACACAAGGCAGCTCTCAAGTTGCTCACAGTCTGCCTGGAGTTACGTACAAAAAACAGGTGGTGAGAGCTGTGGCGGAGGAAGTGCCCAGGGATCTGGGAGCTGAAGGGTGGTGGGTGGTCAGGGAGAAAGAAAGTGGATAGAACAGGTAAAATGGGGACCGTGGGCTCTTTCTGGGCCAAGCAAAGGAGACATAGAAAGAAGCAGCTGACACAGCTTCCTAGAGGAGGGATATAGCCAAGTGGGGTTTTGAAGTACAAATAGAGGAGTTTGCCAGGCATATGCTAAGATCCAGAGGTACTTTGGAACCTGCAGATGCCACACTTGTGCCTCTGTTGGGTGTTTCATGAACAGTGTGGTCTCTAGTTTCTCTCATCTCTGACCCCTTGAGAACCCCGCCCCAACCTATGAGCGTGGCCAAGGCCTCTGACCATGTCTGAGCACGGCTTCACGCTTCCTGCCAGCATCCAGCAGCATTGGCCTCTTTTTCCAGGTTGGCCATGGTCCAGAGCCATCCAATGACTCTGTCATCATGGCCTGGACCCTCCCCAAGACACCAGAGGTCCAGTTCATCGGTTTCTCCACTGGCTGGGGTTCTGTGGGCGAGTTCCGCATCTGGAGGAAGGTGGAAGTAGATGAGAGCTACAGCGAAGCCTTCACTCTGGGGGTCCCGCACAGCGCCATCCCTGGGTCTGAGCGTGCAGCCGCCGCCATCATAGGTGCGTCTGCCCTGCAGCCTGATTTGGGGAAGACAGGAGCAAGAACCCAGGCCAAGGGACAAGTGTCTACTCTGGGCTCAGTCTCATACCAGGCTTTGCTGGGGACCTGTGCCCCGGGGCCTCCAACCACACACCCACTCACCTGACAAGCAGCTTCTAGTACCTTCTCCATGATGGGTGCTGGGGCCAGACTCAGAGATGACCTCAAACCTGACCTTCAGGGCTTCCTAATCTGGCTGAGAAGGCAGGTCCTTGCCCTGTGTGGGGCAACCGGGAGGGTGGTGGTGAACTCCATGAGGGCAGTGGGTCTGGGGTGATATACAAGAAGGCTGAAAGGCCAGGTGAAGTTAACCAGGTATGGGGTGGAGGGCGGGGCTTCTGGGTGTCCAGCTGAGTGGGCAGGACCATTTCAAATGCTTAGAGCATTTACTGAGCAGGGGTAAGAGGCTGTGGCCAGGGATCTCTTGGGCTGTGGATTGTCTCCCATAGCCCAGGCATAGAAGTGGAAAGTGGGGACTGTGTGATCCATCTAGTGCTGGGAATTGGAAGGGTGAGACGCCAGGAGGAGGTGGACAGGCCTGAAGGAGGGGGTCTTGGGTCTCTCTGACATCAGAGGATGGAAGCCCTGGGGCCTGGGCAGGGTGGTGGTTGTGACCAGATCAGAGGATATTGGAGTTTATGACTTCTGAAGCATGAGATAAACTCAAATGTGGCCTTGGGGATGAGTGGCACAGATGGAGGTGAGGGATGTAGGGGAGAAGGCAGATGGACAACAGTGGAGAGGAGGTGAAGGCAGGGACTTGTGTGCCAGTCAGTGTCATCAGCACAGTGGGATGGAAGGTTGGAGAAGAAGCTGGAAAACCCAGAGAAGGGTGATGAGAAAGTAACCAGGTACGCCCTGCCACAAGAGGAGGCTGCAAGAGCAGTGGCAGCCTCAGTGGGGCAGGAGGAAAGGCCGAGGAAGGAAGGGAGGTGCAATCAGGGGACAGTGGGGATTCCGGAGGGCCCATCAGCAATGTTTGGGGCATAGAGGCCAGGGAGAGGAAGACAGGGTACTGAAGGGATGAGAACACAGTAGGTCAGAAATAAGAGAAAAAAAGAACTTTTAAAAACACACCAACAATACCACACATGTAGGAAGAGTTTTATAAAAAATCTAAATACAGTTAGAGAGAAAATCACATTTCATATTGGAAGTTAGAAAAAATATTTAGAATGGAATCGCATGGCTGGATTGACATCTTAACGTCTGTGGGATGCAGCCAAAATTGTACTAAGAGGGAAATGTATAGCCTTAATTGCACCTGTTTAAAAAGCCAGAAAGGAAAGAGCATTTAACATAATGAAAAGGTAGAGAAAGAACACCTGAGTTAAAACTAAAGAACACAGAGGGAGGTATGGAGGAAAGGGCCAGTGGGTGTTCACCAAAGCCAGGAGACCAAGCAGGCTGACTGGGCAAGGGTGCAGCCCAGTTTCAAAGGGCAGCACTGGCAATCAGAGGATGGGTTGCTGGTGTTAGGCCACAAGTGAGCTCTCTCTAAGGAAAGCTGTCCGTAGGACAGCCAGGGCACTGGATGAGGCCAGTCCCCAGCCCATCCTTTTTCTTCCCACCAGGAGATGTCATGGGGCCAACTCTGAACCATCTCAGCAACCACCTGCGCCTGCCCTTTGGCTGCGGAGAGCAAAACATGATCCACTTTGCACCCAACGTCTTTGTCCTGAAGTATCTCCAGAAAACCCGACAGCTCAGCCCTGAAGTGGAAAGGGAGACCACTGATTACCTGGTGCAAGGTACTGGGGGACACTGCCTGGGTGGAGGGCGTGGGACTGCAGGTAGCCTCGACCATGCTGGGGGGCAGCTCACATGCCAAGTGCGGCGGATGTAGAAGAAGGCAAAGAAGTGGGTGAAAGAGGCCGCTCTGGGTGGCCTGATGGGGTCCCTGTTAATAGGAACCTGGTGTCTGCACCTGTTAGGAAAAGGCTCTGAATGCTGGTAATCAGCCATGGGGAGAGGAGTAGCATCTTTTAAAAATGTAGATATTTTGAACAACCAGAGCAGTATAATAGCATTATAAAAAACATCTGGAAAGGGAAAAAAATCCCCATAACCTCCCTGTCTTGCTGGCTCTGGGTTTACTCCTCTGCCCTCCAGGAGCAAAGATTAGCTTTGCCACTCTTGGTGTCTCATAACATGGCATCCTATGGCGTGCCCTCCACCCCCAACCCCGCACTGTGTGCATAAGATTCGTCCACTGGGCTGTGGGGACCTGTGGTCTGTTCACCTCCATTGCTGTGTGGGGAGACCATAGTCAGTGTGTCTGTTGATGGGCTTTGGAGCAGCTTCCAACTCAGGGCTTTTAGAATGGTGCTGCCATTAATCACCCTCTTAGTGTACTTAGTGACAACATGTCCAAATTTCTGTGGGGTGAAATCGCTGGGTCTCAGGACGTGTTCAGTTCATAATCACTTTGGAGACTACACTATTTCTTCATCACGTGCATTTATGGAGCACAACATACTGAACTATGCTTTTGGACATACTGGGGTTATTTCCAGTTTTTTTTTCTAAATAATGCAGCACTGAACATCTTCAGAAATAAACCACCAGCACTGAACTTCTTCAGAAATAAACAAAGCAGCATTGAACTTCAGATATAAATAACACAGCACTGAACATCTTCCATTGCCATGACTCAGGTCCTTAGGATAGGGAACAGCCTTATGGCAGAGGGGGCAGAGGCAGGGGGGCGGACAAGGCCTCTGAGGGCCCTGTCTTACCCACTTTGCACATCTAGGCCCCACAGGTAGGAGGAAGGGGGTGGGAGGCTGGAGGTGGGGTCTCACTTCTGTCATGGATTCCCACTCTGTGTCCTCGGGTAGGGCCTGCTTTTCTCAGTAACTTGGTTTCCTACCTGTGTAACAAGGGAGTTGTCAGTTGATCCCAAGGTCCTGGGGCCTCCTGGGCTCTGCTTCTAGCCTTGGGCTGGAGTTGAAGTGAAAGGAGCACGTGGAAGGGGCTGGACCCAGCTCTGAAGCTGGCATCCATCTTGTGCCAGGCAAGTACCGCTCCATCCACGCTGCCCTGAGTTGCCTTCCCGGCAGCCTCCACACTGATGGTCCCCATTTCCCAGATGAGCAAAGTGAAGGTCCTGGGAGTGAAGAGGTGCCCAAGACCTCATAGGGGCAAGTGGTGGGGGCGTCTCAGACTGCAGACTCCCCTGGACTGGGGCACGAGGGGCAGCCAGGGCACTAGACCCAGCCAGAGGGAGATGAGAACCCACGGGCACAACCTTGGAAATTTCTGCCACCGAAAAGGACCCGCGGGTGCCTGGCTCAGACGATGCTGGCCCCTATCAGATGGGGAAACTGAGGCACGTGAAAATCTCGATTCCTAAGGCGAGTCTGGGGTCCCTGCCTCCTGGCCTGTTACAGTTCCCGCAGTTATTCTACTCCAAGGGCAGTCCTGATGATCTAGAACCATCTGTCCTTGTGGATGAGAAAATGAAAAAACTTACTATGAAGAACGTACAACTCTCAGATGAAAAGAGAACTCAGGGGTTGCCATGGGCTGAAGGTTTGGCTTCAAGAAGGCTGACCGCAGACTTCCCAGAACCCCAAGTCTGCTTGGTCCATTGTGGGGACGGGGGGCTCAGGTTCATGTGCTGTGAGGGTCTTGGAGGTGGATGGGCCCTGGCTTCCCAGGGCCAGGCATACCTCAGTGGACTCATCTGGGCTCAGGCCCTTGAATGCCACCCAGAGTGCAATGACCTGTATGGGTGAGTGGCAGCCTGGACCCGCCCCCCCCCGGGACAGCCAGACCTGAGGCTTATCAGCCAATTGGCCTTTCAGACTCAACAAGCCCCAGATTAACCCCCGACCCCCTGGTTTTCCAGCAAACCTTTGGTGTTAGTTTCCTGGGGCTGCCGTAACAAAGTACCACAAACTGGGTGGCTTAGAACAATAGGACTTTATTCCTTCATGGTTCTGGAAGCCAGAGGTCCAAAATGAAGGTGGCAACAGGGTTGATTCCGTCTGGAGGCTCCGAGGGAGCATCTGTCCCAGGCCTCTGTCCTGGCGGAATTCTGGTGACTCCAGGTGTTCTTTGGCTTGTGGACACATCACCACGCTCTCTGCCTCCGTCTCCACAAGCCCTTTTATATCTGTGTGTTTCCCTTTCTTTCCTCTGAGAAGGACACCAGTCATTGGATTTAGGGTCCAGCCTAATCCAGGAACATAATTCCATCTGCAAAGAACCTCACTCCCGATAAGGTCACATTTTGAGGTTCCAGGTGGACATTAATTTGGCGGGGCAGGGGACACTGTCCACCCAGTTCAGAGTTCCTCCTGCCTCTTTCCCCACGTCCATGGGCACAGCTCCATCCTTCCTGCCTTTCAGGCCGCAAACCTTGATGCCCTCGGCATCCTTCTTCTTTTCCTTCACATCTTATTCAGCTAAGGCAGCTCTGCCTATACTGCAGAACCCCTCCCTGCCTGTCCCCACCACCCGCTCCAAGCCCATGGTCATGCTCGCCTAGACAGTCCCCACCTGCCCAGTTTCTCTGCTTCCTCTCTGGACCCTACAATCCACCCACTACATTTGTCCCCTCACACCCCTCCCCTGCTCCCCTCACCCCCTCCACTCATGCCCCCTGCTGCCCTCACAATAAGACCAACCGCCCAGCCCAGCCTTGGAGGCCCCAGTAGCCCACCTGACCTCCCTCCCTCTTGTCCCTCCTTGCTCCCTTGCTCTGAGCAAACCAAGCTCGAGGGCGAGGGCGCCTGGAGATGGTGCATTTCACTGACCAACCCCTGCCCCAGGTATGACTGAGGGGCCGGTGTGTGACCAGGAGTCACAAAGGGGCGATATCAGGAAACAAAAGAAGAATAAAGTAGAGGTTTCAATCCCCCCAGCTGTGGGTGTGGGGCAGTTTCAAGGACCCCAGCTGTGGGCGTGGGGCAGTTTCAAGGACCCCAGCTGTGGGCGTGGGGTAGTCTCAGGAACCCTCGATGTGGGTGTGGCATTGTTTCAGGGTCCTGGGGTAAGACGTTGGAAGGCCAGCCATTCACCAGGGTGCTGTCCCCTCTTCTTGCCCCACAGGCTACCAGAGACAGTTGACCTACAAGCACCAAGATGGCTCCTATAGTGCTTTCGGGGAGCGGGACAAGTCGGGGAGTATGTGGTGAGTCCTCACTCCCCAGGCACGGCTGCTGAGGTTCTTCCACTTGAAGTCACATTCTCCTGTCCAGCACAGCGTAGCCAGGAGCCTGCATGGGAAATGGAGATGGCCATGGTCTTAGCCCCTGGGGTTTACAGGTCTGGATTGTTGGGGTGGCGGGCGGGTTCTGCCTGGCCTGTGCATGGTGGAGCTGGCGGCGGTGACAGTTACTGTTACTCCTTCTGCTGTTGTTGCCACAGGGTCCAGGAACTGAACCCCTGCCCTCTGGCCCCTTGAGGATGGGTCCTGGCGCTCTGGTCCTCCTCAGAGCCCATGGGACCCAGGAATGGGGTGACCCTGAGCAGGAGGGGATGGGCTGGGAGAGGCCAGACCACTGCCTCAAAGCTGGCTTGTGGGGTTCTGGAGGCACGTCCTGGGGTCCGGTTTCCCTTGTGAGCGGCTCCCTCTGGCTTTCAGGGTCAACCAGAGCAGGGGGGGCCTGGGTGTACCTGGGTCTTATTCCCTGAGATCTTTGGGCCACAGCAGTTCTTGGCATCATCAGGGATTTGCCTCGTCCACTTTGGGGCTTACTGAGGAAGTGGGGCACCCGAACTTTCTGTCCCTAGTGAGGCCTCCTTCTCAGAGCAACACCCTGATGGCGCCTGCAGCAGCTATGGGCATGGACAGTATCCAGTCCTTAAATCGGCCCAGCATCAGTGCCAGGGGCCGGGGGAACAGGGACACGGCTGGCTGAGCCCACGCTGCGGTGCAGTGTCACTCGCTTGGCTCCCGAGGGGCCCAGCCTTGATCACCTGCTCAGCCCCCCAGTCCCCAGAAGCCAATCGTCTGACCCAGTTCTGGTCCCAGGGCCTTGCCTTGCTGACAGCCCATGAGGCAAGGCCGCAGTCATGCACTAGCAAGCAGAGGCCCCCACCCTCTGCGGGATTGGCCAAAGCCACTGAGTCACTCTCTGAAAGCTGGCCAAGTCCTGGCAGCTCCCAGAGGCCTCCACCGGTCAGAAATAGTGAGCTGTGACCTTTGTATGCCCTCCCACAGTTCACACACACACACACACATACACACACACACACACACACACTGAGCAGGAAAAGACCAGTTCTGCTGTGGTCATGGAAATGTGACACCCAGCAGCTTGCCTCTCCCCCTTAGCCTTGTGAAACTTCCCTGTAGGACAAAACTGCAGGATACACAGGACAATGGCAACAGCATCCACCCTGGGGCTGGGCAAACCCAGGCTCTGTCTCGTGTGGACTGTGGCAGCCTTAGACCAGATGCTCAACTTCTCTGAACCTGTTTCCTCACCACACATCCCTCTCTGGACTGGGATCGGGTAGGCAGTAGGATAAGGGTGCAGGCGTGCTCATTACAGTGCCAGGTACCCATTGGGATGGATACCCTGTTAGCACCTCTCCCTAAATATTTGGCCAGGGAGTCCAGGATCCAGTCCAACCTCTTCAACTTCCTTAAAACTCAGGATCTGTTATAGATAGGTTCCGGCGCATCCAGTGTTCATTCATTCATTCATTTGTTTGTTTATTCAAGTGTCTGCTATGTGTCAGGCTCTTTTCTTACTCCTGAGAGAACAAGAAAGACATGGTCCCTGGAGTTCATTGCTCAAGAGAGAGAGAGACCCTGTACAAGATGTAATGGTTATCTACTGCTGTGTAACAAGTCACCCCAAAACATAGCCACTTAAAACAAACATTTAGTCACAGTTCTGTGGGTCAGGAATTCAGGAGCAGCTTAGCTAGCATTGCTGGCTCAGGATCTCTCCCAAGGTTGCAGTCAGGGTGTTGGCTGGGGCTGTCATCATCTGAAGACTTGACTGGGGCTGGAGCATTTGTTTCCAAGTTAGTTCTCTCACATGGCTATTGGCAGGAGGCCTCAGTTCCTCACTGAAGACTATCCCATAGGGCTGCTTGAGTGTCCTTACAACATGGCAGCTGACTTCCCTTTGAATAAAAACTCCAAGAGAGGAAACAAGGAGGATGCCACATGCCTTTTATCATCTGGTTTCCCAAGTCATACTGTCACCTCCACCACATTCTACTTTAAAAAAAAAAATTTATTTATTTATTTTTGGTTGTGTTGGGTCTTCATTGCTGTGTGTGGGCTTTCTCTAGTTGCAGCAAGCAGGGGGCTACTCTCTTCGTTGTGGTGTGTGGGCTTCTCACTGTGGTGGCTTTTCTTGTTGCAGAGCACAGGCTCTAGGTGCGCAGGCTTCAGTAGTTGTGGCATGTAGGCTCAGTAGTTATGGCTCGCAGGCTCTAGAGAGCAGGCCCAGTAGTTGTGGCGCATGGGCTTAGTTGCTCAGCAGCATGTGGGATCTTCCTGGACCAGGGCTTGAACCTGTGTCCCCTGCATTGGCAGGCGGATTCTTAACCCCTGTGCCACCAAGAAGTCCCCACCACATTAACTTCTTTAGAAGCAAGTCACTATGTACAGCCTATACTCAAGAAGGGGGGAAACTGGGTTCTACTGCTTGAAAGGAAAAGAAGCAAGGCATTTGTGGATATATTTTAAAGCTACTACATCACCTATATAATTTCTCATATCTATGAAGCATGCTAAGGGGGTAGGGTATGATGAGGCACACAGTTACATGGGGTGGTCAGGAAAGGTGCCCTTGAAGAGGTCACCTGAAGAAGATGAGAGAGGAGCTGTATGAAAATCCAAGGGGAGAAGATTTCAGGCAGAGGGAACAGCCTGTGCAAAGGCCCTGAGGCAGAACTGAGCTTGACGAGTTTGAGCCACAGAAGGAGACCAGTGTGGCTGAAGCAGCACAGACAAGGAGGAGAGTGGCCCAACGTGAGGGAGGAGAGGGTGGCAGGGCCAGACTGAGCAGCGGGAAGAGTTTGGATTTTATTCCACATGGAGCAGGAGGGCTTAGAACAAAGCATGGCTGTAATCTGAGTCACGCTGGGCTGTGTGTGTTTAATTAATAGAGTTTATTTTTGTAGAACAGTTTTAGTTTCATAGAAAAATTAAGTAGGTAGAAGTGAGTTCCCATACACGCCCTCTCCCCTACACACAGTTTCCCCTGCTGTTAATGTCTTGCATTAGTGATATACATTTGTTATAAATGATGGACCAGTATTGCTACATTATTAACTGAGGTCCATAGTTTAGGGTTCATGTTGCATAGTCTATGGGTTTGGACAATTAAGGTGTCATAGAAAATAGTTTCACGGCCCTAAAAATCCCCTGTGCTCTGCACATTTGTCTCTCCCTCCCCCCAGCCCCTGGCAACCACTGAGACTTTTACTGTCTCTATAGTTTTGCCTTTTCCAGAATGTTATAGAGTTGGAATCATTCAGTATGCAGCCTTTTCAGATTTCTCCTTTCACTCTGTAATATGCATTTAAATTTCCTTCAGGTCATACCGTGGCTTGTTAGCTCTTTTTGTTGCTGAATAATATTCAGTTGTATGGACGTACCACAGTTTGTTTATCCCTGTTTGTGTTTTAAGATGGAAAATTAAAGAGAACAGTGGGGGCTTCCCTGGTGGCGCAGTGGTTGGGGGTCCGCCTGCCGATGCAGGGGACACGGGTTCGTGCCCCGGTCCGGGAAGATCCCACATGCCGCGGAGTGGCTGGGCCCGTGAGCCATGGCTGCTGAGCCTGTGTGTCCGGAGCCTGTGCTCCGCAACAGGAGAGGCCACAACAGTGAGAGGCCCGCGTACCGCAAAAAAAAAAAAAAAAGAGAACAGTGTAGCAGAATGTGGAAATTCCACAGTTCCCAGCACAGGGGCAACTAAGTTCCATCTTGGCCCCCCAGTGTTTGGAATTTCCAAACTCTGCTGCATACAGAGTAGGTGATGGGGCAGGGCTGGGCTGGCGGAAGCAGTGGGAGCCATGGGGTGGCCTGGCTGACACAGGAGCCATGGGGGTAGAAGGAAGAAGATGGATTTGAGGTATCTTGGAAGGAGAGTGGCCAGGACGAGGTTAATAAGGTTAATAATTGTAAGGTTAAGTGTAAATAATTGTAAGGTTTTGGTGATTCACAGAAACAGAGCTTGGAGGCACTTGATTTTCTTGTTTTGTTTTTTTAACTGTAATAAATAACAGAAAATTTACTGTCTTAACTATTTTTAAGTATACAGTTCAGTGGTATTAAGTACATTCATACTGTTGAGCAGCCAACACCACCGTCCATCCCCATAACTCTTTTCATCTTGTAAATCTGAAACTCTATACTTATTAAATGCTAACTCCCCATTCTCCCTTCCCCCCAGCCCCTGGCAACCACCATTCTACTTTCTGTCTCTATGATTCTGACTACTCTTAAGTGCCTCATATAAGTGGAATCATACAGTGTCTTGTGTGATTGGCCTATTCCACTCAGCATAATGTCCTCAATGTTCGTCCATGTTATAGCACTTTGCGGAGTTTCTTTCCTTTTCAAGGCTGAATAATATTCCATTGTGTGGATATACTGGTGTCGGCAGGTGAGAGGACCTTGGTCCTCGTCTTCTTTAGAGAGACAGTTCCACAAAGAGACTTTGTAAAGCAGAAATACACACCCAGAGAAGAGTGCGGGCATCCTCCCTAACGAGGAGTACACCAGAGAGATGATTTAAATCACTTATATGGGGGCAGTTTTTCCGGGTTTTTGTTTTCCTCTCACCAATCATCTTTCTTGGTTTTCCACATCTGACCTGACCCAGGGCCCTGCCTGATATGCGCATGCATCTTTTAGCCAAAATGTATTCCAGTGAGGGGGGGTCTCTGGGAGATTGACAGAACAGAGATTCTGGGTTAGTGCTCCCTCCATTTTTGATCCCCAAAGGAGCTTTTTTGTGCATGGGCAGTTGGGGAGGTCTCCTTGACCTCAAGAATGAAAGAGGTGGTCCTCTTCTCGTTTTACTCCAGCAGAGCTCAGCTCTCCTCTGCTCCTGCCATTAACTTTTCCGTTGAAATATCAGGGGAAACAAGCTTCAGTTTCCTCAGCTTGACAAACACCAGCCCAGGGGCCCATCTACGTCCTACCTCAATACCACATTTTGCTTGTCCATTCATCTGTCAGTGGACACTGGGTTGCTTCCATAGTTCGGCCATTGTGAATAATGCTGCTACAGATATGGGTGCACAGATATCTCTTTAAGACTCTGCTTTCATTTCTTTGGGGTATATACCCAGAAGTGGAATTGCTGGATCATATGATAATTCTGTGTTCAATTTTTTTAGGAACTGCCATGTTGTTTTCCATGGGGGCTGTACCATTGTCCGTTCCCACCAGCAGTGCACAAGGGTTCCAATTTCTCTGCATCTTCATCGACACGTGCTGTTTTCTGTGTCGTTTGGTTTTTGTTTTATAGTAGCCATCCTGATGCATGTCAGGTGGGGGAGCCACTTGATTTTGGAAAGGATGGATTACTCTTTCGTCCTGAGTTGGGGTGTTTCCCCTGCTGATAGTTCTGCTGTTTGTCCCTCTTGGCTCCCTGGTTTCCATCTGGTGGTTCTCCTGAATTCATTTTTTTCATTCATTCATTCTCCAGCTTCATCGTCTCCCATTCAGGGTGCACTAGCAACAGCTGGGCTGGGGGATGGGGTGGACAAGGGGCAGGCTGCAGAGATACAGATAGAAAACAATGACACAGAGGGAGGGCCTGGGGGTCCAGAGGCAGCATGTCCATCACAGAGTGGAGGTGTCTGGGAGGCTTCCTCTGGGGAGGGACCCCTGGGTTGAACACTGAGAGACAAGTAATACTTCATCCTGTAAAGAAAGGAGGTAGGAGCATGGTGCATCCAGGGCCTGGGTGACTGAGTAACTGAAGCTAGTGGGTTGGTGGGATGTTTTCAGCTGCAAACAAAAGAAAACTGGCTGAAAAAGCAATTCTGAATATCTCCTCACACCATAGAGCTGGGGAGGCTCCAGGATTGGCCAGTCTGGCAGCCCCACAATCCATTGGGGTTCCTGGTTCTTTCCCTTGGTCCCTGTGGGCATCCTCGGCGCAGCAGCTGCTCTCCTCGTGGTGGCAAAATGGCTGCAGCTGCTCCCAGCATCACCTCATGTGCCCATTCCAAAGCCATTTGCAGGTCTGGGGACTGGAAGGCCCATGGCTGTGGCTGGCTAGGGCTATAGAGGAGCCCAAGTGTCCAGTGTACTTGGTTGCCGGTTTTTCCTGGGATCTCTCAGCAAGACCTGGGATCTCTTGGGGAGTGGTTGTGGAGGAGCAACAAGGAAGGTCTTCTGCACATGGCGGGGGTGGGGGCTGGTGGTGGGACTGGACCAGCTCACAAAAAGGCCTTGAGTGCCAGGCAAGGAGCAGACCCGGGTGCTTCTGTGGGGGGAGGGAGTAAACGGGGAGGCTGGGCTCCATCATCAGGTCCTGCTGGGTGCCCACACACTTCCATCAAGTGCTCACAACAGCCCTGCGAGGGCAGGCTGGACCCTCCTGTCTTGCAGAGTAGGAAGCAGAGTCTTGGATGATGTGGGGAGCGTGCCACAGTCCCTGGCGGGGCACACGGGAGGTGACTCTGTTTTGCAACTCCCCAGCCCATGGCTCTCCCAGCCCCCACCTCATCCTGTTTCAGGCTCACAGCCTTTGTCCTGAAGTCCTTCGCCCAGGCGCGCAGCTTTATCTTCATTGACCCTCAGGAGCTGGCAGCCGCCAAGGGCTGGATTGTCCAGCAGCAGCGGGCAGACGGCTCCTTCCCGGCGGTGGGCAGGATTCTGAACAAGGACATCCAGGTTGGCAGCCTCCCAGCTTCCTCCTGGGGTCTTGGCTTTGCCCTGGCTGCTCCCCGGTGTTGTCTGGGCCCAGTGGGGGCAGGGGGCTGTCCCCTCTGGCTTGGGATGAAACTACAAATCCTCTTACAGGGTGGGATCCACGGCACAGTCCCTCTGACAGCCTACGTGGTGGCAGCGCTCCTGGAGATGGGCCTGGCCTCGGAGGTAAGCGCAGGGGGCCCGGGAGGTGCCGGCTGGAGGAGCGAGCGGACAGTTTTGCCTTGCAGGCCAGGTTGGCCATCTTCTGGCCATCTTCAGCTTCTATTTATTCCTTGATGCCCCCCTTCTGCTCATTAGTGAGACTTTTTGATGCTTTTCAATGGTCACAGAACATCCAACTTCTTGTGGCCTGAGCAGAGGTGTGAGAGATTCCAGCAGTAATCACCGGGGACATGCGTGTGTAGGAGAGTGGGGTAGGCGTGGCTGTATCCTGAGTACGAGCCCTCCCAGGACTGTCCACAGCCCCCAGGCCCAATCGGAGAATCATTTGGGGCCCAATCAGGTTCCTGGCCAGCGACCCAGGGGCTGGCTTCAGGGAGCCCTACACAAAATGTGGGACTCATGAATGCTTTTGCGGGGAAGAGTCTAGAACCTTCAGGGACGGTACTAGACCCAGCAGGGCTTAGACGTCCCGAGGAACTCAAGGGCCATCGTCACTTCCGGGAGGCTGTCCCAGATGGGCGTGGCATGTCCCCTGCAGTGAGAGCTTAGACGGAGCTCAGCCGCTGGGGTCGGGACTCCACCATTCCTAACACCTGTGCCAATTCCAAATCCTCTGGTGATGAATTGTGAATTGTGGCACTTCTCAGAATTTCCCGATTTGACTGTGTCTAGGCTTTGGTGCGACCTAAGACCCTCCACGTCCCACACGCTTTGCCCAGAGAGCCCCTTGCTTGCCCTGTGTTAAGGGGCTGAATTGTGTCGATCCCAAAATTCATATCCTGAAATCCCAACCCCCATCTTAGCTCAGGCTGCCGTCACAAAACACCGCAGAGTGAGGGACTTCAACAACAGACATTTATTTCTTATGGTTCTAGAGACTGGAAAGTCCAAGGTCAAGGTTCTGGTCGATTTAGTTCTTTTTTTTTTTTTTTCTGATTCAGTTCTTTTTTTTAAATTAAATTAATTAATTTATTTAATATTTTATTTTTGGCTGTGTTGGGTCTTCGTTTCTGTGCGAGGGCTTTCTCCAGTTGGCGGCGAGCGGGGGCCACTCTTCATCGCGGTGCGCGGGCCTCTCACTGCCGCGGCCTCTCCCGTTGCGGGGCACAGGCTCCAGACGCGCAGGCTCGGTAGTTGTGGCTCCCGAGCCCAGCCGCTCCGCGGCATGTGGGATCTTCCCGGATCGGGGCACGATCCCGTGTCCCTTGCTTTGGCAGGCGGACTCCCAACCACTGCGCCACCAGGGAAGCCGCTCTGATTCAGTTCTTAATGAGGGATCTCTTCCTGGCTTGTAGACAGCCATCTTCTTTCCATGTCCTCACGTGGCCTTTTCTTGGTACGTGACCATGGAGAGAGGTGGGGTGGGGTTGGGGGAGAGATTGAGAGAGAGATCACTCTGGTGTCTCTTTGTCTTCTTATAAGCAGCCTCATTGATTATAGAGGTTCCACCCTCTTGGCCTCATCTAAACCTAACCACCTCCCAAAGGCACCCCTTCCTAACACCATCATATTGGAGGTTAGGGCTTTAACATATACATTTGTGGGAGGGGGACGGGGAGGCACAGACATTCAGTACATAACAGCCCCAAGACTTCAGAATGTGATAGTATTTAGAGACAGGGCCTTTAAAGAGGTAGTCACGTTAAAATGTAGCCTTTAGAGTGGGTACTAATCCACTATGACTGGCATCCTTGGAAAAGGGGGACATTAGGACACAGAGACCAGCACAGAGGGAAGCTGATGTGAAGATAAAGGGAGAAGATGGCTAGCTACAAGCCAAGAGAGAGGCCTGGAACAGATCCTTTCCTCACGGCCCTCAGAAGGAACCAGCCCTGCTAACACCTCGATATTGGACTTCTGGCCTCCAGGTCCACGAGATAAGAAATTTCTACTTTTTTAAGCCACCCAATTTGTGGTACTTTGTTACGCAGCCCCAGCAGACTCATACACCCTGCCTCTAGGAAGACCAACCAACTTGGTTGGCCCGGGACCAAGGGATTCCGGGGATGCAGGCCTCGTGGGTGCCTCCTCCCTGCCTGCACCTGAGACTGAGGAACCCAGGCTCCTTGGCGTTCCCAAGGTGGGTCTCTCCTCCATCCCCTGGTTCTGCTTTTTGTTTTGGTAGAATCGACATTTAGGTCCTTCTGACCTTATCAGATTTTTCTAGAGCTGAACCAAGTGTTTCTTCCTGAACTCAAGAATATGAAGGCCCCTGTGCCTTAGGCTGAAAAAAGGCCCCCGGACTTGTGTCCTGTGGCATTTGTAACAAAGTACCACAAACAGTGGCTTTAAACAACGGGAGTTTATTCTCTTGCAGTTCTGGAGGCCAAGGTCTGAAGTCAGTGTGTGGGCGGGGCCATGGCTCCTCTGGAGGTCTAGGGGAGGATGCTTCCTAGCCTCTTTCACCTTCTGGGAACTCCCAACATTCCTTGGCTTGTGACTGCATCACTCCAATCTCTGCCTGTCTTTCCACGGCCTTCTCTCTGTGTCTCTTCGTCCTCTCTTCTTATAAGGACATCAGTGCTACCTCTGCAAAAGTGTCCAGCCACCCCCACCCCAGGCTCTGGGCTTATGTGGCTCAGGCTTGGGGATCCAGTTAATTTGCTCTGTCATCCCTGATACATGCCCCGGGAGGGAGATGGTACGTCTTAACGACATGCCGTAAGGGCGGTTCCCGTGCTTTATCCTGATCTAAAGATGGAAAGCTTTGGGAGAGCATTCCTTCTGCAATCTTAACAATCACCAAAGCAGAGTTATCTTAACTCCATGGCTCCACCAGTGCCCACAGGAGCACCATTGCTCATTTGCTAAATTCCCGAATGCTTTGAATCACTCCTTTTTCCATTTAGCCTATATTATTGGGCAGCTTCTCTGAACTAAGCCCATCACTGGACCATGGACTTGGTTTCTGTCCTTCACCCGCTCACACTGTGGTTCAGGAGCATGATGAGGGTTGGTGGGCTTCCTGGAGGAGGTGACAATTGAAGCTAGGCCTGGAGGATGAGGTGGGCCTGAGCTGGGGGTCTTAGAAGCCAGCCTAGTGATAGAGTGGGATGGGGCGGGGCGGCCAGGGGTCTGCCTGCTTCCCCCAGAGTGTCTCTGAATTGATTTGTTGTGTTCAGACTTCACTTGGAAAACCTGGCACCAACATAAAAGAAAGGGAATGGGGCTTTGAAAGCTGAGGCTGCAGGCAGTGGGGCACCAGAAGGATACAAAGTGAGGGGCTGCAAGCCATCCAGTGCTTGCCCCAGGCATGTCCTGAGAACCTCTGGGAGTGTGGTGGGTGGGGTGAAGGCAGAGCAGCCTCCCAGGGCTCCAATTCCCACCCCCCCTGCACCCCACAGGAGGAAAGGGGTGCCATTGCCAAAGCCAGGCACTTCCTGGAGTCCAGCGCGCCCCTGGCTACGGACCCCTACAGCAGTGCCCTGACCGCCTACGCGCTGACCCTGCTCCGCAGCCCTGCAGCCCCCGCCGCTCTGCGAAAGCTCCGCAGCCTGGCCATCACCCAGGGTAGGTGCCCCTGCCTGCCACCCCAGCGGACACGGTGTGGGGCCAGCCCACTGCGGGCCCCAGTAAACAGCTCATGAACACGTGCATGGAATGAAGGAGGCATCCTTTGCTCACTCTGTTTTTTTTTTTAATAAATTTATTTTTTTAATTATTTTATTTTATTTTTGGCTGCATTGGGTCTTCGTTACTGCACACGGGCTTTCTCTAGTTGTGGTGAGCGGGGGCTACTCTTCGTTGAGGGTCGCGGGCTTCTCATTGTGGTGGCTTCTCTTGTTGCAGAGCACGGGCTCTAGGCGCACGGGCCTCAGTAGTTGTGGCTCGCGGGCTCTAGAACGCAGGCTCAGTAGTTGTGGCGCACGGGCTTAGTTGCTCTGCGGCATGTGGGATCCTCCTGGACCAGGGATCGAACCCGTGTCCCCTTCATTGGCAGGCGGATTCTTAACCACTGGGCCACCAGGGAAGTCCCTCACTGTTTTTTTTTACTCATTTATTATTGCATCTACTAGTGGCTTCATTTGATGAAGTGGCTCGAGCTTGAGCATCATTTTCCTCCCCTGTGAAGTAGGGGATGCCACCCCGCCCCCACCAGGGAAAACAGTGCTCGGAGATCCCCGGTAGAGGATCCCCAGGCTTCCTGGAAACCATTCCTGGGCAGGGTGCTGGGAGGCAGGGGAGGGCTGCAGCCGGCTCCCACCCTGCCCCCCATCACTGGGTGAGTCTCGGAAACCCTTTTCCATCTTGGAGTGTCAGTCTCCCGTCTACAAAATGACTCCTCATTGTGTTTGGGGAGCCCCAGTCACTGAGCTGTGACTTCTCAGAGGTCCCCAAACTCAGTCTCCTTCCCCCCAGCCCCTGGGCTTTCCCAGGAGCTGCGCTGGTATTCCATCCAGCTTCTCTGCTTAAGATGTCACCTGAAGAATTGCTTTCACTGCTTAAGAAGAAGAAGAAGGAAAAAAAACTTAAAAAGCAAAATTCTAAAACCATCCAGTTGGATGACGGTGTCAATTTAGGACTAACTGCTCAAGATCTGAGGCAGGGAGTGCTGATTTCTCAGTGGTTTGAGGGCTTTTTATACCACACATGAGCTCAGAATCTTTGGAGCCTTTGCCAGTACGGAGTGGCTTCCTGGTCCCCAAGTCGGGTAGACTGGGGCCTGCCTCAGGGCTCCAGCCAAGAGGGAGGCCATTGATTAGTGATGTCTGTCGGGGTAGAGAAAAGCAGCCAGGGATTGGTGATGTCTGCCAACGGTGCAGGAGGGGCTGGGTTTGTCGCTGTAGCTGCAGATCTGAGATGTAGCCCCAAGACCCTTCCTGTCCCAGCCATCTTCCCCTGGTACCCTCTTGCCCTGGGGCCCAGCCCCTGATGTCTATTCTTGAGCCCACATGCGCTGACACTCAGCATGGGTTGCCAGGCTGAGTGCCAACAGGGGTTGTGGCCCCTGACCTGTTCTGGCCTTACAGATGGGGTGACCCACTGGAGCCTGACGGGTTCCCGGGATGTGGACAAGGATGCGTTCCTGAGCTTCAGTGACGGGGTCTATCAGACAGGTACTGGCCACCCCACCTGCGGTGCCTGCTGTGGGCACCGGGTCCTGGGTCCCAGTGTCAAAAGGGCCCCAGCTGGCCTCTTCCGTTGCAGTGGTCTCGGCCGAGGTGGAAATGACAGCCTATGCCCTGCTGACCTACACCCTCCTGGGAGATGTGGCCACTGCCCTGCCTGTGGTGAAGTGGCTGTCCCAGCAGCGGAATGCCCTTGGGGGCTTCTCCTCCACTCAGGTGAGCCAGGAAGGCCAAAAGAGGGGCTCGGGTCTGAGCGGGGTTACTGTGGCCTAGGCTTGGGACTCAAGAGCCAGGTAGGAAGCCACTGGCTGCTTCAAGTCTCAGGACGGCTCCTTACCCGCAGCCCCTGGGGGCATGATGTCCAAGAGAGGGCAGGAGGATGGGGCTGAGGGACAGATGTGCCTGGCTCTGGGACAGGGACCCAGCCCCTGCCTCCATGGAGATGCTCCCCAGCTGCCTGGGGCCCCCAGCCCTGTGGGTATCTACACCGGACACCCAGTGCTCTGTTCCGGCCTCACGGGTCGCTGGTATCCGGAGAGGACCCGTGGCACCCGCAGCGTGGGCCGGACCCGCTCCTGGGGCTGAGCCCAGCCTCCTGCTCTGTCCCCAGGACACCTGCGTGGCTCTGCAGGCCTTGGCAGAGTACGCCATCTTGTCTTACGCGGGCGGCATCAACCTCACCGTCTCCCTGGCCTCCACCAACTTGGACTACCAGGAGACCTTCGAGCTGCACAGGGCCAACCAGAAGCTTCTACAGATGGCGGCGGTGCATGCTCCCGGGACCAGGGGTGGGGGGTGGGCAGCGACGGCGGCCCCTCCCTGCTGCCTGTCTGTCCACGTGGGTCTGGGGGGGAAACCACGGCATCTTCTCTCCCCAGATCCCCAGCCTCCCCACGGGGCTGTTTGTGAGCGCCAAGGGCGAAGGCTGCTGCCTGATGCAGGTGAGGCTGCGGGGAGAGGGGGCGCTTCCAGGGCACCCCTGGAGGGGCGGGCGGGAGGGAGCTCAGTGTTGGGCCAGGTTGAGTGGGGTGGATGTGGGTGTGAGAGCCACCCCAGGGCAGCCTGTCAGCCCCCTGAAATGCCATCCACTCTGCCCAAGGCAGGACTCAAGGCAGACGGCAATGTGTCCCCTTGAGGATGGAGTCGCCCCAGAAGCTCCATCTGATCCCCGTTCCGGTGGTCTCTGACCTTAAGCATACCCCTCCCTTCACCCCCCACGGTGGGACTTGTTATTCTCCCTGCCAAGGCCTGAATGGAGATGGCCAGCCTGGCGCTCCCCACGACCCCTCAGTCACCAGGCTCAGGATTTAGTCACACTCTGGGTGGAGACAGGCTGGCCTCCTAGGCTCTGGCCAGCGGTCTGAGGGCAAGTCTGCCAGGAGACCCTCGCATTCTCAGCTTCTGCATCTGGAAGGTGGGAGCCCAGACAACACAGTGGATAGGGGAGGGAGCCTGAGAGGCAGACAGACCTGGGCTTGAAATGTGGAAAAATGGGGTGATGGTCGTACCTACACCATCAGGGCGAAATGGAATGACCGTAGTGCCCAGAGCTGTTGTTGATGTCACCGTTGTCGTCGTTCTGGCTGTCCCCCACCTTGTCCTGCCCTTGCCTCTCCCCTCCCCACTCCCCTGTCCCCTCAGCCTCTGTCCTCCCACCCCCCCAGATCGATGTTACCTACAACGTGCCAGACCCAGTGGCCAAGCCGTCCTTCCAGCTGCTTGTCAACCTCCAGGAGCCCGAGGCCGAGCGGCGGCCCCCTGCGCCTGCCTCCGCGGCTGACGATGACGACCCAGCAGCTGACCAGCATCAGCAGGAGTACCCGGTGACACTGGAGGTGTGCACCAGGTAAGGCCTCCTGCCCCGCTGGCTGGCACCGCCACCCGGACGGCATTTTATATAGTGACGCTCTCGACTAGGAACGCCTCGGGCATTCATCTGGGCCTGTACTACTTGTGGGAGCCCCACAGACATTTCACCAAAGTTGTGGCTGGACCAGCCCTCGTGGTCCTTAGTCTGATCGCAAGACACACGTCAGCAACACCCATCAGGGACCTTTGAAGAACAAGATTTCTTACTCACAGGTCCTGGAGGGCACATGACCCTCCCGAGAGTCACACAGCGAGGTCACAGGTAGAGAGACAGAGAGAAGGCACGGACCTGAGGTTCTGCCTATATTGGGGTCCGGGGGGGGGGTTGCCTACATTTTTGTGGATTCACTTTTTATTGGCGAATTTAAAATATAAGAGCAGGAATTAGGGTGCTGGAAGGGGAAGGCAGGGTGACCCAAGTGGTCCATCATCTAGGTTACCCAGGGCTTCCTGAAAGAGGGACCTTTGTGGGTGGGGGCAGCCTGATTCCTCTTCTGGTTGTTTGGCTAGTAGTTGTGTCATACGGCCGCCAGTATCTTTATTCAAGATGGATGTCTTCGAAATGGATGCCTTTGCAATCAGAAGCTTACACTCCAAATGATTTTTGAAACGAAAGAAATGGAAGTGCTTCTGAATGGGTGCAGCAGACCCCAGTGACAGGTGGGGCTGGGTGGGATGGCTGTTTGTGGCCCCTGTGCGACCCACCAGCCCCAGGTGTGACCCTGGGACCAGACCACAGAGGGTCCTCGGCGGTGGGTGCATGCAGCTGCCCACGAAGGATGCTCATTACCACGGCAACGATGGGGGACCCCAAAGGTGGGTTGCAAACTATGGCACCTGAAGCCCATCAGAGCTGCCCAGACACCTTCTTTAACCTTGACCCTCAGCCCTCACATGTCCAAGGCTCCCATCTTAGGAAGTTCTGAAGAACAAGCACAACTTGGTCCAAGCCCGGGAGCCCTGGGTGAGTGGCTTCCCAAACCTCCAGCTGTGTTTCCTGCTCCACAGTGAGACTCAGGATGGTTCCACTAAGCACGGCTGTGATCACCATCTAATCAGGCGGGGGAGCGAGAAGCAGCTGGACTGGCCCAACTGTCTGGTCCCGGCAGGCCTGCTGGGGCATCTCTGTTCCTCCCTCAGATGCGTTAAGAAAAAAAACCCCACCGTGTGCCACCCGGATATAGCGTCTCTCAGGCCTCACCCCTGCAGGAAGCCTCCCCCGCCTGCCCCAGGAGCTGTGACCACCCCGTCCCCTTGGGACACAGTCTGCAGGTTCCTCACTCAGTGTCAGCCTCCCTGTCACCAGCACCCAGCACAGGGAGGGCCTGGCACATAGCAAGCCCCAGAGGCCATATTTACCCACCCCCCCATGTCACAGAAGAGGAAACTGAGGGCTGGCACTGGAGAGTGACCGGGTCTCCCCCAGTGGCCTGGACTCCCTCGGCCCTGTGGAGCAGCTTCTCACACTGGGGGCACAGCATGGAGTTCGGGTCAGAACACAGCCCAGAGTTGATAGACCTGGGTCAGGCCCAGAACCCTCGGCAAGGCCTTTTCTTTATGGTCTCAGTGTCTTAGCTGTGAAATGGGCTGACCACCGACCCAGCCAAGGGTGTTTGTGCAGATGGGCTGCCAGCCAGGCAGGCTCGGGGGTTGTGGGGACAGAGGGGTCCATGAATTCCACTGCAGGGCTTGAGTTCAAGGGCCTCTCTCTCTCTCCCCTCATCGGAAGGTGGCTGCATGCAGGCTCCTCCAACATGGCGGTCCTGGAGGTGCCCCTGCTGTCAGGGTTCCGGGCGGACGTTGAAAGCCTGGAGCAGGTGAGGTAGCACTGGTGGGCAGGGCTCGGCTCAGGTCTCTGGCTGGTGGCCCTGCCCAGGTTGCAAATTCCCAGCCCTTCATAAAATGGGTTTTTGTTTTTGTTTTCTTGTCTTTCTGGGCAAAGTTGGTGTTTGGGGGCTGGCCATCTGCTGAGGGGCAGGTGGGGAGGGGTGGGAGCTTTCCCAGTAGGTGTCATTCAGTGGGCCACCCGTGCTGTTATCCATGTGGCAGAGGAAGGGTTCAACGAACCTGCCCGCACTTTGGGGATGATCTGGGATACCAGGGAGAGATTTGCCACCATCCTCAACTTAAAGAGAGACCGGCCCCCTTTTTGGGGGGGGGGAGGGGAAGAGGGTCACAAAATGGGCAGAGCAGCCTTACCTGAGGATGTCTGCAGTGTGGGGAGGGACAGGAAAGTAGGGCCTGTCCTGGGGGAGGGAGTTGGAATGGTGCAGGTGAGGCAGGAGCAGGTGGCAGGGCTCTGTGGGCGCCTAGGGGGCCACAGGGAGGCCCGGCCTGGGACTGAGGCTCGCTCAGGGGAGACTGCAGGCAGGGAAGGGGAAGCAGGTACTCGGGACAGTGGTAACCAGCCTTGAATGCCCTCTCCTGGGTGCTGACCTCCACCCTCTGGCCTGGCCCACGGGGACTTGCTGGATGACCGTGGGCAAACTCCGGGGCCTTGGGTCTTCACGGGTCCAGCCCACCTTGGGCCCTTGGAGATCGGGGAGGAAGAGAGCATTGGGGTCTGAAGGGCCGGGCAGACCCTGACCTCTGGCTTCCCTGCCAGCTGCTCCTCGACAAGCACGTGGCACTGAAGAGGTACGAGGTGGCTGGTCGCAGACTACTCTTCTACTTTGATGAGGTACTGCTGGCCGGGGGTGGTGGGTGGAGGCCTCCACGGCAGCCACATTGGCGAGGGCACAGCTGCCATGGCCCGGTGTGGTTCCTGCAATGATCTCATACCAAGAAAAAGAAACTGGGAGAGGCAACTCAGGCGGAGTTGCCACGGCTGCCTGCCCTGTGCCCTAGCCAGCTTGCTTTGGTGCAGAAAGTTGGGAGGGGTATGGAATAGTATTCGGGCATCAAAAGGAATGAAGCAGTGATGGTTTGAACCTCAAAAACATGCAGAGTGAAGAGACAGAAAGCAGATTGGTGGTTGCCAGGAGTTGGGGGGATGGGGAGTGCAAATGGGGATAGGGTTTCCTTTTGAGGTGATGGAAATATTCTGCAGATGGATAGTGGTTGCACAAGTTTGTCAATGTCCACACACACACACACACACACACACACACACACACAAGGAGGGAGGGCACCTGCCATGGGGGGAGTGGGGGATGAAAGACCAGCTGAGATGGTTTTCCCAAGTGGGATGGAAGGACCCACAAAATTAAAATGGGATCACGTTTCTGTTTCACGCCTCCTGGGCATCCCGAAATCAGCCAGTTCTGGGCCCACATTTTGCGGCATCACAGAGCACAGAGGCCGGAGCTCAGTCTCTGGCCCTAGTGGCCCCGGCCGAGCCTGAGCCTGTCCGCTGCCCCCGCAGATCCCCAGCGAGTGTTTGACGTGCGTGAGGTTCCGGGCGCTCCGCCAGCACGTCGTGGGCAGGACGTCGGCGCTGCCCATCTCCGTGTACGACTACTACGAGCCTGGTAGGTCCGCGCCCAACACCCACAACTCTAGCTCAGTCCCTCACCCTGTCATCCATCACTTGGTCACCCTTCTCCCCTGGTCCCGCAGCCTTCGAGGCCACTCGCTTCTACAACGTCAGCTCGCGCAGTCCCCTCGCCCGGGAGCTGTGCGCTGGGCCTGCGTGCAACGAGGTGGAGCGTTCCTTGGCCCAGGGCCCCGGTAAGTGCGCGGGGCCATTGCCCCTTCCGACCACCCGCCACCCCGACCCCACCCGCGGCAGAGGAGGGCGTGGTAAAGGCAGGAGGACCCGGCACGGTCAAGGGCGCGCTGCCTGAGCGGAGGGGCTTGGGGTTGAGCAGAGTGGGCAGGCAGTGAGAAGGAGGCGGGGCTTAGCGGGGCGCGGGGGGTGGGCAGTGAGGAGGGGCGGGGCCTAGGGGGGTATGAGGGGGCGGGTGTAGAAGCGGGCGGCCCAAAGGAGAGCCCTTGCCTCCGCTTCCGCACAAGCCAAAGGGTGTTGGGACCCAGGCCGGGAGCCCCAATCGGCCACAGAGAAGGACGCAGGACGGGCTAGAGGGTCCCTCGGGACCTTTTTCTTTATTTTCCAGACTTCTTGAAATGAGTTTAGATTGCTTTTAAAAGTTTTCTTTTTCTTATTTATTTATTTATTAACATCTTTATTGGAGTATAGTTGCTTTACAATGGTGTGTTAGTTTCTGCTATATAATAAAATGATTCAGCTGTACGTATACATATATCCCCATGTCTCCTCCCTCTTGCATCTCCCTCCCACCCTCCCTAACCCACCCATCTAGGTGGTCACAAAGCACCGAGCTGATCTCCCTGTGCTATGTGGCTGCTTCCCACTAGTAATCCGTTTTACATTTGGTAGTGTATATATGTCCATGCCACTCTCTCACTTCGTCCCAGCTTACCCTTCCCCCTCCCCATATCCTCAAGTCCATTCTCTAGTAGGTCTGTGTCTTTATTCCTGTCCTGCCCCTAGGTTCTTCAGAATCAATTTTTTTTTTTTAGATTCCATATATATGTGTTAGCATATGGTATTTGTTCTTCTCTTTCTGACTTACGTCACTCTGTATGACAGACTCCAGATCCATCCACCTCACTATAGATAACTCAATTTCGTTTCTTTTTATGGCTGAGTAATATTCCATTGTATATATGTGCCACATCTTCTTTATTCATTCATCTGTCGATGGACACGTAGGTTGCTTCCATGCCCTGGCTATTGTAAGTAGAGCTGCAATGAACATAAAAGTTTTCTTTTTAAATTTTATTTTGGTAAACACTAGGCAAATACTTGCGTGAAATTCTACCAGGTCAGGGCTTCCTAGGAACTGTCTCCACGCTGTGGAGTGTGGTCCGGACCCCAGGGACTTCTCCCCAACCCCAGGCCCAGGTGGAGGCAGGGATCAAGTTGGGGGGTGGAGTTCCCGGGGCCTGCCCATTTCGCCTCGCCCGCCAGGCTGGTCCCCTGGCGAGGCAGGTCCCGCTGCCATCCCGGAGGAGGGGACGAAGATCACGCGCTGCGGCTGCGCGCGCGACTGCACCACCAGCAGGGACCCGGTATGTGGCTCCGACGGCGTCGTCTATGCCAGCACCTGCCACCTCCAGGAGGCTGCCTGCCGCGAACGTGTGAGATTGGAGCCCGCGCCCCCTGGCCGCTGTGCCCTTGGTGAGGATCCACCCACGCCCCGCCTCGGGGATCCCACCTTGTCCCAGAATGTATCGCTCCATCTTCTTCTCTTTGCATCTGGGTCCCTTTGCATCTCCTCAGTCTTGGTCAGTCTCTCCCCAGCCCCACCCCAACTTTGTGCTTTCCTGCATCTCCTCGTCTCTGATTTCTGTGTCCGCTTCCCCACCTTGTGACCTCACCTCCTATCTGTTGCTCTGGGCCACAGATCTCCTCCCCTCAGGCCCCCTGGGCTGTTGGTCATCCAGATCCTCTCCCTCCAGTGCCTTCCCTACCGACTCAGTCCTCCTTCCTTCCAGAGCAGCCGACACCAGCCTCTGCTTTGTACAGCTACGACTATGACCTGGGTCCCCTGGACGCGGGGCACGTGGCAGCCGGCCATGAGGTGGTGGACTTGGACGGGGAAGCAGAGGACAGGTGAGAGCTGGATCCGCCCCCAACTTCCCTCCACTGGCCCTGGAACCTGGCAGGGAGTGGGAGTGACTGATGGAGGGGTCAGCCTGCTGTAGGGTTTCAGGGGATGAGGTGGGGGATCTGTTCTCCCTTGACCCCCATCCACCCAGGCACACATAGAAGAGCAGCCTGTATGTGTAGCGTGAGCTTAGTGAACCCTCCCAAGGACTGGACCCCAGGACAGACCTGTCCCTGAGACCCCCTGGGCCTGGGACCCCTGTTAAAGAAGAAATTATTCATGACGCAAGGAATATATTTTTCAAGGGGGAGCACTATGGAGTCTTGCAGTGGGGATAGAGATTGTAACTAACTCCTAATAATAAAAGAAGAAAAAGTGGGAATTTATAGCCAAGGAGTGGGGGGTGGCAGTCAGTGGATGGAAAGTTACTAGGAGGAAACATCAGGAGTGAAGGACGGATATTCTAGCTAAACCGACTGCACCTGATTGTTGCTGAAGGTAGGCCAGGGTGATGAGAAATTACAGGGGGCAGGGGGTGGATGGTGGAGGACGAGGAACCCAATCAGATATCAAGGGTGATCAGTACGGTGGAGGGGGGGGTTTCTGGCTAAACTGACATATTAGCAGATTCTTGCTACAGTTGGGCAGTGCTGAGATGAACATGGAAGCCTAGAATTTGAGACCGAAGTGAAAAAGAGCTCAGAAGAGCCCGGGTGGAGTTTGGTTAGGTAGAGAATCTTTGTCTCCCCTGAAGGAAGGATGGAGGAAATGGTCAGGAGACCAGAGAGCCCTGTGGGGTGAGGCTGGGAAGGGGCTGCTGGGCAGACTTCCTGGACGAGGCAAATCTTTTGGGTTGAACAAACTCAACTCAAGAGGTTTAAACAACAGGTTGATCTATCAGCTCAGGTAAGTGCCAGGTCCTGGAGGCTGGCTGCACTGGCGGGCCTCAGAGCCCTGCCTTCCTGGGTAGCAAGGGTCTCTCCACCCCATGCTGGTGGCAAAGGCTGGTTTACATCCCCACTCAGCAAACCCAGTAGGAAAGTTTTTCCCAGCACCAACCAGAGTCCCAGAGATTTAGGGGTGCGTCATCTTGCACCAGGCACTGGGTTTAGTTCACATGCATATAATATAATTATCGATAGGGCTGGGTTTAGGGTTACTGTTGCACTAATTTTGTTTTGCCCCCCTGTGTTTCTCTTTCCATGCCTTCTTTTGAATATCTTTTAGAATTGCATTTTGATTCAGTTATTGTTGTTTTAGCATTATTTTTTTAGCGGTAACTCTGGGGATAAGACTATTCATCTTTAAATTTTTCACAGTCTACTTGGTGGGAGTATTGTAACCACCTTCAGCAAAATGTAGCAACTCTGAAGTCATTTCTGTCCATGTGTTGTCCCCTCCCATCTCTCATGCTAATAATTATCATATGTATAACTTTAAAGTCACCCAAGTGTTGCCCACCCTGTCCAGTGTCTTCTGAGAGAGGTCTGCTTTTATTTTCCTTTTGCAGGGGAAGATTTTTATTAAACTTCTAAATTTGAGGTACCATAGGTTCACACGCAGTTGGAAGAAATAACAGAAAGATCTTAGGTGCCCTTCATCCAGTTCCCCCCAGTGGTAACATCTCCCAGAACTCAAGTTACAGTGTAACACCAGGAAATTGACATCAATGCAATCTACCCGTCTTACTCCTATTTCACCACTTTTACATGCACTCATTTGCAATTGAGTCTGCAATTTTCCCCCACGTGTAGATTTGTGTAATCATGACCACAGTCAAGATACAGGACAGCCCATCACCTCAAGGATCCCTTTAGTTGCAGGTTTATAGCCACACCCACCTCGATTTCCGCGCCCCCCCCAACCATTCATTTGTTCTCCTGCTCTATACTTTTGCCATTTCAGGGATTCTTTGTAAACAGAATGGTGGGGTATGTAACCTTTTGAGATTGGCTTTTTCTCACTCAACAGAGTTCCCTTGCTGTCCATCCATGGTGTTGTATCAGTAGTTCCTCCCTTTTCATAGCTGATTGAGTTCCACAGATAAGTCTTCTATTTGGTCAGTGGTCCCTTGCATGCTGCGCTCATTCTTACCAGAAGTGAAGGCCCCATCCCATCACTGTGGCCTGGTGGGGATGGGCGGGGTCCTGAGGGGCCCTGCTGGACCGTGTCCCCCCAACCCCGGCTCCAGGTGGGGCGCTCATGTCTCAGTGGGCGGAGGCAGCCAGGCCGAGCCACTTGGAGGCGGGTTTAGGGAGTAGTCCGCAGTCCCGCCCCTGCCAGGCCTGGCAGCCCACAGGCATTTTTCGGCTTCTCTCCCCATCAGTCAGAGTGGCTTCTCTTCCTAAAGCTCCGAGCAGGAAGGCGTGATCTGGCTGTGATTTCGCCCCACTGGAAGAGGGTCGCTGACAGGAGACTTGACTGTCTGGGGGCCGCTGGACCCTGCCCGGGTGACCCCTGCTTCCAAACGAACCCGATAAACAGACCATCAGAGACGACGGTGGGCCTCCTGGGGGCCCAGTCCCCACCTCAACAGGAAGGATGGTCAGCGAGGTGGCTGGAGGTGCCCCCCTCCCCGCCAGCTGCAGCTGGAGCACAAGTCACCCCACCCTACAGCCTTGGGCTGGGTGGCCAGAGCAGCTCCCACAGCCTGACGTTCTGCTCCCCGGAGGAGGGACATTTCTGGGAAGGACTCGTAGCCAAAGACCTGTTTTCTGAGGGAGCACGACTCTGGCCAAATCAAGGACGTAGCGTCGGCAACTTAGAAACGAACAAGGCTGCTTTTCTGCATAATGACTGCCTGGGCTGCTGAACCCCCAGACCCAAACCCCAAATTGTCCCAGAACTGTCACAGTCCCTGCACCCCTGCCTCAACCCAGGGGTCCCTGAATGTTTAGCCTCGACAGCACCACCACTTTCTCTGCAGAGAAAGTCCTGGGCTCCAGACAGATGCCCCTTCATCTGCCCACTTCCTGACCTCGACCTGTGAACCCCTGATCTTCCAATGCCCCGCCTGGAAGATTGTCCCGCTCCTAGCAGCCTGGGAGGGTGTCCCAGCTCTGGACCTACCGAAGCCGTGTGCTCAGACCTGCCTCCCGGCTCTCCATGCCCCCTCCTGCATTCTCCTGTCTTCCGCCTCCATGGTGGTAATTTATTTCAGCCGACACTGCTCATCTCTGGACAGCACGGAGACCCTGTGGGGGCTGCCCAGCCTGTGGGTCCCCGTCGTGCAGCACCGGCCACTTTCCACGCTCCTGACCCCTGCCATCCTGCAAGGTTACTGCACCCTTGCCGAGGCCCTGTTGCCACTTGCCATAGAGGCTGCTGGTGTAATAAAAGCTCATTTCCATAGAGTCCCTGACAGACTTGGGCCTCCTGCGGGCAGGGGAGGCTGAGAGGCAGCTCTAAGCGCTGGAGCCCAGCTCCCTTCCGGCCCCTCACCTCCATTCCTTCGTCTACAGCCCAGCCTTTCAGAGCAGGGTGAGGCTTTGGAACACTTGCATCCCAGGGTAATCATAGATTCCCATGCACTTGTAAGAAATCAGACCAGTACAGAGAGGTCCTGGCTACCCTTTACCCAGCCTCCCCCAGTGGTAACATCTTGGAAGACTCTAGCACATCATCATACCAGGCTATTGACATGATATTCTTCGTTGACTTTATTCACACAGCCCCAGGTTCACTTTTACGTGGGAGAGCGTGTGCGCGCGCGCTTGTGTGTGTGTGTGTGTGTGTCCGTCCTGGGGCTTCCGGCTCACTCTTCCCCAGACCAGAGACATACGAACTTGATGGGGAGCCCGGGAATGGCACCCATTCCCCTCTGCCTCTGGAGAGGGCTTGTGTACTCCCACAGCTGATGCCTCGGTGGCTCCGGACACTGTGCCCTGTGTTGCCTTCTGGGGTGGGGAGCGGCAGGGTGTGTGTGTGTCTGGGGCTACGGCTGCCCTTCCCCACGTGGTGCCCCCTGCCTTGATGCAGAGCAGCCTTCAACTGGCTGGGGGTGGGTTCTGCGAAGCTGCAGCCCCCTGACCCTGGGTGTACACCCTGGGTGTACACTGTAAATCTTCACATTGCTCCACCCACCCAGTCCATGGGGGAGTTACCTGAGAAGAGGGATCAGACCAAGGGAAAGCAGGAGGAGGTGACATCTTGCAGCCAGGGTGACAGTAGGAGGCTGAGCCCTGTGGCTCCCAGTGATGGGTTGCACCAGGCTTTGGGGAGCAGAGTAGAGGTCTCCAGTGCTCAGGAGATGCCCCAGAACACTAAGGCCCATCCTGGGAACGAGGACCGCCAACGGGGCTCCCAGCCGCCTGGGCCACAAGCGGGGAGGGGGCCCGAGCCTCCTCCTGGGTGGGGTCCTGCTGCAGGTCCAAGGCAGCATCAGCTTTGCCT
Organism: Globicephala melas; assembly: GCF_963455315.2. NCBI lineage: Eukaryota > Metazoa > Chordata > Mammalia > Artiodactyla > Delphinidae > Globicephala > Globicephala melas. The sequence continues at coordinate 158,610,882 of NC_083316.1, read as the reverse complement.
TGTCCACACCTTGGACACGGACACAGGTGAGCTGGCTGGGCCTGGGAACCTGCATTTAATGCTCGTCTTAGTTTCCTGGGGCTGCTGTAGCCAAGTACCACGTACCAGGTGGCTTAAAACAACAGAAATTTATTCTCTGACAGTTCTGGAGGCCAGAAGTCTGAGATAAAGGTGGGCAGGGTTGGCTCCTTTTGGGGGCTCTGAGGGAGCGTCTGTCCCAGCCTGGTCTCCTGGCTTCTTCTGGTGGCTGCCAGCAGTCTGTGGCATCCCTTGGCTTGTGGCCATATCACCCCATCTCTGCCTCCGTGGTCACATGGGCTTCCCTGTGTGTCTCTGTGTCTTCTTATAAGGACACCAGTCACATCGGATTTTGGGCCCGCCCTACTCTAGTGTGACCTCATCCTAACTAATTACACTTGCAATGACCTTATTTCCAAATAAGCTCACTTTTGGAGGTTCTCGGTGGACACGAATTGGGAGGGGACCCTATTCAACCCAGTGCAACCCCCTTCCTGTTTGTCCAGCCTGTGGAGGGGCTGTCACACAAACGAGGAGGACCGGGTGCAGGTGGCCGGGCTGCACCCCTCCCTGGAAGCTGTTGCGGTACCGGGCGCCCGGCGAAGCACCACTTCCTGCACCTTGCTCCTGAACTCGGCCGACACGTAGTAGTAGATGAAGGGGTCTACACAGCTGTTGAGGGTGCTGAGCGCCAGGCTGGGCAGGTAGGCGGCGTACAGGTCCCCCCAGGCGTCAGGGTCCGGGTTTGAGTAGTGCAGGAGCAGCAGCACGTTGCTGGGCGCAAAGAGGGCCACGGCCGAGGTCAGCACCAGCGCGGTCAGCCTCAGCGCGTGGCTGTAACGCCGGCCGCCGGCCGCCAGCGTGCGCAGGGTGGCCCCGTAACTCAGCAGCATGGCCAGCAGCGGCAGGAAGCAGCCGAGCACCGCCAGGCAGAGGAAGGCAGGCCGCCAGTAGGAGGCCTGGGCACCGACGGGCAGCACGTCGTGGCAGAGCACGTGGTCCGAATGCGACAGCCGGAAGGTCTGCTGCTGCAGCGCCAGGGGCAGCGCCAGGGCGGCTGCCGCCAGCCAGGCTGTGACACAGAGCCCAATGGCCAGGCGCTGGCCTCGCAGGGTGCGGGCCCGCAGCGGGTGCACCACGGCCAGGTAGCGGTCCAGGCTGATGGCGGCCAGTAGCAGCACGGAGCCGTACATGTGACCATAGAGCGCGGCCGTGTCCAGGCGGCAGGCGGCCTCGCCGAAGGGCCAGCGCTGGCCCCGCAGGTGGTAGGTGATGCGTGGCGGCAGCGCCAGGGCCAGCAGCAGGTCAGCCGCCGCCAAGTTCATCAGCAGCACAGTGGATGGCAGTTGTGGCACCCGTGTGGCCAGCACCCACAGCGCCAGGCCATTGGCGGGCAGCCCCACTGCCAGGGCCAGCCCGTAGAGCGCGGGCACCAGTCTCGTGGGCACCCAGCCTAGCAGCAGTGCCCGAGAGCTGGCCGGGACCTCCAGAGTGTTGCTGTCATTGGCACAGGGCTGGCCAGGGAAGCTGCGCGGGTGGGGCCCCGGCGTGCTATCTGGGGAAGAGAGGCCCGGAGGGAAAGGGGATAGAAGCGCTGAGAGGCCAGGAGTCACCCCCCCACCCCTAGCCCCTCACTTGGTTCCCCAGCTGGATGGCGAGGCCCCTGAGAAAGTGTAGATCTAGCCCCCAGCTCTCAGGAGCCCCTGGGCTGGTGGGACAGAGCTGGACATGGAAACCCCCAGCCCTGTGGACTCAGGGCTGGGCTGGAGAAGCCCCACCCCCGTTCCCTGTCTCCCTTTCACCGGCTCTGGGCACCCCCCCAGTCCCAAGGCAGGGCCCGAGGTCACTCACCATCACCTCTCTCCGTGCTGCCCCCATCGTCGTCGTAGATAATGGGGGTCTGAGTGTCATCCAGGCTGAACCCCAGTGCTAGGGGCCACAGCATCAGGAGAGCCCACATATTGCCGGTGCTGGGTGCCGGCTACTCTGGGCTGTGGCCGGCTGACCTCAGGCTTCCTGCCTGGCCGGACCCCCTACCCCCGCCCCCAGCTTCCTGAGTGCCGGCGGAGGAGGGGACAAGGTCTGGTGAGATAAACTGGTCCCTGCCCCCATGAGCCCGTGGGAGGCCCAAAGCCTGGCCTGAGGAGGCCTGGCAGCTGGAGTTACTTGGGGTCTAGGTGCTGGGCCAGTAAGATGGGAGAGGAGGCGCCAGGCTGCAGCCCCCATCCAGCCTCTGTAGGCCAAGTAGCCACTTCTTGCTGGCCGATCACGTCTCGGCCCCATCCTCGTGACAGCCCAGCCCTCCGTGCCATGCTCCCCTCCATCCATCAGGAACGCTTGGCCCTTCCTGAAGCCCCCTCCTCTCAAACCCCACCCCCGGCTCTGGCAGGCAGGACCCCAAATCAGAGGCCAGAGCAGGTGAGCGGACCCCCCCAGGTGCCCCTGGCCCTCTGTGGAGGTTACCCTGCCGTATGCAGCCTCACCCACGCCCCAGCACAGGTCCCCCGGCAGGCGCAGAGAGGGGCAGGCCTTGTGAGCCTGCTGAGGAGGTCTTGGTTCTCAGCCAGAACCCCCGATGCTGAGCATGTGCTGTCCTGGGGGTCTTAGGGGAGCGTGGCTGCAGCCCCCTCTGGGGGGTGCCCAGTTCTCAAAGCCGCTTCTGCTCTGGTCCTGACCCCACGCTCAGCCTGGGGTCCCAGGTGTGACCAGGGGCCACAGCCGTACATGAGCCAGAGGGGGTGGCCCAGCCAGCCCAGAGAGCCCCCTGAACCACCTTCCATTGGGGTCCTCACCCCTCAGACCTCTCCACGTCCCACCCAGAGGGGAGGGTACTCCTCCGTCCTGAATACGATCCCCCCTCCAGACCTCAGAGCAGCTACACCGTCCTACCCTGGGGGAGCCCTGCACTGGGGGTGCTCGGTCTCTATGAGGTCAGGGCTGGGTCACAGTGGTGGGGGCAATGTCTGGGAGCAGATGGACCCCAAGGGGGCAGTGGGGGTCAGGGAAGAAGAAATGAACTAGGGGTGGGAGAGGGGGTCAGATGGAGCCGTGTCCTGGTATGGCGAACCCTAATCTAGCCACACACTCGGGGACACGGGAACCAGCCAGGAAATGACCGAGCAGTCCTGCACAGAGTCAGTGTAGCCAGAGGCCGAGATGCTGAGGTCCCTGCCCCCCCAGCCCCAGGGTTGGTCGGCAGGGATCGAGACCTGGAGAGCTCCAGTCAAGGCAGGGGTCTCAGCCAGGAACCTCTCCCTCATTTCTGAGCAGTTTCCACCAGCACCAATGACAAATTCATCCCACACCTACGCCTCACAGCACACGTGACCAGTGATGATGATGATATGCCCTCAGCGCACAGGAAAACGGGGATGGGGACCCCTTGCCGCCCTCCAGGAGAGAGCAGGGACTCTGCTCACGGGAAGCTGGGCCCGGCAGCTCTTCCCTGCCAGGGATAGGGCAGACTGGAGCGTGAGGCGGGTGGTTTGACTCAGGAATTCCGTGTCTAGGAATTTATGGTGGGTCTGTATAGGGAAACGCTCAGGAAGACGTCTGTACGGGGAAATTTCCGGCAGCGGGGCGGGGGGGGGCCTTAAACAACCCCCCCCCACCCCTGCCGCCACGGAAACAGCCGTGGAGGTGCCGGGCCCGCTGTTTCCAATCGGATGACAAGCCACATGAATACCTCCTGGGGGACACTGGGGGCAGCTGCCTTCAGGGGGAGGGACATGGGCACCTACTCTTCTCTGTGAGCTTTTTTTGTGCTATTGGAATTTTCTGTGCCGTGCGTCACTTTCCGTTAAAACTCATGTTTCAAAAAAGGCATAATAGTAGCTTTAAAAGGAAGGAAATTCTGACACAGGCTACAACATGGATGAACCTTGAAGACACTGTGCTGAGTGAAATAAGGCAGTCACCAAAGGACAAAGACTGTATGATTCCACTTATATGAAGTCCCTAGAGTGGCCACATGCACAGAGACTGAAAGAAGCAGAAGGGTGGTTGCCAGGGGCTAGGGGTGGGGAGTTAGTGTTTAGTTGAAGATAGAGTTTCAGTTTGGGAAGATGAACAGAGTCTGGAGATTCATGGTGGGCATGGTTATACAACCACGTGGATGTACTTTTTATTTATTTACTCATTTACTCATGGCTGCGCTGCAAAGCTTGTGCGATCCTAGTTCCCCAACCAGGGATCGAACCCACGCTGTCAGCAGCGAAAGCGCCGAGTCCTAACCACTGGACCACCAGGGAATTCCCAACGTGGGTGCACGTTATGTCACTGAACTGTACACTTAAAATGGTCATGTGGTAAATTGTGTTACGTGTATTTTACCACAATTTAAATAAGTGAAAGGGCTTCCCTGGTGGCGCAGCTGCCGATGCAGGGGACACGGGTTCGTGCCCCGGGAAGATCCCACATGCATGGCATGGCCATGGCCGCTGAGCCTGTGCTCCGCAACGGGAGAGGCCACAACAGTGAGAGGCCCGCGTACTGCAAAAAAATAAATAAAACAAATAAATAAATAAATAAGTGAAAAAACGGCAAACAGACCTAAGCCAGTGGCTAGTCCTGGGACTCCTCATCCTCCAGCCTCATCTGGACCCTCCAAGCCCCCTCCCCCAAGCCTGTCCTCCCTGGCTGCCCCTTCCTGCCTCACCGTCTCCACTAGAAGATGGAGGTCACTGATGACTCAGCCCCTCAAGTCCTTCCGAGGCAATGCTTCTCGGGATGGCCATCTTTGTGGAAATTGTGTTTTCTTTATGTTGTACTTTGAAGCCAGATGGGCACCTGCAAATGTGCCCGGATCTCCCCTCATTCCCGGGCTGGGCCTCGGCCTGCGGCCAGGGACATTAACCCTCGGACCAGAATGAGAGGTGGGTGCTGTGACCCCCGACTTGCCGGGCACCAAGGTTTGAGGTCCAGCCCTCCCAACCACAGAAGCCCTATGCTTCATCCCCGGAACTCCAAATCTGAGTCTGCTCACCTGTCCTGTGGGCTGGAGCTCCCGCACACAGGGCTGCATGGAGAAGGTTCTGGAGAGCCTCCGGCAGGGCTGGAGGTATGGCATGCTCATCACCCCCCATCCCTGCAGGCTCTTTCTGGGCATGTTGCATCCCCACCAGTCCCACCGCTACCAGTTCTACCCCCCCACCCCCACGCCCGCCACGGACCTCCTGAGACTGATTTTAGGTCAACTTGCTTTTTAGAACAATCAGCTTCATTCTCAGCCAGGACATCAGGCGCATTGCGCTAGTTCTATTTTGCAAAGACCCAGCAAGGCAAACACCTCATTAGGAACAGAGTAAATGTTCTTCCTGAGCCCCCCAACTCCACTGCTGCCCCAAGCACCACAGGCAACCCCCCCCACCACCGTGCTAGGGAGGGGAGGGCAGCCCACCTGGTCCTGCAGCTCCGCACCACTTGAAGGAGGCCGGAAGAGGAGCTGCAGGGCCGTTAGGATGAGGGCTGCTTTATGTAGGCACAGGGCCCAGGTCCTCATCTGCGTTTGCTGGGCCCCCTCTGCCACGTGGGGCTGCTGTCTTTCAGGCCAGCGGAGACCCTCCCTCCTGTCTCTTGTCCAGGAACCTCATCCCAGTCACAGGCACTGCCCACTCGAGGGGAGGCACTCTTCTGGAAGGTGTCCAGTAGGGCTGGAATCCTGGGGCCAAGAAGAGTTCTGCCCGCCACAGAGGTCCCTGGGGACGGCTCTTGTCTGCTCTCCTGGGACCGGGTGTCCTTCCTGGGAGCTGCTGCAGCCACCATCTGCCTCCCAGGCCTGCCCTCCCAGGGCTTCCAACAAAAGCCAGTCTAGGAGCGCAGAGCGGGCCCTGGCCACGGCTGGATGTGAGCTTGCGGCAGGAGAAATCTAGGGCCGCACCAAGCCTCGGTCACAAACTCCCCAGGAGCTCTTACCCTCTGGGGAGTTGCGCACTGCCAGGGGCGTGTGGGGGGGGTCCCTGGGAGGCAGCTGTGGCCCCTTGGGAAGGTTGGGGACAACTCTTGGGAGAGGACTTGCCAGGTGGGCAGGGTGGGCTGGGCAGAAGGCAGGGCCAGCTGAGCTCAGGGACCCAATGGGTGAGGCCTGGCAGTGGGCACTGAGTGGGAGGGGAGGGGGTCGGCCAGTTGCGCTGCAAAAGCCTCGTGGGGTGGGGGGCAGCTAAGAGGACCCTAAGCAGAGCTGAGGGCTCCCTCTTACCTGGAGGCAGGTGTGGGGCTGGTAGGAGGGGGTCCTGGAGATGTTCAGGGGACCCAATGATGGTGAAGACACAGGAGGTGAGAGGAAAGGAGGGGGCAGGGGGGCAGCTGGGAGGGGGGGACCAGAGAGCACGGAGGGTGGTTTTGTAGGGCTAGAGGAGGGAGAGACCCCGCATCCCCCGCCATCTGTGGGCTTCTGGACCTGGTGTCAGAAGCAGGTGGGCAGGCACAGAAAGCCCACAGCAAACGCTGCAGTCTTCAAATTGTTTTGCATGTGCAACACTGGAAGGAAACACTTCTCATTTCCAGCAAATACGAAAACTGAGCTGGGAATGAACACACCCAAGTCCCCTACATACGAACCTTCAAGTTGCGAACGTGGGTTCCATCAGCGTCAGGCGTGAGTGAAATTGCAGCTTGCCCTCTGTCTCCTATTGCTGACGATCCTTCAGCTCTACCGTCTCCCACCTCCTCTCCCTCCTCCAGTCAGTAACCCTTCTCACCTGTTCACTTGACGCCAGCCCTGTATGCCAGCTGTTGTACTGTACTATTGTCCTTTTCAAGGGACTGTACTGTAAGGTTCAAAATGTTTTATTGTTTTTTATGTATTATTTGTATGAAAAGTATTATAAACCTATTACAGTACAGTACCATATAGCCGATGGGGTTAGTTGGGTACCTAGGCTAACTTCGTTGGAACAAATTGGACTTGGCGAACGCGCTCTCGGAACAGAACTTGCTTGTATGTAGGGGACTTATGTATTCTAGAAAACACCCTGGAGGCGGGGCCATGCCCCGGGGGAAACAGGACCCTGTTGCGCAGCCACAGGGAAGCCACAGTGGGGGGGGGGTCCCCACATGGGGTTTGAGAACTCCCAGGCGCACCTGTGCAGACACTCCCTGCGGTCAGGCCAACCCTGGCAGTGAGAGGTCACCCCCAGATTTGCTCACAGGAAATGACTGACTGAACCTCACAGCTTTAGATCAATATTTAATTTTTAGCTTTAATGTGCAAATAAATAGAAAAGGAAAACTACATTCAAAACAGCTGCAAAGGAAGTACAAGCCCCAGAACAGAAATTCTTCAAAACCAGAAGAGATGCTCGCTAGAAGCATGCAGGATGGGGGGCTTGGTGGGGTACGGCCCGCACCCGGGCCCAGGCAGAGGCACGGGAGGAGCTGCGGGCTCCCGAGGAGGACGGCTGCCGGGAGGGTCTGGTTCAGGAATTCTGGTAAGTTTCCTTCTTATAAAACAAGGATGCGTACAAAGTGCATGGATTACACGTGAGAAAACACGGGTGAGGAGACACCCAGGTGGGACAGGTTGGCCTTGGAATCGCCCAGGCCTGGAGTCACAGGCTTTGCAAACCTCGAGTTCCACAGGTAAACTTCTAGAAACACGTCTCCAATTCCCGGAACCTTGGGTGTTTGGCACAGCTCAGCTGCAGGAAGGCAAGGGCTGCGGCTGGCAGAGGCAGCTGCACGGGGGTTCTTCCAGGCCCACGGGTCAGTGGAGCCCACTTGCTGATGGTGTCAGGGGCCCGGCCAGAGCTTCTCGTGGTGCCGGAAGTTCAAAAGGCTGGTTCCTAGCCCAAACTGCTTGGCATTCTTGGCACAGAAGCTTTTGCCTCTCACACCATACCCGCCCCGGGGGGTGGCTGCCGGAATGGAGGCGTTGGGGTGGGTATGCAGAAGTCCACAAAGAGGGCTGTCACCCCCAGAGAGGCCGTGGGACTTGGCCGTTGTAGAACTTACAACCACTAAGAGAGCATAAAGGAATAAATATGTGTGCATATATATACTTCTAGAATGTCCATCTTAGGTACACAACCGCACCCCAGGGCCCTCCCAGGGTGGGACCACTCGAGCTCAGCGGGTGTGGCAGGCCAGGCCCCCTCCCCTCACGTGCTCAGAGTCCAGCTGTCGGATCAACATGGGGTTTGAGTCTCTTTTTTTCCAGAGCAGGGTCTCCTGGCCAGTTCTGGTGCCGCCTGCCCACTCTGTCTGGATGTCAAAGCAGGATCCCAACAGTCTGGCTGAAAGGGCTCTTCTCACTTTCGAAGTGACTGAGGACCCCAGGCAGGCACCCGCTGGGCCAAGCCGATGCCCGAACTGTCAGATGCAGGCTGTTGCCCAGCTTGGGAAATGTTTCTAGAAGCCTGGGAAGGACATGCTTTTCAAGCAGGTCCACCTGGGCCCGACTCCTCCGACGTCAGGGACCCTCAAACGCTGACCCCTCCTGAACGTGAGCCCTCGAACGTGAGCCCTCGCGCGGCTCTCCACCCACTTTCACCATACGCAGGAAAGGACCCGTGGTGCCCAAGCCTGGGGATTTGGCATGTGTGACGGGAGTAGCCCAGCAGGCATGTGAACGCACTCACTTGTGCCTTGAGCGGTGCACTGCTTCTCCCCCTTCCAGTGGGGACTGAGCCCCTAGAGTTCAAGTGCGGGGAGTGCTTTACGTCTGGCACAGGACGGGCCCAAAGGAAGCGGGGAAGCCAAGAGGGATGGCAGCGTGGGGCCGAGAGCCGACACAACCCGCCCTTCTCTGGAGCTCACAGCCCATAGCAGCAAGGCTGGGGGACGCTCTGCTCCCCTCACACTGTTTATGAAAACGCCCGATGGGCACACAGGCCGAGGAAGCAACTGCACTAAGTGCGAGTCGTAGTGCCCGTGTGGGAGCGTCAGGGCGAGGCTGGGCGGCGGCTGTACTGCACTCGGTAGCGGGTCACCGGCAGCCCGTGCACGTGAGCTGTCTCGCAGAGCGTCTTGCAGGGCACCATGTCCTCGTCCTCCTCGCCCATCAGCCAGTCCTGCACCAGGCTGGCTGCCTCCACCGGCACGTTGTCCTCCAGCCAGCGGCTGTGCCACTCCTCGAAGTGCTGGTGGTGGCGCAGCAGGACCAGGGGCTGCACCTGCAGGGGGCGGGGGAGAGAAGAATCAGGATGGCCCAGGCACCCCAGACAGCTGTGGGCTGGCCCCCAGGTTCCCGGGACGTGGGCAGGGAGGGGCACCTGCTTGGCCCGGCCGAGCGTCCCACGGCGGTACATGTAGTCCTCGGAGTTCACGATGAACATCATCTTGTGGGTGCTGAGTTTGAAGCGGCAGTCCACGTTGCAGGCGCTCTCTACCCCGACCAGCCGCTTCCAGGAGCTCTTGGCCTCACCCCGCAGCGCGCGCACCTGCTCACACTGCCACCTGCGGAACTTCTTGAGGTTCCTGGGGGCGAGGAGGATTTGCAGACTAGAAGGTCCTCGTGGCCCAGCAACACTGGGAAGATGCCTGACCTCCCAGGGTTGGAGAAACGCAATCTGAAGCAATGAAAACCACCACCCAAACCCTTTGATCCCGTGAAAACTAATAAAACCCCGTCACGCTGGGTGCTGGCAACGGTGGGAGAGGCCCCCGGGCCCAAAGTCCTCTCACCTCTGCAGGAACACAGGCTTCAGGAGGAAGCCCTCGGTGGGCGAGCTGGACGCACCCTCGGTCCCCACGTACTGCTCCACGTACCGAGCCAGGTGCTTGGGGGACAGAGGGAGACGCAGCCCAGGTCATCAGAGGCTCCCGGGGACTTTGTCCCCACCCCTCCCGAAGCACTAGGATAACAGCTATCGAGAACCCTGAACTGTGATAGAGACCAGCAGACTGCAGTTCCCAATAAAGGGCTCCGCTGGAGCGGGACACGCACACCCAGGCCACTATTCAGATGATTTATGGCATTTCGTGCGTAAGTGGATAAATTCCTGCTGTGTAACGACTTTCCTGTATCCATCACGTGATAAGTTCACGTGGAACAGGAGGCCCCTGACACGGAGGAGAGCGGGCTCTGGGGGATGGGTGGGCAGGAACAGACAGCAGGTAGGAAGAGGGAGAGCACCGGCAGGAGTTGCGGCTGAGTAAAGGGGGGGCCCGGAGCGGTCACCAGGTCCAGGGCAGACATGGCCTGCAGCGTCCGAGGGATCCTTCAACTGCTCACCACCCTGTTAAAGCACGAGGCTCCTCCAGACTCAAGCGTAACAAAAGCACATTTGCTGGAAACTTCTGGAAGGGACCGGGTGTGCAGGCCCCTACCCTCCCTTGTTTTGGAGTGTTTCCAGCGAAGGGCGCTGTGAAGGGAGCCCCCGAGGCTGTGGTGGGTGGCGCCCCCGCTCTGTGAAGGCAGCTTGGGCTTCTGGGCCCTGCTCCCTGGCGTGCGCGCACCAAGCGGAATGTGCGCCTCAACGTGTGGGCCAGGTGGGTTTTCTCCTGGTGGTCAGGGGGCACCCAGAGCTCTGAGCTCCATGCACAGGGAGCGCCGGGCCACATGCCACGGGGTCTGAGTGACTGGGCTGGCTATGGGCGGACGGCACAGTGTCGGCAGCAGGTGGCAGGAGCCGGGGTTTCCGCAACTCCCACCTCCTGATGCGTTTCCAAGGAGAGCGTTCAACCTGCACAGAGGCTTCTCTGGTGGACGTTTTGCGGCCTGTGCTCAGCCAGCATGTGCATGGGCTCCCGTGGTGGGAGCCCCACGATGCTGCCTGTGGCTGCCCCTGGCCCCCATGGTGTGTACAAGGCACAGAGCACAGGGCTGCGGTCCTCACCTGCACCTCTAGTGGGTCCTCTGTCTGGGCTTCCTCGGTGTCCAGGAGCTCAATGGTCATGATCACCTGCCCTTTGCGCTGGAGGAACATCACCTGGGGAAGGAGGGGGACAAACAGCCTGAAGCCACGAGAACAGCCCAGGCTGGCAGAGGATGAGGTCGAAAGGTCATCAACGATCCCTCTTCACCAGCCTCCAAGCCCCATCCTTCCTTGAGGGACCACGTGCCGGGCTCCCACCTCACAGGCCCTGTGGTGCCCTCCGGGGCCGGGGCCTGCGTCCAGAGGCCCAGCGAAAGCAGCACACAGTACTGGGCTCCTGTCGTGGGTGCCCGCCGTGCTCCCCCCAGCCTCGTGTGGGGCTGAGCGTGGCTGGCCTCTCACCTTAAAGCAGTTCTCGTCAGCCATGCACCGCTCGGCCTTCCACTGATAGCTGGTCTCCCTGGCGGCGCGGACACAGCGGGAGGACAGGTTCCCGCCGGCAGCGCCCCGCTTCTTCTCGTTCAGGTAGAGCTCCACCACCTTCAGACAGACATCGTCGCTCACGAGGTGGTGCAGCTGCCGGGGAGGGAGGGCCGGTGGGTGCCTGGCGTGTGCCCGCCAGGAGGGCTGAGGCACAGCCACCACTCCCACCTCCTGCTGGAGCCCCTACCTCACCCAGAGACGGGGTGGCAAAGTCCACAGGGTGGGGGTGAAGACCAGCGTCCAACGGGCCGTGCAGGGCGACTTCCATGCCACATGCAGACCAGAGCAAACTAGACCAGACTAAACCAGACCAGACTGGGGCAGACCAGGCCCAGACTAAACCAGAGCAAACTAGCAAACCTGACCAGACCAAAAGCGAGACCAAACCAGACCAAACCAGACAAGAGCAAACCCGGGCCAACCAGAGCAGACCAGCAAACCCTGCCTGGGTGTGAGAAACGCACAGAGAAGATGCAAACGGAAGTGTGCCGAAATGGGGAGGGTAATCATAAAAGCAGTGATTGTCTTCCGCCAGCGTTCAGTCATAAACACAAGTGATTCCTTTAATACCTATGAGCATACTTAAAACCTTTAGGCCTAGGATGAGACAAGGATTGGAAAAGGCCGAGGCCGGCGTGAGTCGGCCCCTCTGCGTGTGAGCTGTGGCCCAGACAGGCTACTGCAGACTCAGGGCCTCAGGCTCCGCTCTGTGTGTCCCTCTGCTGAGTGCACACAGCGACGCGTGGACACACATGGGTCTCATATGGTGCCTGACATCCAGCACATTCCCAATCAACATTAGCTGCCGTTACTGAAAATAAGAAATGCTACTTTAAAAAATAAATAAATAAAAGGAAGGAAAGAGTGTGGATACGACGCTGCAGGTTACAGGTGTTGCGTGGAGGGGCCCTGTGAGCCACACGTGGGGGTCCTGCCCTCACTGTGGCTCCAACTAAACGGCTCCAATTTTATTGCTTCTTTTATCTTTTAAAACAGGTTTTACAGGAGACATTTGTGGAGAGAAGGAGTTTTTTTTTTAAAAAAGGCATGAGTCAAAGTATATATGGTCCAATCCTCCCGGTGCTACAGATGGGGCCGCCTTCCCGAGAGCTGTGGCCTGTTGGGGGCCGACTCGCTCGGTCCAGGAGAGATGAGAGAGTCCTCCCCTCCCCGGCCCCCCGGGGCAGGACCAGAGTGGGCCAGGAATCTGGAAGCTTCCCCCCAAGGCTGGCTGTGTCTGCCTGCACCCCAGCCAGGGGAGCAGAGGTCATGCACACATACGGCCCACAGGGGATGCAAAGCGCTGCTCCAAGGGCCCAAATGGGAGCTCGTCCCTGGAATCCTTCCCAGGTGGACGACGAAGGAGCTAACGGGCATCTCAACAGACAGGAATCTCAGAGAATCACGCTGCCTGGACGCAGCCAGACGCTGAGTTTATGCAGCTTCAAAGCCAGGGACTCTACCCCAGTGTCAGAAATCAGCAGCGGGTGCCCGTGATGGGGGGGTGGCTGGAGTGGACACGGGTGGGGCGTCCATCTGTGAAGGCCCACCGAGCTGCACACTGAGGAGTCGGCACTTTTCTGTATGTGTTTTACTTCAATAAGAAATTCGTAAAACCTGGAAGGAACTGCCATTTTTAAAATGTTTCTAGTAACGGTACCTGGGTGGCAGAGTAACGACATTATTCCTTCCTCTGCTGCTTTTCCACTTTACGATGAACAGCCTCACGTGATAACCAGGAAATGAAAGTCAAGCTGAACAACAACTTGAGTGGTCACCAAGCAGGACCCACGTCCCGGGACCACACCCAACGTGTCTGGGGCTTTGCTGTTTATATACTTGTGACCAATTTCCTCTTGTTGACATTCAGCTGGGGGTGATGCTGATGCACGTCACGGATATTCCCCCGCCAGGAAAAGTGGGCCAGTTTCTTTACATGTTGCCAAACAACCCTCACGAAAGGTTTTTCAACAGGGGCTCAGACATATCCTCGCACACGCACATCCACAGCAGCACCGGTCGCCACCACCAAAAGGTGGAAACAACCCAAGTGTCCATCAACGGATGAACGGAAGAACAAAATGTGGTCCATCCACACAACGCAATGTTATGTGACCATAAAAATGGCTGACATACTGACACACGCTACATTGTGGGTGAACCTTATAAATGTTAGGCTGAGTGAAAGAAGCCAGACACAAAAGGCCACATAGTATGTGATTCTGTTTATGTGAAATACCCAGAACAGGCAAATCCAGAGAGACAGAAGAGGGCTGGGAGAGGAGGGATGGGGAGTGACTGCTAATGGAGACAGGGTTTCTCTGGGGGAAGATGGAAATTAGAACTAGTCAGAGATGATGGCTGCACAACACTGCAAATGTGCTAGATTCCACTGAAACGCTCACTTAAAACTGGCGAATATTACTTTACAAGAATTCTACCTTAATTGAAAAAAAGGAAAGGTGCCAAGCACGGGATCAACCGCAGGCACAGGAGTGAAGGAAAGGCACTCGCAGGGAGGTGCTGCCCGCTTGCCCGCCCCACGCCTGCTCACCTGCCGGGCGATGCTCTGCACCAGCTTGTCCATGGTGAAGCCCACGTAGGCGTGGATGGTGAACATCTCGCGCAGGGTGTCCTCATACTGCGTGGGGTCGATGCTGCCCTCCAGGAGGCTCCGCACCATGTCCAGGAAGGCCGGGTAGTATTCCTCCAGCTCCACCTCACCTGAGGGGGCGGCACCATGGTCACGGAGGGCCCGGCTCCGACGCGGCCACCACCAGGAAGGATCTGGAGTCACCACCTCCCACTGCAGGTGGCCCGTGGCTCTGGGGCAGCTGCTCAGCTGGCCCGCCTCCCCTCCCGGATCTCAGAGGCAAGCCCCCATGGTGTCATCCCTGGGCCCAGGGGCTCACTTGGCTGCTTCAGCCGCAGCTCCATGGCGGGGTCGTTGCCCTTCTCCCGGCGGCCCTCGCAGAGCAGTTTCTCCCTTTCCTTCTCCGTCCGGTACTCCAGGAGCTGCTTCTGTGCCTGGCGGTAGATCTTCAGAAGCCTGGAGCACAGGGTCTGATGGAGGCGCAGGAAGAAATACCAGTTGTTGTTGGCAAAGAAGAGGCTGTAGATGTCGTCCAGGGGCTTGTGCTGCGGCGGCTGCTGCTCTGTGGCCGGCGCCTCGCCCGAGGCCCCCTTCTCCTCTGGGGCGCTGCTCTGCGGTCCGGGCGCTGGCTTCTTCCGGTCACCAGGGTCTGCACCCTGCCCCTGGGGGCTCCCCCGGCCCTCATCGGCGGAGTCCTCGGACGCGCCCAGGTCCAGCTGCTGGGAGAAGAAGAGGCTGGGCACGAACTGGTGCACCAGCTGGTGGATGGTGCCCTGGTCCTCCTTCTGGATGGCCGGCTGCCGCTTCACGTAGTAGCTGATGAGGGCGGCTGCGTCCTCCAGGATCTGCCGGTCCTCGTATACGAAGATGAGGTGCGGCTCGCTGGAGGGGGCGCTGCGGCCCTCCGAGTGCTGCTCCTGGTGCTGGGGAGACAGGGCGGCTGTTAGACGGGAAGCGACCCACTGGGAGAACTCCAAGTAGGGGGTCCAGGGCCATGGGGCTCTGAGGGCATCACAATGGGTGGGGGCCCAGCTGAGCTCTGGAACCAAAACGAGGCCGAACTCCCACTACCAAGGCCTGCAGCAGCACTCAGAGGCTGGGGGAAACGAGGCGAGCAGCACCCTGATTATTCGAGTCCAGCTGACCCAGGCTGCCTTGGGGGTGAGGAAGGCTCAGGGAGGACCACGGGCTTCTGCCCACCATCATTCATTCACAGACACTTGGCTAGACCCCGGAAGATCTGCAACTGCTTGCACTCCGGCCCGGCCCCCTCAGCCCTGCACACCCGCTCCGTCACCATCCCGCAACATTCCCTGCCTCTGTCCTTTCCCCGCCTGCCACCAGCCCTTCCATGGTCCTGCCATCACCCGGTGCTGGCACAAGCCTCCCACCTACTCGCTCCCGTTCACCAGCCCACGCCAACCACTCCCCTCACTGAGTCCAGAGCCACACAGAAGCACGGTCGGCCCTAGTCGCCCCTCTCTGCTGACAATGGCAGGGTGGCCTCAATCTGCCTCCTGGGCCAGCCCTATGCTGGGTGCTACGGAAACACCCATCCTCACCCCTACGCAGCCCGGCGAGGGCAACAGAGGCACAGAGAGCTGGCCATCTGCTCGAGGCCAGGAGAGCCAGAGCTTGGGCCGGGCAGCCTGCCCCGACCCCGGCTGAGGAGGGCCTCACCTCGTCATAGACGCTCTCAATCTCATTGAGCAAGCTCTTGGAGCGAAGGGCCTTGGTGTCATTCTGCTTGAAGTTCACGGCCTGGTGGTCCAGGGACTTGAGGTACGCCTTCTCATACTGCTCCCGCCAGATCTTGTTGAAGCCCTGCTGGGCCTCCCGCCACTCCTCCTCTTTGGCCTTCAGCCTGCAGGGCCAGAGGGGCTCAGCACACGGACAGCCCGGGACACCCGCCCAAGTCATCCCTGTGCAGGGTCAGCCTGTCTTCCACCCACAGACCCACTGGACATGTTCCATACTCGGGAAAGCCAGCTCCAGGCCTGTGCAGCGGGCTCTGTGCTGTATAAAGGAGGGAGGGGGTAACGGCCCTGTGGAACCTGCACAGCCAGTTTTAAGGTTTCTTGAACATAGCTGTCCTGGCCCACAGAACTGACTGCGCTCTATGCAGCTGCTGGCTCGACCGCCGGGCTCCCTTGCTCAACTGTGAACCCCGCAATGGAAGGGACTGTGTCGGGCTCGTTTGGCTCTGTAGCCCCAGGGCTGGGCACAGCACCTGGCTGAGGGCAGCCACTTAACCAATACCTGTTCCCTGGCACAGTGAGGGTCCCAAACATATGATTAAATAAAAGGCAAGCCGTGATATAGGATGGTCCCATTTGTGCTTTAAAATAGTTACTTTTCATGTTCATGTTGAGACATGATTATGTGCATGGCAGAAAGTTCTAGGAGGACACAAACAACTGTTGACAGTTGTGCTTTCCTCTCGGGAATGGAATGGGGAGATGAAGCAAGACTGGGAAACACTGTAACCAAGCAGACTGAGACCCCAGGGACCCCCTCACGATTACACCCATGACAAACAGCACTAATGAGCTGCTGGGGGGCTCCCTGCAGCAGGCAAGGTGGTCAGAAGCATGAGGACACCTTTTCAGGACGACGGGGACAGCGGTGACAGGGTTCTTCTTGAGGCTCTCAATGATCTCCGGAGCCTTGTCGCCGTAAATGCGGTGGATGGCGCGGCGCTGGATCACCTCCGACGTGCCCCCCAGACAGTCGTCCAGCCGGAACTTCTCCTGGTCTTCCGGCGCCATCCGGGAGAGCTTCTTCTGCACGCTTTCCAACACCCGGATCGTGGCCAGGTTGGTCTCCAGGACAACATCTAACTATGGACAGGAAAGCAGAAAGGGGTCAGCTGTCAGGGCGTCAGCGGGGCCCTAGGGACGGGCCTGGGCTGGCAGAAGGGATGTGCAGAACTGAAGAGGGGACGATAGACATCAGGGTGTGGTGGCCCTGACGTGGGTCTGGGGGACTGGAGGGAGCACAGCTGGTTACGGGGGTGTGGGGGCGGTCCAGACCTGGGCGATGATGGCATCACCTGGACCTCACCACTGGTGGACCCATCTGAGGAGGGGAATGGGTCCTAGGCTGACCCTTCCCACAGGCATCAAAAGCACGTTACACTCAGCAATGAAGAGGAAGGGACGCGTGGTACATACAGCCCCTGGGTGACTCCCCAGAACATGTGCTGGGGGTAGCCAATCCCCAAAAGTTATATACCACGTGACTGATTCCACTTAGGACAAAGTGAAGGAGGTGGAGGATAGGTTGATGGATGCTGGGAATTGGGGAGGGAGGTGGATGGGGATATAAAGGAACAGGGTGAGAGATCCTCCTGGTGGGGGAACTGTTCAGTATCTTGGCTGTGGTGCTGGATACATGGACCTCCACAGGTGAGAGAACCACACAGAGCTAACACACATGCACAGGCTTGTGCACAAGATACCCTGCCCCCCCACGCCCCCCACGAATACAAGTCCAACTAGGGAGACGTGAATAAGATCATGGCCGGGTCAATGTCCATATCCCGGCTGACACTGTGCCAGAGACTTACAAGCTGTTACCACTGGGGAAAGGGCACCCGGATCACTCTGTGTTATTTTTTAAGCTGCATGTGAATCTACAATGATCTCGGTAAAACTTTGTATTAAAAAAATTTACTTAAGTGAACCTAATTTTAGTTAATGAACACACACACACACACACACACACACACACACACACACACACACACACACACACACACACACACACACACACACACACACACACACACACACACACACACACACACACACACACACACACACACACACACACACACACACACACACAGCCTAGCCAGCCTGGAGGCCAGCAAGGCAGAAAAGGGAGGCTTTCAGGAGCTGCCCCCTGCTGGAAAGTGCTGGAATCCCTGATACTCTAAAGGAGATGAGAGGTCTCAAGGAGGATCAGGATACATACATCCCAGGGTGCAGAGGAGATGAACTGGGGAAAGCGAGGGCAGGGCCGTAGAGAAGGCAGGCCTGCACACACACCTCGAAACGCTCGTCCTCACAGCGGTGCAGCTGCTCCTCGTAGGGCGTCTTCTTGGAGCTGACGAAGGTAGAGTCCTCTGACCAGGAGGGGAAGGACACCCAGGTGTCGTTCAGTACCTGCACCAAGAGGAAATGCCGTGACCAGCGCGCCAGGCCCCCACTGCCAGAGTGGTTTACTGTGTTGTCCAGCGTAGAAGATACGAGGATAAGTAACAATACTGATTTTACAGGAAATTACCTTATCATACAAATAGTAAAATTACTTTTAAAGTGGTTTTAAGAGAAAACGTGGCTTTGATCAAGTGAACAAATCTTACTATCAATACTTTGGGGTTGGCAAACTTTCTCTGTAAAGGGCCAGATAAATATTTTAGGTTTTGCAGGTCATTTGGTCTGTCAGGTCTACAGGGATACATCGTTTTATTGTGCTTCACAGATACTGCCTTTTTTTTTTTTTTAAACAATGTGAAGGTTTGCAGCAACCCTGCATCGAGCAAGCTTATCGGTGCCATCTTTCCAACAGCATTTGCTCACTTTGTGTCTCTGTGTCACACTTTGGTGATTCTCACAATATTTCAAGCTTCATTATTATTACATTTGTTATGGGGATCTGTGATCAGTGACTCGCTGAAGGCTCAGATGATGGTTAGCTTATTTTAGCAATACAATATTTTAAATTAAGGCATATACATTGTTTTGTTCAGACATAACACTACTGCGCACTTAACAGGCTACGGTACAGTATAAACGTAACTTTTATATGCACTGGGAGACCAAAAAATTTGTGTGACTCGCTTTACTGCGATGTTTGCTTTATTGCAGTGCTCTGGAACCAAACCCACAATATCTCCAAGGCACGCCTGTACTCAACTCTGCTCTCGTCCTGGCAAAGCAGCCGCAGGCAGTATGTAAACAAATGGGCATGTCCGTGTGCCAATAAAACTTTACTTACAAACACAGGCAGTGGGCCGGATTTGGCTCATGGGCCATAGTCTGCTGACTCCCAGACTACATATCCTGGAATCCAGCAGGCACTCTTGAATTCTGGAAATGCAGTAAGCCTGTCTACTAACTCTGAAAAAGTGTTCAGTGGTCAAGCTAAACAGAAACATGCTGAGGGCAGTGAACCTGGAACAGAGCGGGCTCAAGGCAGAAATAAACCTCAGTCTAAATGACGGAGGAACAAGCCAAACCCTATGCTGGCGCCGTGCGCTCTGCGGCTTGCCAGAACCACCAGCAGGGTAAGAAACTGTCATCTCCACCCATGCATTTTGTTTTGGCACATCCCGGCACCATCCACCATTCACCATCGGGGGGATCAACACTCGGCCCTCCACGTGGAACACAGGAGGGGGTAAGGAGCATGCAGCACACAAGCTGACGTGAGCCCCGGGAAGCGCTACCTCCTTGCAGATGGCCGTCCTCCCGCTGCACTTGGGCTGCTGGTAGGTTTTGGGGAGCGCCCGGTAGCTGGATCCGATGCGCTTGCATGAGGCGTAGTCGATTTCCCGGCTTATTCCATCCCCGGATCTGTCACTCATGGGTGGGGCGAAGGACAGCTCTTTCACCCCCAGGAATGACTTGAACTGTGCAAAGAGTTCTGGAAATTTCCTTCAGAAATAAAGACAAGTCGGAGGGAGGTGGGAGGGACAAATTAGGAGTTTGGGATTAGCAGATACACACTACTATATATAAAATAGATAAACAACAAGGTCCTACTGTATAGCACAGGGAACTATATTTGGTATCTTATAATAACCTATAATGGAATAGAATCTGAGAAAGAATAAATACATATATATATCTGAATCCCTTTGCTGTACACCAAAAACTAACACAACATTGTAAATCAACTATACTTCAATTTTTTTTTAAGTCTAAAAAAAAAAAAAGAAATAAAGGCAAATGGTAAGTAGCATCCTGAGGGCTTTCTGAGAATGATCTAGAGATGTTAAAATGGCTTCATGTTGATGCCGGCAGTTAAAGATGGTCAGAATCAACATCAGAGAGGAGGGGCGAGAGGCAGAACGAGCATCCAACACGTGTGAAGTTGCCGCGTGTGTGAATCTGCCTTCCAGCCCTCTGTCACCAACCAGGCCCCACCACTTGCAGGAGGTCCTTGAACACGCCAAATAAAATGACCTGGACTGGCAGAAGCTGGGGTCAGCGATGTATGTTCCCTGACTGGAAGAGGCCGGGCATTAGGCCAAGGATCAGCAAACTAGTCAACCTCCCCACATCTGCCTGTAAACAGTCGGTCACATCCACTCCTTTAGTATTGCCTGTAGTATTGCTTGCGCATAATGCCAGAAGCTGGTTAGCAGTGACCCTTGGCCCTTGACAGATAAAATCTGCTTCCCAGCTCCAGGGCCTTCCTCCCTCATGAGGGAGACCCCCTCCCTAGACAAATTCTCGTAATGTAATGGTCGTGCATGTCGATGGGAAGATTTTAACGCAACTGACCCCCAATGTCATCTGCATTAATGTTTAAATGAATATCAAATCCTACAGAAAGGGTGCAGATATTTTGACAGCTGGTGTGATGATCCTGCCATTACTAAGCCTGGCAGTCTCCCCTCATTAACTATGTGCCCCTAGGCGGCCTGCCTGTAAGGACCCCCGCCAACTCAGCTCACAAGGAAAACCCTCAAGCCAACGGAAATGCAGGGAAGGAAGACATCAACAACATGGGTGTAGAGGATGCCTGAGGTTACAGCAGGATAAACCACTCTTAAGTGGAGGCTTACCCCACTCCAGCCCCAACTCCAGCCATGCTGTCACCAGGTGGCAGCTCTCTGGGCCACTGCACTCAGCTGCCCGTGGGTGTACAAACCCAGAAAGAAGCTTGCCCATGCAAACAGAGGCCTCATGGTGGGGAGGGGGGTGGGCGTGAACCCAGCTGAAGATGAGCGAGCAGAAGCCGCTTCATTTCTCCACTTTGCTGCACATCCCCGTGGCCCTCTCCCCCGCCTGGAGTCTCTAACTGCTGCTCACATGTCGAAACGGGAATAGCTGACCCTGACCGAGCTCAGAGCACTGGATTCTGAGCTGCGCAGATGTACTTCGATGTGAGCGTGTCCAAATCCACGTAAAAAACCAGCCACGTTTTAGCCGAGACTGTGTGACGCCTGCCACCCTGCTCTGGGTGGTTTTTCAGAGCGTTAACAGACCTTTAGCAGTCCCAGAATGTTAATCCAAGTGAAAAGGTCACCCTGATGTGTGTACACTCTTGGGACCACCAAGGAAGCACCTCCTGATGACCCTAACTCGACCTTTGAGTATCCCAGCCCAAGAGCATAATCTCAGCACGGATTACAGGGGGAAACTGGAGATAAACGTCCATTGTTGCAGACCCTGCCGAGAAAACCATGGTACATACACTGTGCAGTCGCTAAAAACGATCGGTTGGGTCTAAGAATTGCTGAGTTTAAAAAAGAAAAAAAGAGAAGACTACAGCCCAGCCTGACAGCGTGATGCCATTTATGTGAAACTCAACAGCCACACTCAGATCCCAAGAGCAGACGATGAGCGAAGGGTGGGCTTCCAGGCCTCATCCCCCTGAACTCGCCCATCACCGTGCAAAGCTCTCTTATGAGAGCTTATCCTGGACAGAGTGAGAGGTATCCGTTCTGGGCCTCAGTCTCCTCAGCTTAAAATGTATTGAGACACATCGAATGTGTTTAAATTCATGAGTTCATGTAACGCCAAAGAAATTGGTCCGTTTTTCAGTTCCTAATTGGCCTGATGAGACAGGAAAGTGACTCATCACCCTGACACTGTAATAAAGGGAGAAATCAAGCATCTATCTTGGGTCACCAAAAGGTGATAAATACTGTTGAGATGCTCTCTTTTGCAACCTGCAGTGAATGAATAAACAAAGGAATAAACCACAGAAAGAACTCAGAGGATACCACTGCCTCCTGACAGAGGGATGTGGGGGAATGTGAAGGTGCATTTGGCAAAATGCACCCACGCCATGGGGATGCCAATGCAGACACGGTAAGGAATAAACTTGCAGAGGGAACCTAGAGATGAAGAGGGACGTACAAGACGTATTAGAAAACAAAACCCAGACCACGAGGTGAGACTGAGCCGTGTGTTTGGCGGTGTCCGCCTGGGTTGGCTGCACCGTAATTAGTGTAGGGAGGTGGTCACTCCCAAGCCAAGGGAGGGAGCATGACTGAAATGGCAGGTGGAGGGGCTTCTGGAGGTTGGCAAAGGTCCATTTGTGACCTGGGTGGTGGGCACAAGGGTGTCTGCCTAATAACGATTCACCAAGCCGTTCTTCTGTTATGTGGTTTCCTGGATCTGTGTTTTATTTTACATTAAAAAAAAAAGTTTAAAAAACTTTTTTAATTAATAGAAAGGGAATCAGTAGCTGCCCCCAGGGGCCGGCAGCCTCTGGGGTTGTCTTGGGGGCTAAACAGGACGCCGCACACGTCACGTATAATGCAAACTCACCGTGTTCGAGATGCTATTTTTTTTTTTTTTTTTTTTTTGTGGTACATGGGCCTCTCACTGTTGTGGCCTCTCCCGTTGCAGAGCACAGGCTCTGAATGACCGTGCCCCCTGCATCGGCAGCGGACTCTCAACCACTGCGCCACCAGGGAAGCCCCCTCGAGATGCTATTTTAAGGGTCTTCAGGCAGAGCCCATTTGAAACTTTCTGAAACCCTGCGCAGGTATATTTATGACCCCCCTTTGACAGAATGGAAACTGAGGCTCAGACGGGCTAGGAAACTCGCTGGGCATGACAGGGCTGGTGAGTGGGAAGCACACTGGGAGCCAGCAGACTCCCCTTCCCACAGCACAGGTGCATGACCTGCGGATGCACAGTCACCTCCCAGGACAGCTCCGCCCCCCTCAGAGGCTGCCGGGCCCTCGGGGGGCAGCTCACACAGGGCAGCAGGACGTGCTGGAAGCGGGTAACGGATCTGCTAACAGAGTTTCTCTCTGGGCAGCAGGGATGCTGTGTGGTCATTTCATTCTTCCCAGTAATTTCTGATTCTTAGAATTTTAAAAAGCATAATGAATCTCCAGGGAATTATGCTGGGTGAAAAAAGCTGATCCTGAATGGTTACAGAGTGTGATTCCATTTACATAATACTTTTGCTATATAAGCTTTAGAGAAGGAACACAGGTATTGGGGGTTGTCAGGGGCTTGGGCTGTGGGAGGGACCTGGGTGTGGGTATCAAAGGCCAACACAAGGATATTCGTGGTTCTGAAGCTGCTCGGTACCTGGACAGTGGTGGTGGACACACCAACCTTCACAGGTGATACAGCTGTACGTACGTACACACACACACACACACACGCACGCACGCGCGCGCACACACACACACACACACACACACGTAAAATGGGAAACCTGAAAAGATGGGTGGCTTGTGTGAATATCAACATACTGGCTATGACGCTGACTAGAGATGTTACCACGAGGGAACGCTGCCCAGGACCTCTCTGTGTTCTTTCTCACAACTGCTGGTGAATCTATAATGATCTCTGTAACAACTTCAACTTCAAGACAAGATCGAAAAAAACACATATACCATTTTCCAAAAACAATAGCCAAAAGAAGGGTGAAAGGAGTTTACGGAAACAAAACCCAAGCGGGGAGCCCCGAGAAGTGCCGCTCACCCTAGAAATGGGCTGACCAGCTGGAGGAGCTCAGAGCCGGACACAAGCTCCTGGTTGAAGAGCGCGATGCAGCGGAGGAAGTTCTCGTAGACCTCCTGGCTCTTCAGCACCCTGCGCACCTGTGGGGAGAGCGAGTCAGGGGGCCCCTACCGGGCCCAACTCCCGCTCCTGAGCACACCTGGCTCTGCTATCACCAGGTGCACACAGTCACCAACACAGGCATGTTCTAAGGGGGCCGGCTGTGGTCTGCAGCGGACTGCTCTCTGTGCAGTGATCTTTGGCTCAGACAGCATGTGCCTAGAGCCATCTCACTGGCTCTGCCCACTGACTCTGGACAGAAGCCCCAGGACCATCCCAGCTTTAGAGATGCCACACAGCTTCTGAGCGGCAGACATGTGCCCCCAAACTTAGTGTGGGCTCTGAGCTCTGCCTTTCCCACCTGTTTCGCTACCTCCCGCCCGCTGCCCACCACTGGCCGCCTGTCGCCTGCTCCCAACCCTGCCTGCTCAGATCTGAGCTGGGCGAGGCCAGCCTGGACGGGGCAAGGCCCAGAAGTCGTGGGTCCCACCGCTCACCTTGTCAAAGAAGGAGAACTCCTGCAGAGTCCCGTACTTCCCCACGGTGGCGATGGACAGGTCTTTGGTACCACGGAGTTTCATTTTCTTCTGTAGAGAGAAATTCCATGCCATGGATGCTGTGTGCCTCCCACGGGCAGCCCGCGTCCATCTTTATTAGAATCATAACATCACCAACACTGAGCTCTCCTGATGGGAATTGCCATCAGGTGCTGGATGAGGTCTGCCCAAGACCCCCGTGGATGAACCTCTCAGGACCACCCACCTCAGCCTCCATGACCTAGTGAAGGGTTAAAGGTCACACAACCACTCTGCCCACAATCTGGGATCTAACTTTCAGCAGTTTAGCTCTTTTGATGTCAGGAGGGATTGTCATAGAGTAAGAACAGCCAGGGAAACATGCCCCTAGATACTGTATCAGAAACCTCTTCCCCTGCCTGTTTCGTCCTGTGGGCCGTGATGGTGATGGGAAGGGGACCTGAACTTGGCCACTCAGCTGAGACATCAAGGACTACAGAACCATCTCCCACATGCCTGAAGAATGATCGGGATGTGTCAAGAGGACACAGAGCCAGCCCAAAGGGCCCCACTGGCCAGATCTGGGACGGTTTAGGCATCAAGATAAACAGTGATAGTCACGGATTATAACCCGAGTCTATGAAGATACACATAATTAAATAAATGGAGATGAAAAAAAGCTCTTCCTTACAGTAGAAAGCCAACTAGTAAATGCATAAAGAATGATGGAATTAGAAAATCACCATCACAGGTGATGAGAACAACAGGAGCTGGACCTCAGTGCCTCTCACCCCCTAGCAGGGCACCTTGTGCAGTAACCGACCTGCACAACTGTACATAAGGGCCCTGCCTGTGAAAGAGCTGTGATGGTGAAAAGGAGCAGACTGAGCAGTACATCCGGTTTCTGCGAGAGGAGGTGACACTCCTCACACAATCTTGTGAGCCAGGGGGCACAGGTGACCGGCCACCTCACAGGTGAGTCAACTTCTCAAGGTCCAACAGCCAGTGAATTTCAAGCTGGACTAGAGCCTGGACTCGGCCTCATGCCCCAGGTCTCTGCATATTGCTCCTCAAGTCATCTACAGAGAAGGCCAGGCTGCTGGGTGTCCACGCATGCACACACCTATGTGCACAGCTGACAGTTACCTTGGCTGGTGCAGACACGGGACGGAGGAGTGAGGGCCGAGAGCGCTTTTTGCTGTGTTCCAGATTCTTCTCGTGCTCACTCTTTTGGACACTGTTCATTTCGCATGGCCCATTTCCTGTGAACTAAGGACACAAACACAGGAGGTGGTCAGCGTTGGAGAGACACAGCCAGGCCCATCAGTGCTGGTTCTCAATGTAACCTAGTGCGTGGAACCACTTGCAGCTCAGCTCGTGGCCCCAGCAAGCACGGTCTGCCATGGGCCAGGGGCTCTGTCCCAGTGTGAGGTGACCCTGGCTCTCAAGATGCTCACGTTTACTGGAGGAAAGACCCGTGTACCCAGCTCACCACAGTCGTGCACTGTGAGGCTGGGAGAAGGCTCATGGAAGGCCTCGATGGGCGAGGGTCCTGACAGGTGAGGGAGGGCTCAGTGGGGAGACACTGAAGCTGGGCCTTGGCGTGTGGGGCTCACCCAGCAGACCACTGACAGGGTGTCTGCCTGTATGTTCGAGCGCACCACAGAAAGGAAAAGAATTTCAGGCTAGAGGACCAGCAATGTGCAAGGCCCTGGCAGCAAGAGGAAGAAGTTGACGGTGCCAGGTCACTGGGGCGGGGGAGGAGGGGTTCCAGTCAAGTTTGCAATCTTTCCTACGAATAAGAAAACGCATCTTGGGGACAATGTCATCACTTGGTGGGGTGCTCACTGCTAGTCCTCCCAGGCTCTATACCAAGCACTGATTAACAGGTCAGGGTGCTGGCAATATTTATGAAGAATGGTTCTGGAAGGATCTATTCGGCATTTGCATCTGTATGAAAGTCAGAGCAGGCAGGGGGGAAGGTGAACAGACCATGGCTTTTCTTCAGGGCTGGGCTGGAGAGGCACACGGCAATCAGCCCCACTACGTTCATGTTGCCTGCACCCGCTCCCACCACGGGGCCTATATGCAGAGACACTACGTGAAGGGTGTGCTGTCAGCCCAAAGCGTGGGCCGGGTGAACAAGTCGTGGTGCATCCAAACCAAACAGAGGCAACTATCAGCTATGAGTTAGCTCTGTGTCTCTGTGTCCACTGTGTCACTGCTAGGGACAGGCATACGTGATACACTGTTATGACAAACAGAAAAAACCCTAGGGGCAGAACAAATGGGACGCCATCTTTTTTAAAAGGATAAACGTTTGTTTGCACATTCAGAGATTTCTGGAAGGACACATACTATAAGACACTTGTAAGTACTTAACTCTGAGGAAACTGAGAATAGGAAAAAGGGAAGCTAACTTTTCATACTTGATGCTCTCACGAATGCTTGACTTTTCTCATGAGCATGTACTATTTTTATACTCATAATTATAATAATAAAGACCTATTGTTTAACTACAGGCAAAACCTGTCCCTTAGAGGATTAAGCTCCTTTGGAGGGATTAGTTATCCGAAGACCCAAGGCTACTCCAAGAACCTAATATGGAATAATTCTCAACTGGTATTTGCTGTAGATCCCAGAACAGGTGCAAACACCAATTCCTAAAGGAGGGGGACAGGTGACGATATGACGCACTAAGTACGACTTGGGGGGGGCGGGGTTGAGAGGAAAGTGGGTAACCCACTGCTCGCCCAGCTAAGCTCACCCAGCTGGAAGGCAAGCTCAGTACCACTGATCTTCCCCTAACAGTTCAGGCAGTTCTTTGGTTTCAGTTAAATGTCCCAATGTGCAAATGCCTGAGGCAGAAGACCCCCAAAGACCATTCACATAGGGACTGGCACACAGCCATGCCCATTCGCTGACGTACGAGCCTGTGGCTGCTTTCCCGCTACCACGGCAGAGCTGAGTCTTTGCCACCCAGACTGTCTGGTGTGCAAAGCCTAAGATACTTACTGTCTGGCCCTTTATAGAAAAACTTTGCTAAGCCCTGATCTAGGCAAAGCAGTCGAGTTTAATTAGGACAATATCAAATTTCACCTCTGGTTTCTTTTTCCTGCAGTTTTAACAGAAATCTAAAAGTTAATGAAAAGATCATTCTATATGACAAATTATTTATGAGCGTTTTAGTAATTTTTAAAAGTTGATTAACTCTTTTAAAATGTACAAGACAGTTCTAATTACACAATATACACTTAAAAAAAACACTGCTGAATTGACAGCAAATGCCATTTAAAGAAACTCTGTGGGCAGGTGCTTTTCTGAGAGAAATGCTTATTTTCTAGGGTGGGCTTTGTCAGTGTCCAACTTGGTAAATGCCAAGTTGTGTCCACCAGGGGGCACTGCAACCACAGCCCTCAGAGGACAAGAGGCTCTACTCACCCTCAACCCTGACCCATCAAGATGATAACTCAGGAACCAAGGCCTGCAAAAAGTTCATGTGAGCTGTGCAGCAGCAAAAGCTGGCCAGGGACAGAGCCAGGGCTTTCTTCCCTGAGGCCATGAGGGCAGACTGCCCCTGGACCCTGAAGCATTGACAGCAATGACCCTGGGAAGGCCACCCAGGGATGCCACTGTGCACACATCTCTGCGGGGATGGGGTTCAGGGGAAAAGCTGCCAACGCCAGGGTCAGAGGTGAGATTTGAGGCCAAGACCCAAGAGGATGAGACCCAAAAACTATCCACCAACTGTACAAGGGAGCAACACAGGGCTTTACGGCAGGTGACAGCATGTCGCTTGGGCTCCCAGGGGCACAGAGGCCCAAGCACCCACAACCCTGGGCTAAGCCAACACAAGAAGGGTATGAGGCGGGAAGGAGGTGGTGAGAGCCCTCTGCTCCTCAGCCACGCGGCCCCCGGAGCCAGTTAGGAGAGTCTTTGACGAGCAGGAGCATACAGAGAAGGAAGATGGGACTGATGCTAGGACTGCCAAGGACAGCTATTTGGGAACAGGGAGAAAAAAACCAAGTAGGGATTCCGAAGTTCAGAGAGATCCGCGGGGCAGGTAATGGACTCAGAGGAGAAAGCTGGACTCGGGGATGGGGCCGTGAGGAGGCAGCTGGGCTGAGAGGCCCAGTGTAGAGGTGAGCTCCCTGCCCCCGGGGAGTCCAGACAAGGGCTTCCTTCAACCGCCCCCCGCCCCCCCGGTATCCCCCAAGAGCCTCCAGCAGGCCAGGCAGCCGGCTGGTCCTGGAGATGCAGAGGGAGACCCTGGGAGGAGTGGATGAGACGACCAGACGGGATTCTAGGCCTACTTTCCCAGCACAACCGCAGCTGCTCTTTCCGGAACACTGAGCGCCAGCCAGGCCCCGCGAGAAGCACTTAAAGGACAACAGCTCAGTCCCCACCCGAGCAGGAGGGCCGGTCAGTCCCGTGTGAGAGAGAAGGCAACGAGGCCTGGGAGGTGACACGGCCGGCTCAAGCCTGCCTGTAGCACCCAGAGCCCGAGGAGGCCCCGGCTGTGTGCTCACGGGGCTCTGTCCAGGCCCCCAGGACACACAAGGCTCCGGGCGGGTGGGCAGGACTGGTTACAGCTCCTGGACTTGTTTTCAGCCCGAAGGATGGGCACAGAGCTTCTCTGACTCTGAGTCAGGAAGTGCTTCTGGGTGGAACCTCCTCTTAGGGATGGTGCTCTGTGTCCCAGAGACAGTAACACGGGGACAAGCCCCGACCCGCACACCGGAAGTCTGCCCAATCGACTAAGAGTCCTGAACAGCATCCAAACTCAGACCGCTATCACCCCCGAGCCCCTTCCTTCAAGACCCACTGCCCCCCAGCCCTGTGCCCCCACTGCATCTTCATTCAAGAAGCAGACCCGGGAGAGGAGGTGGTGACACAGGAAGGTGGGAAGGATGGACTCTTGTGTGCTCACACCCCAAGTTGTCGTCGAGGGCAAAGAGGAAGAATAAAAAGAGGAAAGAGAACACTCAACAACCTAGGAAGAGAAGGAGCTTCCTCAACTCGAGGGTGCTTACGGAAAACCCACAGCTCACATCACACTCAATGGTGCAAGATGGAAAGCTTTTCCTCTAAGATCAGGAGCAAGATGTGGATACTGACCCTCACCACTTCTACTCAACATAGTACTAGAAGTTCCATCAGAGCAATTAGGCCAAAACAGGAAATAAAAGGCATCCAAATTGGAAAGGAAGAAAGAAAACTATATTAGCGAATCCTAAGGAATCCACGAAAACTATCAAAGCTAATGAACTGGATACGGCAAAGTTGCAGGATACAAAATCAACACAAAAAAGCAGTGGGGTTTCTATACATGAGCAATGAATAATCCAAAAATGAAATTAAGAAAACAATTCCATTTACAACAACAAAAAGAACAAAATATTTGGAAATACATTTAACCAAGGGGGTGCAAGACTTACACAATGAAAAAAAAAACTTCGAAACACTGTTGAAAGAAACTAAAGACTTAAATAAATGGAAAAATGCTGTGTATTTGTGGATTAATCTTGTTAGGATGGCAATACTCCCCAAAACAGTTGAAAGATTCAATGCAATCATTTTCAAAATCCCAACAGTCTTTTTTGCTGGAGTGGAAAAGCCAATCTTTAAATTCATATGGAATTGCAAGGGGCCCTGACTAGCCAAAACAATCTTGAAAAAAAAAACAAAGTTGGGGGACTCACACTTCCTGATTTCAAACTTACTACAAAGCTACAGTAATCATGACAGTGTGGTGCTGGCCTAAGGGCAGACATGGAGATCAATGGATTAGAACTGAGTGCAGAAATAAACCCATAAAACTCTGGTCAATTGATTTTTGACAAGAGTGCCAAGACCATGCAATGATGGAAAGAGAACAGTTTCCTCAACAAACTGGATTGCCACATGTAGAGTGGACCCCTACCTCACCATATACAAACATTAACCCAAAATGGATCACCAACCTGAATAGAAGAGCTAACACTGTACAAGTATTAAAAGAAAAGGTAAACCTTCATGACCTCAGAACTAGCAATGGATTCTGAGATTTGACACTGAAAACATGAGCAACAAAAGAAAAAATAGGCAATTGGACTTGACCAAAATTTAAAACTGATGCGCACCAACACTAACAAGAAAGTGAAAAGACAACCTACAGAATAGAGGAAAATATTTGATAAAGGACTAATGTCAAGAACACACAAAGAACTCTTACAACCCAGCAAGAGAGACAAAGCAAAAAAGGTGCAAAGTACTTAAATAGACATTTCTCCAAAGAAGATAAACAGATGGCCAATGAGCACATGAAATGCCCAATGTCATTAGTCAGCAGGGAAATGCAAATCAAAACCATAATAAGACACCATTTCACACCAACTACAAAGGCTATACATTTTTTTTAAAAAGGAAAGCCTCAAGCATTGGTGATGATGTGGAAAATTGAAACCCTGGTATATTGCTAGTGAGAATGTAAAATGGTCCAGCCACCGTGGAAAACAGTGTGGCAGTTCCTCAAAAGTTTAACACAGTTACCACATGAGTCAGCAGCTCCACTCCTAGGCATAGACAGAAAATGACTGAAAGCAGGTGTTCAAACAAAAAATTGTACATGCATGTTCACAGCACGATTCACAATGACTGAAAGGTGGCAACAACCCAAGTGTCCACTGATGGATGAATGGATGAACAAAATGTGGTCCATCCACACAATGGAATTATTATTTAGCCATAGAAGGGATGAAGTTATGACACGTGCTACATCATGGATGAACCTTCAAATCATGATGCTGAGTGAAAGAAGCCAGACACCAACCCAAGGGCCACACGTTGCACGATTCCATCCACGTGAAATGTCCGACAGGTAAACCCACAGAGACAGAAAGCAGACTGGTGGTTGCAGAACCTAAGGAGCGGGGATGGGGAGTGACTGCTAATGGGGACAGGTCTCCTTTTGGGGTGATGGGAATGTTCTGAAACTAGAGAGGGGTGATGGCTGCACAACATTTTAAATATTCTAAATGCTATTGAAATGTACATTTTTAAATGGTGAGTTTTATGTTACGTGAATTTTCCTTCAATTTTTTTTTTTTTAAAAGCCATAAGTTCATAGAAAAAAAAAAAGAGGAAATGGAAAGGGCAGATCAGCAGGCCTCAGTCCACAGCAAAGGCAGAAAGGCTGACAGTGCAGTCTGCGCCCCCAACCTCCCCATCGCAGGCCCCTCCTCCGCTATCAGCTCTCTGCACTCCCACCCCGAGTCACTGCCAAGCCTCCACCCAGTCCCTCCAGGGGGGTAGGCAGTGAGCCTGACCCCTCCCGTACCCTGCCACAAGGACCTGGTTACAGGCAGGTCTCCATGGGAAGACGCTCTGCCTCCCAACCAGCCCTCGTCACCTGGCTGCTGTCTGTCCAGAGAAGCCCTTTTGAGGATTTGCGCCAGCTCCCCGTGGAGGTGGAGCCTGCACTGGGGGCCCATGCATGTCTGCACTGGCTGTGGCTTCTGAGGGAACCCAGTGTGTCTGGGGAGTGGATAAACCTGGCCTGGCCTGGGGGCTGCACTGGCAGGGGGTTCTGGCCGATGAGAACGTGGCCCCAGACTGGCATCGGTGCTCTGTACTCACCAGGGACCGCTTGGCTTCGGGCAGGAACTGTCCAAACTCGGAGAGCAGGTCCTCCTGGCCGCGGAAGAGGTTGGCCACCTCGGTGAACACCTCCTCTTCAGACATGCCTCGGAACGGACGGCCCTTCGTGCTCAGCTGCTCCTTCTGCCGATTTTCAGGGGAGGGAAAACGAGTCGTTAGCCAAGGAACCAGGAGGCACCCTAGGCTGTGACATTCAGGCATCCCACTGTGGAGGAGACAGAGGGATGACTCACGAAAGAAAACTGGCTGGCAGAGCCCGTGACTGCTGCCACCAGGAGAGGGGGTCCAGCCCGCTGCCCTGCCGACACCTCCGGGTGTCCCCTAACCACTCCCCGCCCCCTTCCCCCAACCACTCCCCCCCTCCCACACCCCCTGCTCTGGAGAACAGCCTGTGCGCTTGAGTCTTGACCCTGCCGCACGACGCGGCCTGAGCCCCGGCCATGGATGCGGCCTGTGCTGGGAGTGTGGAGGGGATGTGGGAGGGGACGGTCATGGAAGGACCTGACCCCAGCCCTCAAGCACCCTTGAGCAGAGGCTGGGGAAGTGCAAGGTCAGTGGCGAACCCACGGTCCTCCCAAGGTCAAGGGGACTCATTCTGCGGGGCAGGGGACTGAGGAGCTAGCTCTGGGTCTGGAAGGGGCAGAGGGTGAAGAAGGAAGGGAAGGGACTTAGAGGTCAAAGGACCTGTTCCCCCAGAGTCACTAAGACTCCGGAAGGAAGATGGCTTGACCTGGAGCTTAAAGCAACAAGATGAGGACCAGACGGGACCCAGGTCGGCAGGGCAGAAAGCAGCGAACACAACTCAAGTCGGCCATCAGAAGTTAGTCCCTGTCAACTTTACACCCAGGAACATGACAGAGCATGAGGCGCTGGTGTCGGGCCTTCCCAGAGCGCCCAGCAGCAGGGCTTCGACATCCCCCCTCCACAGCTGCGAAGGGGGAAGAGACAAGGAATGGGGAGCCCTTTGCACGCCCTCCCCTCTCGGCCCTATGTACCCTGAGCAAAGTTACTTCCCAAGCCTGGTACACGGAGCACCCGTTTGGGGGGAGAAAAAACTGCCTCCACCCTCTCCTGACCAAAGTTACCGGGACAATTGAAGGCCAAAGAAGAAAACAAAGACCATTCAGCTCAGACAATAAATACAAATCATCCCTATACAGATGAAACAGTGATCAGACTCAGTGATGTTTGAAGAAATACAATTTAAAACAGCGTCGCAGCATTTTTGCTCATCAGATTGCATAAGGACTGGTGATTTCTGATGAGGGTGTGGGGAACTGGGCGCTCTCATTACAAGGCGGAAAGGAAGATTGGTGCCACCGGCAGAGGGAAGCCTGGCGCCATCTACGATCATGTGCTGAGCGCACACCCTCTGACCTAGGGACGCACTTCCTGGGAATTTTCCTGCAGAGAGAGTCAGTTCTGCTCTAACACCTGTTTTGAACACAGATCTGTTTGGGACACGGACTAGGGAATGATTTGAGCGTGGTATGGATTCTGCATTTGCTGAGGCAGGATTTTGTCCAGGAGCAACATGGGGTGAATGTGGAAAAGTGCACTCAGCTGAGCCAAGCCACCTGGTAATACACGACCCCCGACATACACACGCCCCCAACATCGCTCCCTCAGCTGATAGAGCCACTCTGCCTGACCCTCCTCTGGGGTGACAACCCATCCCATTTTAGGAAACCTGCTCCTGGTACCTCAGTGACCCGCAGGCTGCAACCTTTCCACACCCATGTCTACACATGACACGCAGGTCTTTCCCAAGGTCAAGTGCCGGACGTGCTGCAACATTCACAACGTGCTTAGCCATTTAATGCGCGTACAACGGCGCTACCGGCTTCAAGTAGGTGCCTATCTTTTTTTAATGTGTTGCTGACACAGTTTTTGAGTCTCACGCTCTGATCCCGTTTTTCCATAAGACCTGTGGTTGGTGAGCATTTATTTGCAAAGCACGGTCATTTTGGGGGACATCAGGGCAGAACTGGCTGTGCTCATCCAGGCACACGACAGATGTTCGAAGTTGTATAAAGGGAACAGTTGCCCATGGCTGACCTGAGGTAAGCACTGTGCTTGCGTCAGTGACCTCGGTTAACCATATTTAACTGGGGTCAGCACCCACAGCGCTGTAGCCGTTTTATGGATTAGAACCCCGAGGTTCCGGGAGGTGAGGCAAAGGGCTCTGAGGGGGCAGGGGGCACAGCTAAGGTCTGACTTGAGGCCCAACAGAGATAAAAAACAGTAACGTATGGCCCTAGAGCTGCTGCTTTGGCCTCACAGTGTCTTTTAAAAATCCGCATCGATGTTCGAAAATCAGGAAGAACTCACACAGAAATTCAGATTTCCAGCTCCTTTTGAAGAAACAGGCAACCTGAGAGTCGCCAGGGGGCTTGTTCAAAAAGCAGATGCTGGGCAGGACCTGGGGTAGCAACTCTGAGGGGAGGCCCAGGCAGCTTGCATTTCAACCAACTCCCTGTGGCCCTGACTGGGGAACACTGAGCCGTACTTCCTTCCTCACGCTTTCTCCAAATCAACCCGTGGCCCTTTGCTAGGACCTTGGATAAGTCACTTTCACTTCTCTACACGCCAACAAACCACTCCCCCCCCCCATTCCCATCAACACAACAGATACCTGCTGGCCTTCCCTCTAACGATCCTCCCAGCCCCTGAGATGTGGTGACCCCACGGAATCTGTGAAGAGCCCATAAACCCCCATGATCACAACATCACCCCTCCACACAGACTGATGTTCACAGCTGCCACTTGCAACCACTTATCTGTGAGAAGCAGGAAGTTCTCAATGCCGTACAAGGACCGTGCAGACACTGGACATGAGGCTGACAGGACCAAGCATGTCACTGGCACCACTGCCCACACACGTTTAGAGTATTGAAACAGTTCCAGTGCGTTTACAGGGAGCAAATGCTATCAATCTGATCCTAAACATTTATGCTAAAAAGAATCCCATGTTTTAATTTCACTTATCAAGGATGTGCAGAAGATTTCATTTTCAAAAGTGGGTTCTGCTGCTTAGAAAAATAAAAGGCATCAGAAACTCCATGTCTGGGTGAGGATGACATCCGAACTCCTTGCATGACACAGATGTCCCTTGCCACCCGCCTGCCTGCACTTCCTGCTAAGTCCCCTGAAGCCAGCTGCCTGTTCTGGCCCCTGGGCCTTTGCACAGGCCAATCCCAGCACCGAGAGTCCACCTTTTGACTGACGGTTCTGACTGATTTGCCAAGATTCAACCTGAGTATCCTCTCCGTAACCCGCTATGGGGTCAGCAGCCCTCAACCCTGACACACCTGTCCTACACACAGTCCTTCCAGTCCACCCTAATCATTTCCAAGTTTCCTCCACGTCTAAACTGAACTCCTAAGCAACAGCAACCATTCATCCCTGCCGACCCAGCACCTGGCACAAAGCCCGGTTGTAATCAGCATAAATAAAGGGTAGTTTATTGTCTAAACAATAACTAAGCCATCTTATAAAAAGAAAACTATCTTCTTGGGTTCTTCTTTAATCCTCTAATGTGTGTTTCCTATTGAGGGTGCAGAGGGGCCTCAAGGGGCAAATTAAAATCAAACCTAAACAGAACTCCAACAGGTACATCCACGTTCACAGCAGCATTATTCACAATAGCCAGAATGTGGGAGCAACCCAAGTGTCTGCTGATGGATGAATGGATAAAGAAAATAAGGCGTAGCCGTACAATGGAATATTACTCAGCCTTAAAAAGAAGGCCATTCTGACACATGCTACGGTACAGATGGACCTTCAGGGCATAACGCTAAGTGAAACAAGCCAGGCACAGAGCACAAATACTGTACAATTCCACCCCTAGGAGGTCCCTATCGGAGTCAGATTCATAGAGACAGAAAGTACTGACAGAAGGATGGGCGCCAGGAGCTGGGGGAAATGAGGAAGGGGCAGTTAGTGTTTCATGGGGACAGAGTTTCAGGTGAAGAAGATGAAGAAGTTCTGGAAATGGATGATGGTGATGGCTGTGCAACAATGTGAATGTACTTAATGCCACTGAATGGTACACTTAAAGTTGGTTAAGTTTTGTATTTATATATATTTTACCACGGTAAAAAAAAAAAAAAGATTAATGCTAAAAAAAAAAGAGCTAATCAGAATTTTCCAGGATTTCATGAATTCAGATTAGAAAATCTGAATGTTTCCAATGCACCTGATACTGGATGATGCCACAAACACCCACAAAGAAGTGTGACCTACGGCTTCTTACCTGGTAAGTGTGCAGTATCTCCAGGAATGACCTGTAGATTTCTGGGTGATCTAGAAAGCGGGTCTTAATCTTGTTCACGTAGCTGATGGCGTTGTTGAATTCCACAGAATCTGACTCCAAGGGCACCTGCGGTTTGTCCTCCTTATATAGCATCTGCTGCTTGACGTTCTCTGTACAGTCGCTGTGGTTGTGTGAATTCTCCTGACAACAGTACAACAGTGAGTTACTGTTGGGCCCGGCACTGGGAACAGATTGTGAGAAACGCCAGACTGAGCCACAGTGTGCAAGAACAGGCAAAACTTAGCACAGAGCCAAGTTTTTTACGTCGACGCAGAAAAAGGTTACTTCTGGGGGCCTGGAGAGAGAGAAGCAGGGAGGGGGCCCCCAGAGACAGCCCCACCTCGGCGTTCTGAGTGCCTGAGCGCTCCTGGGAGAGTCTCACGAACTCATGTCTGCCTGATCCTTCCAACAGATTCAAAGAACATGAACCTGAGAGGCACACTCGATACACTTGGAGAAATTAGCATTCGGGAGAGATTTACAAAGAGTGGATTGTTTAATCCTTTTTGGAGCAGAGTAAAGTCTTCCCACACCTCTGGCCAGCCCATTTCAGCAAGACTGTTTTCAGGTGTGAAAGCACCAGCTGTCAGCAGGCATGAGACTGGGACCCTGCAGGTGAGGGGGGCCCACTGTCCAGGTTGCCCAGGGCTGCGGGACTTTTGGTGCTAGGCCTGGGGCGAGTCACTTGAGAGAAGAGAGATGGGCCCTGAGCAGTCATCAAGCATGCTCTCCACTGATGTGCTTTTCTGTCAGTACCAATAAAAATAAACAACAGACATACACCTCTCTCCTGGGAAGTCGGAATCTTAATGCACAGTGGGACAGGACCACCCCGCAAAGGAGGTGATCTTTATGCTTCTAAACTGGAATTTTGTGTGTGGTCCTGAGGGCGGCCTCCCTCTGCCACTGACCACGGCTGGGCATCCTGCAGGTCCCCAACTGGGTCTCGGGCAGGCTGGGATCCTTCGGGTTCAGCTTTAGGTCTTTGCTAACACACCACCTTTCAGCGAGTCTTCCAGAACCATCCTGCACCAAAATAAAATGACCCTTATCTCCCAGCACTCTGAGCCCCTTTCTTGCTCTGTTTTTCTCCACAGCACATATCACCTTCCTATAGGAAACATATTTTACTTATTTTATTCTCTCCCCAGCCCTGATCAGAAGGCAAACTCCAGGAGGGCAGGGATTCTATTTTGGTCAATGCTATATCCTCAGTGCCTGGAACAGTGCTTGGAACAGAGTGGGCTTCATCCACTGTTGGGGATGATCAGATGGACCGATGAAGGATAAAATCCCCTGTGGCGCCTGGCACCGCCTCTGGCACCCACAGCTGACCCTAGACTCCAGGGGACACCGGGCACACTGCTGTCCACTGCTGCAGAACTGTCATCACAACAGACACCTCCGCCAGGCACACCCACAGGTACCTGAGTGGGTCTACTAGCGTGCTGGGGCTGCCACAACAAATACCACAGACTGGGCAGCGTCAGTGACAGACGTTTATTTCCTTGAAGTTCTGGAGGCTGGAAGTCCAAGATCAAGGTGCCAGCAGGGTTGGTATCTCCTGAGGCCTCTTGGCTGGTAGACGGGTGTCTTCTCGCTGTGTCCTCAC
Source organism: Globicephala melas (assembly GCF_963455315.2). Taxonomy (NCBI): domain Eukaryota; kingdom Metazoa; phylum Chordata; class Mammalia; order Artiodactyla; family Delphinidae; genus Globicephala; species Globicephala melas. The sequence goes on along the minus strand of NC_083316.1, from coordinate 158,573,187 downwards.
AGGGTCGTTCTTCTGTGCACACATATCCCTGGGATCTCTCCTTGTGTCCTAATTTCCTCTCCTTATAAGGACACCCGTCAGACTGGATTGAGGCCCATCCTAATGGCCTCATTTTGCCTAAATTATCTCTGTAAAGACCCCATCTCCAAATACAGTCACATTCTGAGATACTGAGGGTTAGAACTTCAAGATATGAATTTGGGGGTGGGGGCACAATTCAGCCCATGACAGCGGGTGTAGAGGCAACTCTAGGAAGTCTGAGCCGAGGAACACAGACACGAAAGATCCAGAGCAGTCACAACTCTAAGCACCGTTTCTCCCTGGCACTAGAATTTGTTCTATGGCACTTCGGGGACGCTGTTCCTGATTACCTTTGCTTAAGCTCACAGAAGTCCGTGCTCATGTTCCTTCATGGTACACAGGCTTGGCGGCAGAAGGAGCTGGAAGGAGTTGGACAGGGGCAGGGGGAAGGGAGCAGCCCTTGAGCAGCCTCGGAGCCGAGGTTTGCTTCAGAGGAGGCTGTGGGGAGCTCCCTCCCCACCACTGCGAGGGGGCATTCTCAAGCACCATGTGCCTCTTCCAATTCCCTGGAGGGAGTCACGGTGACAAGATGGGAGAAGCACCCCTGGAGACCAGGGCTCGGCAAAAGGCCGGACAGTAATGGTGCAACTGCTGTGGCAAACAGTCTGGCGATTCTTTAGTAAGTTAAACATGGTCACTAGGTGACTGAGCAATTCTACTCCTAGGTATCCACCCACAGAACCAAAGACAGGTGTTCAAACAAATCCTTGTACATGCAGGTTCACAGCAGCAGTGTTCACAATCGCCGGAAGGTGGAAAAAACCTAGGTGTCTGTCCATCAGCTGATGAACAGATGACCAAAATGCGGTCCATACCTGCAGTGGAATATTATACAGCCTTAAAAAGGAATGATGCTCTGGTATAACATGGATGAACCTCGAAAACATGCTGAGAGAAGGAAGCCCAGACACGAAAGGACATATAGTATATGATTCCATTTATATTAAGTATCCTGAACAGGAAACTCTACAGAGACAGAAAGTGGATTAGTGGTTGCCAGGGGCTGGTTGGGTGGGGGCAGAATTGGGAAGTACCGTTTCTTTTTGGGGTCATAGAAATGTTCTGGGATTAGTAGTGGTGGTTGCATGGTATTGTGAATACACTAACAGCCACTGAATTGGACACTTTAAAATGGTCATAATGATGAATTTTATGTTACGTAAATATCACCACAATTTAAAAAAAATTTTTAAGTAATCTGAAAGATGTAAAAATGACCAGCCATACAAAAATAAGCTGGCTTTGTTCCCTGGGCCACAGTTTGCCAACCCTTGGTCTAAACTTTCTAGAACAATCCATGCTTTTGTCTTCTCTGCCTGCTGTGGGTGGCCTCAACCAGACACAGTTAGAAACGCCTCCTAGATACTGATAAGCGCCCTACATGGCCGACTTGTCCATCTGAGTGCCCATATACAGCTCCACCCAGATATTTAAGACATGCCTCAGATGGACTTTCCAAACACAGAACAGCACCCCGGCCCACCCCCATGTCATCCCAGCAGGTGCTGCCTTCACCCAGAGACTCAGGCATCCCGGAATCACCCCTGGTGATCTCACTGATTTTTCTCGCTTTCACTGACACCCACCCCTGGCCCACATCACCGTCCACTCCAACTGGTTCCCACGCCCCTCCCTAGCCTCCCAGATCCGCTCTTGCCCCCTCAGTCCACTTCTGGCACAGCAGCCAGAGAAGCCTTTCCAGAACTTTCCCTTGGCTTCCCACGCGCCTGGCTCTCTCTCCTACACTCTCTGCTTCGGGCTCTGACCGCACCAGCTTCCTGGCTGTCTCTCAGGCACACCCACTCGTTCCCACCTCAGGCCTCTATGTCCCCACCAGGAAGACTCCCCGGGGGGCCACAGGCATGGCTCCTGCTCCCCTCACTCAGCCTCTGCCCACGGCACCTCCCAAGGCCTGGCCCCTGCTGTCTGTCACCTGCAGCACTGGACTCCCTCCTGTACTTCACATCTGTCCATATGTGTCTCACGTGAGTCCCCACCTCAACCATGCAAGCGCCCTGAGAGCCAGGACTCTGAACAAACCTCAGCACCTGGCACAGAGGAGGTGGCCTACACCTGCTCCATGGGTGACTAAGACAAACATGAGAGGCAACCTCCCAGGAACTGACTGAACTTCGAATGACCCTTCCCAAAGGGAAGACAGCCGGCTTCCCTTTGAACGTAAAGGGGTCACTAAATTACAAGCTGCACCTCAAGGTTTATCTCTTTACTTATCATCCAAGCAGCCGTCGTCCCAGCCAAGCACAAGAAGGCCGGCCCCAAGAGGCAGGGTCCACCCTGAACAAGACCCAGCAGCCAAGATTCATCACTTTCCCACCGACATCCAGTGTCCCGTCCCTCTGACGTCCCGGAACAGGGACAGTCGTGAACAAGACAGACGTAGCCCTCCTGTCTAATCTGGAGGACTCAGTCTGCCAGGGAAGGCAAACCAACAAGAAACAGTGGATTTTCTATTTCTTAGCTTTGCTATGTTATTTTGAAGTATATAAAACGGGGTGCTGTGAAAATGACTTGGGGATGGGAGTGGAGGACTCTCTGAGGAGGTGGCGTTACAACTAAGGCCAACCAGATCCTAAAAGATGTTGATTCAGGGGGACGTTCTTCCTGCCACGGTCCCCGGCCCCTCTCTGGCCACACTTCCCACATCATGGCACATGTCTATCTTCCCTTTAGATCAGTGTTCTCAACTGGGGCGATTCTGCCCCCCAGGGGACACGTGGCAATGTCTAGAGACATTTCAGGTTGTCATCCTGGGGGAGGGGGCGCTCCTGGTATCAGGTGGGTGGAGGCCAGGGATGCTGCTCAACACCCTACAGAGCACAAAATGCCCCCACAAGGAAGAACGATCTGGGCCCAGTGGCGACAGTGCCAAGGCTGAGAAACCCTGCACAAAAGGCTCCCCACAGGCTAGGACTTATTTATCTTCCTCAGCATCTAAGAACTATTCCCTCCTTGTCTATAGTTGACAGGATACATGATGAGATGAAAACTGGAAACACACACACACACACACACACACACACACACACACACACACACACACACACACACACACACACACACACACACACACACACACACACGGAGCTATACTTCAAAATAGTGAAGCCAGAAAAACCAATTTAAAAAAAATCACCAGGGCACTGGCGAGTAGGGAGCCCCATAAAGTTCTACTGTGGATTCGGAAGGACTCTAGGAAGGTGAGAAGACATTGCGTTTGCGCCTGGCGTGAAGCAGGGCTGGAAACGTGGCAGGTCCGTGGATGTGACTTAAACCACGTGGGTGGCACGTGTCCCGAGGGAACGAAGGACACGTACCTCTCCCCCTGAGGAAGGGGTCCTACATATGGCTGTTTCCAGGCTGCAGCGAGACCATAAAGCCCTGGTAGGCAGCTATCAAGGGAAAGTTCTCATCAAGCCCGTCTTCAAGTTAACAGACCTGCAGTCACAAAATCCCCTAGGGGCGGACAAGACTGGCCCGGTCTCCTTGTCTCTCCAATAGTCCTTGAAGCTGTGTGTGGAGCAGCAGGGGCCTTCTGGCTACTTAAGGGAAGGTGAGGCTCATGTGGAGATCCAGCCCCAAGAGCAGTTACTCCAACAGGGCTTGAGAAGGCGAATTCCACACGTGGAGTGCAATTTAGGCCTTGGATTCCAGCTCTTTCTTAACAAGTGATGGTAATGACACCCAGTGTTTACGCAGCGCTTCAGATTCAGCAAAGTGCTCCTGCACACGCTCCTGCAAACGAGCTTGCTTTTCTCCCCTAGCCATGACTGTTCTGAAGATTAATCTCCGCTAAGGCTTTTATCATCTGGAGGAAGGAGCGCTACCTCTGGCTCCTGGGGCTCCATTTGCAAACATGAAATGGAAGCTTTTGGAATTCAGTAGCCGAAGGCTTCCAAGTTCCTTTTTAAAACTGAGGTGCACTCCTCGGCTTTAATGAGACAATGTTCTGACGGTGGAGGTTGCCTTGTGCAGAGAAAAGGCAGAATTTATGTGCCAGCCCCCCTCGGAGAGGGACCAGCCACTGCCACATTGCCTCTCACTGCTCTCTTTTCAAATCCTGACTCCCTAATTGATAGGAAACTACAGTCTCCTTTATCATCAGAGGAGAAACCTACAAAATGCATCCAGAGTAGATTTTTGCCTTCCCTGCAAAAACCCCTGGGGCAAGATGGAGGAGGTTGAAAGAGCTCATTCACTTACACCAGCACTTCTCAATGCTGTGATTTTTGCTCCCAGGAGACACTTGGCTATGTCTAGAGACATTTTTGGCTGTCTTGACTGGGTGAGGGCCTAGCGGGTGGAGGCCAGGGATGTGGCTGAACACCCCACAATGCCCTAGACAGCACCCCCGCAGCAAAGGGTTATGTCCTAAATGGCAACAGGGCCGAGGAGAGAAAAAGACAACCGTTACCTTATAAAAGTAAAGCTCAAACAGGCTTTCTTTTTCTCAGGGGATCTGGTGAGCAAACACAAGAAGGGACTGCATAGATAGAAGAGGCAGCAACCTGTCACTCGAGAAAGAAGGGACCAAAGCCACAAGCCTGAGCTCGGTCAGTGATCCTGCTGGCAGGTGAATGAAGCACAGCAACAATAAACGTGTCTAGTCACACATGCATCTCCACCGCTTTATTCTGTGGGTGGCACCGAGGGTGATCAGAGGGACCACAGGCCCAACTACAAGCGTGGCCTGCCTAGTGCGCTCGGGGGGAGAGCCTCAAACCAAGACCTCCGTGACTGTGGACGCAATTATTTTGACTGGACGTACAACTGTGTCAGGAGAATGCCTCCCTGACACACACAGACACATCCGCTCTTGATTTAAATACGCCAAAAGGATCAGTTTGGGATGCAGAGGTTGCCTATGTAGGTGTTTCAATCTATTCTGATTTCTGCTAGACGCATTTTAAGAAAAAGATCGGCTCTTCACCAGCTTTCCAGCTGTGAAATACACGAGCCACGCTGTCCGGCCTGCGTATCTGAGTACCACGGTGGGCTGTGCTAAGGCCAGATCACTCAAACCACTGCAGCGGCATACCTGGCTTGACAGAGGCGACTGTATGTTTAACTTGCCGTTCTTGGGAATGTCTATTCTGTACCCGAGAGGGAGGAAAGCGTTGAATCCAACAATCAGGTCAGGGTGTTCGTGGAAGAGCTGCGACACTCGTCGGATGACTCCAGGAGTATCGATGCTGGAACGAAGAATGAGAGTGGGCAGAGCGTCTCGGGAAGCAAACTGAAAGCAGAATCGACTCCTCCCTTACCCGTGCCATGGCACGAGCTCCTCAACAGACAATGAAGCACCCTCAAATGTGACTGGCGTGATTCTGCCCACGGCGATCCACTGCCAAGGCAACCGGGCCTGGGCTCCCTGTGCCTTCCTGGCAAAACCCACAGAAGATGTACACAGCACGGCTCCCGAAACACTGCAAGCTCATGTGCTAGGTTCTGAAAATGTCAGGACAGCCAGCTGCAGGTCCTGGGTTCCATACAGTGACAGAAGGTTAAAGCCCTCTAAAGGGGAGACAGATTCATTTCACATGAATTAGGAGACCATGACACAGGAGTTGTTCCCAGCAAGTGACTATAATGTATAAATGTCAAAGGCCCTGCAAGTATGAAAGCTGCTAAGAATCTGAGGGGAGAGACAGGGTCTCCCTTAGGGCTTCAGTCAGGGCCAAGGTCTTAGCATCATGCTTGTGGAAGGAAACCAGGCGGGCCCTTCCGTATTTCCTCAGAGGGGGAAGCAGCACAGTGGGGATGTGACACTTTAGAATCTAAGTCAGAGGGACTGAGCTCTGGTCCTGTCTCTGCTCCTAAGGTGGATCTGGGCAAACCGCTGGCCCACTCTAAGCCTCAGTGAGCCCCTGTCAAACAAGCTCACTATCTATCGGGAGGTCCCCGGTCTATCTCTAACCCTCCTGATTCTGTGCCTATGAATACAGCTAATGTGTTTTAAAGGCCTTCTAAGTGCCAGGTTCCTTACTAAGCATTTTATGCGCATTATTTCCAAGCAGGCCTGGCACTGGGGTGAGGCAAGTGAGGCACTCACCTTGGGGATAAGATTTAAGAGAGTGCGACAATATTCGACAATCAAGATAAATAACATTTTCATGCAGTGCTTGAAAAAAAATCGAAAATAATTTTTAAAAATCCCCAACGAACAAAATTCTTTTAAAAAATCAACATTTTGAGTAAAGACAGGATCCGACTCTGTGCTTGCTCGACTGCCTCACTTGCCGCACCCCATCACTGCCCTCGTTCCAGGAATCCCCGCAACAGCTCCACAAGGGGGTACCTTTCCGTCTCGTTTTTTGGAAGAAGGAACTGAGGCTCCCAGAAGTTCGACAACCTGCACAAGGGGTCACCCTGTTGAGGGGCAGCCGGAGTTGGGGGCTCCCATCCCGCTCAGGGAGACTGAGGCCCAGGGTGGCCCTCCGGGACGGGTAGGGGCCCCGCTGGTACCTCTGGCTTTTGAACTCCTTCATGATCTCCAGGAAACCATTGTAAGTGGCAGGGTCGCTGCCGAAGCGGATCTTCACCTGGTCCAGGTAGGTGAGGGCGTCCTCCACCTGAGGGGAGGGGGGAGGGTCCAGCTGGGCCGCGGTCCGCGGAGGAGGGGACGGGAGCGGGGATCCCGGCGGGAGGGGGACGGGCCGGCATCCGAGGGGCGGAGGTGGGGAGTCGGGGGTCCGGGGCCGCGCGGAGGGGAGGCCGAGGGCCGGGCGGGGCCCGGTGGGGGGCGCCGGCCTGCGGGGGCTGGACGACAGGGGTCTCCCAGCGAGGGCTGGCCCACCACTCACGTGCACCGGCAGCTTCTCGTGGCCCGCAGAGCCCGAGCGACCCCAGCGGGCGCCGCTCAGCCCCCGGCCCGCGGGGCCGCCGCCGCCGCCGCCGCCGCCGCCGCCGCCAGCGTGCGCCATGTTGGAAGTCGGAGCCGCGGCCCGCCCCGCCCCCGCCCGAGGCCCGGCCGCGCATGCGCTGGCCCCGCCCTTGAGGGGCTTGGCCTGGTGACGCCAGGGAAGGCGGGGCTTCTTGAAGGTTCCCTGTAGGATCTTACCCTTAAAACTGAAATGCTACTAAAACGCTTTACATACCACGTGTGGGCAAAGCAAGACCTGCTGCCTGCTTTTGTCCGGCCCCACAAGCAAGCTCAGAATGGTTTTTACAATTTTAAAAGTTGGAAAAAATCGGAGAAGGCTATTCCGTGACACGTGAAAATTCTATGAAATGCAAATTTCGGTGTCTGTAAAATAAAGTTTTGCTGGAACACAGGCACGCCCACTCGTTTACCGGTCATTTCCGGCTATCTTTGTGCTACAACAGCAGGGTGAATAGCTGCGACAGATGCTAAGATCTACACGCCTGATATATTTACTAAAAAAGTGTTCTGGACCCCTGCTTTATAGGGTTGATGTAACAACGGGATATGGGCACACAGCACCCTAATACAGGGCCCTAGGGTGAACTTTTGCTAAATTGCTCTTGACTCAGTCCTGATCCTGTTATCTTCACTTCTCTAGTCCTGATCCCATCACTTCCCCACTGGATCAGTTCGGGAGTCTCTTAACCAGTTTTTCCAGTCCCAGTGCTATCAAGAACTGTGATCATTCAACAGCTGCTTCCAAATCTCCAAGATCTTCCTATTTCTTGTGAATGAAATCTAAGCACCTACATGCAGCATTGAAGGTAATAAAAACCTGGCCCTTAGAAACCTGTTCCTGCAGAATTTTCCACCCAAGCAAGCTGCCCTCTCTCTGTGCAGAACCTCCTGTCAATGTCTGCCTAGCTTGGCTGCTTCCTGGCCCCGTACATCAGCACATATTATTTCCCTTGCCGAAAGCCCCGTTCTATCTCTTCATTACACAGAAAGCAGCCTACACATCCTGCAAACTACAACCCAAATGTCCTCTCTTTCAAGAAGCTACCCGACCTCTCCTCTGCCATCCACAGTCTCTTGCACATCATCTTTATTTGGTATCTCTTTTTATAGGTGAAGTGGTGCAGGAAAGCTGAGTTGGCCGCCCATTGGCGATGAGTGCATCATTTGCCAGGGGTCAGGAGTAGTATGGTGAACAAAACTGACAAGGCTTTTACCCTAACAGAGTCATCAGTCTTTCAAGAAGGATAGGAAGGCTTCCCTGGTGGCGCAGCGGTTGAGAGTCCGCCTGCCGATGCAGGGGACACGGGTTCGTACCCTGGTCCAGGAAGATCCCACATGCCGCGGAGCGGCTGGGCCCGTGAGCCATGGCCGCTGAGCCTGCGCGTCCGGAGCCTGTGCTCCGCAACGGGAGAGGCCACAACAGTGAGAGGCCCGCGTACCGCAAAAAGAAAAAAAAAAAAAAAGTCCCTCCCAAATTCAAGAGAAGGGCCGACAGACTCCAGAATGTGGTGAGTGACCAGGTCCTGGAATAGCATGGAGGATAGGAAATATTGCCATGACCATTTTTGGAAAATACCTTCTGCCACCAGAGGGACTTAACCCAGACTAGCAGGGGATGAGAACAGCTTCCCAGAGGAAACTTTCCATTCTAGCTGAGTTCTGAAGGATATGTAGGTGTTCACCATGAAAGTCAGGGGGAATGGCTGTGCAGAGGCCCTGTGGTGGGGAAGAGTGTGGCACATTTGAAGAACTTAAAAAAAAAGGAAAAAAAAAAAAAAAAAGACCAGTGTTGTTGGGCTGCAGATGAATGGGAGGAAGAAGGAGAGAAAGAGAGAGAGAGAGCAGAATAAGAATGGAAAGGACAGAGGGGGCAGGCTACTCATTCTTATGAGATGAGGTAAGGCTTTTGGTCTTGGTATTTAGTGCTGGTAGAAGCTGCGCATGGGTTCTGCACAAGGAACTGTTTGAGCAGCTTTGAAGTTGGAAGCAAGTACTCTGACTGTTCTGCAGGGAAGTGATTGGAGGAGAGCCAGGGAGGGTGCAGGGAGGCTGTTTCATCATTTAGGCAGGCAAAGGATCATGGTGGTTTAGACCAGGATGGGAGCAGAGGAGGTGGAGAGAAGGGGGTGGAAGGGAGGGATATTTAGAAGGTAAAGCAGAGAGGAAGTGGCGCTGGGTGGATGTGGGGGTGGGGGGGAAGGAAGCATTGAGGATTCATAGCTCCCAGCCCACAAAGGGATTCTGCTCAGTTTCACTGCATTCCTGTCTGAACAGCAGCTAAGGCGGCCTGAACCGCATTTGGAAGCCACCGGAGTCTGGACAGCCCTTTCCACACCAATACCCCCTGGCAACGGTCCCTATCCTGAGAATCAACGACACATGTTGGCTTCTGATACGCCCTAGGGTCCTCACACAAGGCCCCCCTTCCACGAGGATCACTGAGTTTTCCATTCTTTTACTAGGTCTCACAGGGTCAAAGGAAGCCCTCACTAATTTGGAGAATGGACAGCCAGAAGCCAATTCCACCTTGGGCGTGTGCGAGTTCTGAAGGATGCATGAATATGTGCGTGTTTGTGTGTATGAGTGAGTGTGTTCAACATGTGGGCAATAGTACACATACATCTTTTCATTCTCATTTTTATAAAGCATAAAAAGTTGCTAAGCTAATTTTTTTCTTTACTATTCTCATCTACATAGATTAAATTGAAAACGTTACAGATAAACAACAGGACCTATTGTATAGCACAGGAAACTATAGTCAATATCTTGTAATAACCTATAATGGAAAAGAATTTGAAAAAGAATATATATATATATATATGAATCACTTTGATGTACACCTGAAACTAACACAACATTGTAAATCAACTATACATCAATTTAAAAAGTTAAAATGGTTTGTATAAAAATAAAAAATAATTTAAAAAAATTTTAAATAAAAATTAGAAAAAAATTGAAAACCTTAGAGTTGACAGTTTAGCTAGAGAGTTTAGATAAATTTGGAACACAAATGTCCTTACCATTTGTCTAATTTAATGGCATTAAGGTAAGATTCTTAGGTGGGTCTTTTGTTGGACAGTATTTTGGCAAAGTTAAGAAGATCAAAAAATCTTATTTTGAACTAACCTAAGTCTTCCCAGGTGACAAACATTAGGATCAAAATCTCTCAAGTCCAGAATCATGTGCTCTAGCAGAATTCGAAGGCTGCTGGAGATTCTCATGCCCTGGTGTGAGTGCCCTGCCCTGTCTCCCATCCTGGAGTGTGGGAGGGCCTGTGAACGTAATGGATGTCACGCTTACATTTAGATTATGCTACACAACAAAGGTGAAGGGAATTTGCAGGTGTATTTAAGGTCCCAAATGAGTTGATTTTTAATTCATCAGAAGACAGATTATGCTAGGTGGGCCTGACATAACCAGGGGCACCCTTTAAAAGAGTCTGGAATTCAGAGCCTTGAAGCAGCAGAGAGGTGTGATCCTGTTGGCCTTGAAGGAGGCACCAGCCATGTCATGATCTGCCTTTGGAAAGAGGCAGCTTCTGGGAGCTGAGAGCCACAGTCCTACAGTTGCAAGGAACTCAGTTATGAAGGAGCATGGACCAGGGCTCTGAGCCTGACTGAGATCCTAGCCCCTCTGACACCTTGTGAACCCTGAACAGAGAGCCCAGCCACACTGTTCCCAGACTCCTGATCCACAGACACTGTGAGAATAAATGGCTGCTCTTTTCAGCTGCTAACTTTGAGGTGATTTGTTATGCAGCAATAGCTAACTAATACTCCTATGAAGTAGTCACGTCAAACCGATGAAGTAGTCTTGTCAAAACTGTTTACCGGGCTTCCCTGGTGGCGCAGTGGTTGAGAGTCCGCCTGCCGATGCAGGGGACACGGGTTCGTGCCCCGGTCCGGGAGGATCCCACATGCCACGGAGCGGCTGGGCCCGTGAGCCATGGCCGCTGAGCCTGCGCATCCGGAGCCTGTGCTCCGCAACGGGAGAGGCCACAACAGTGAGAGGCCCGCGTACGGCCAAAAAAAAAAAAAAAAAAATGTTTACCTTGTGATGATGAGGTGTCAATGTATGTTCTTCAAGTGTAACAAATGTATTGCTCTGGTGAGGGCTGTTGATAATGGGGGAAATTACACATGTGTAGGGGCAGGGGGTATATGAGAAATCTCTGTACCTTCCACTCAATTTTGCTGTGAACCTAAAACTACTCCCCAAAATAGTCTCTTAAAAAACATGTTTACCCTAAATCTAATCAAGCTTTTTAAGACCAGGATTGGCAGATTGCAAATATTTTATATTTTAAAGAAAGAAATAAATAAAGGAATAAAGACACAGACGTAGAGAATGGACTTGAGGACACCGGGAGGGGGAAGGGTAAGCTGGGACGAAACGAGAGAGTGGCGTGGACATATATACACTACCAAATGTAAAATAGATAGCTAGTGGGAAGCAGCCACATAGCACAGGGAGATCAGCTCGGTGCTTTGTGACCTCCTAGAGGAGTGGGATAGGGAGGGTGGGAGGGAGACGCAAGAGGGAGGAGATATGGGGATATATGTATATGTATAGCTGATTCGCTGTGTTATAAAGCAGAAATTAACACACCATTGTAAAGCAATTATACTCCAATAAAGATGTTAAAAAAATAAAAATTAAAAAAATAAATAAAAATAAAACTTTTTATATACACACACACACAAATATATAATAAAAATAATATTATAAATGTTATATATAATACAAATATGTATGCTTATTATACAACACTTATATACTATAAATACAATATTAATATGTATAATATAGATAAATATAAAGGGCCAGATTATAAATATTTTTGGTTTGAGGCCATACATTCTCTGTCACTGTAGCATGAAAGCAGCTGTAGGCAATATGCGAATGAACGGGCATGGCTGTGTTCCAATAAAACTTTATTTACAAAAATAGGCATGCAGGGACTTCCCTGGTGGTCCAGTGGTTAAGTCTCCATGCTTCCAATGCAGGGGGCCCAGGTTTGATCCCTGGTCGGGGAACTAGATCCCACTTGCATGCCGCAGTTAAGAGTCAGCATGCGGCAACTAAGAAGCCCACATGCTGCAACTAAAAAAAAGATCCTGCATGACACAACTAAGACCCAGCACAGCCTAAATAAATAAATAAATATTTTTAAAAAAACAGGCATGCAGGCTGTGGTTTGCTGACTCCTGCTCTAGAATATTAGAGGCTAAATAGATAAAACAACCCAATGCAATGTAATGTTTGAAGAAATCTTGATTGGGTCCTAGTTTGAAAGAAACAGCTAATTAGGAATGTTTTCAGGCTAATTAGGAAAAGTAGGAATGTCTATTAAAAGATATTAAATAATGATTGTTAGTTTTGGTAGGTGAATGCAGCTATGTAGGAGAATGACCTTATTCCTTAAAGATGCCTCCTGACGTATTTAGGGACTGAAGTGACTTGATATCACCAGGGCCGGAATTAGGATGAGGAGAGTGAGGAAAGTTTGTGCCAAGTACAGGATCAGATCCTATTTTTATTTAAAATGTTGGTACTTTGTTCATCATGCATTTTTATTCATTTTGATTAAAAAGTTATGGTGGGCTTCCCTGGTGGCGCAGTGGTTGAGGGTCCGCCTGCCGATGCAGGGGACGCGGGTTCGTGTCCCGGTCCGGGAGGATCCCACATGCCGCGGAGCGGCTGGGCCCGTGAGCCATGGCCGCTGAGCCTGCGCGTCCGGAGCCTGTGCTCCGCCAACGGCAGAGGCCACAGCGATGAGAGGCCCGCGTACCGCCAAAAAAAAAAAAAAAAAAAAAAAAAAAAGTTATGGTAACACAATGTTTATTTTGGTTGAATTTCTTTGGTGCCTCTTAAACTTTGTGTCTGAGTGCCCCACTCTCCTCACCCTAGTCCCAGCTGTCACTTTGAACTGGTTTAGCAGGAGATTGGCAGCGATAGGGCAATAGAGGAATCTCGAGAGTAACCAAATGAGTGTTCATTGTTCTCAATATTGCAACTTTGCTGTGGGTTTGAGCATTTTCTTTTTTTTTAAATAAATTTATTTATTTATGTTTGGCTGTGCTGGGTCTTCATTGCTGTGTGCGGGCTTTCTCTAGTTGGCGGCAAGCGGGGGCTACTCTTCAGTCCACTGAGCAGGCCTCTCATCGTGGTGGCTTGTCTCTGTTGCAGAGCACAGGCTCTAGGCGTGTGGACTTCAGTAGTTGCAGCACATGGGCTCAGTAGTTGTGGCTCAGGGGCTCTAGAGCGCAGGCTCATTAGTTGTGGCTCACGGGTTTAGTTGCTCTGCAGCCTGTGGGATCTTCCCGGACCAGGGCTCAAACTCGTGTCCCTGCATTGACAGGCAGATTCTTAACCACTGTGCCACCAGGGAAGTCCCAAGCGTTTTCAAGTTAAGTAAATAAATTTAAAAATCTCTAGACTTTTAAAGTTAAAATTTTTTAATTAACTGAAAACCCCCCAGACTCATAGGTACAGAAAACAGATTGGTGGTTGCCAGAGGTAGGGGGTGGGTGTGGGTGAAATGGGTGAAGTTGGGTAAAAGGTACATCTCCAGGGAGAGGAATTGGGGAATTAAGAGCTGTTTGGGTGACCAGATGTCTTGATTTCCCAGGGACTGAAGGGTTATCAGGACATGGGCCTTTCACTTTTAACTGGGATAGTCCCCTATAAACAGGGTCACCATGATCACCCTACTTCTTATTTTTACCTTATGTCCTTCTTATTCCTCTGTTCTATTTGATTTGCTTACCATGAATATGTATTATTATTATTTACATAACTACCTAATAAAGAAACTGATTTCTCATCAAAAGAAAATTTATGATAAATAGTCCTGGAGACGTAATGTACAATATGGTGACTATAGTTAATAATACTGTACTGTATATTTGAAAGTTGCAGGAGAATACGTCTTAAAAGTTCTTATCAAAAAAAGAATGAAATAATGCCATTTGCAGCAACATGGTTGGACGTAGAGATTATCAAACTAAGTGAAGTAAGCCAGACAGAGAAAGACAAATATTATATGATATTGCTTATATGTGGAATCTAAAAAAAACGATACAAATGAACTTATATACAAAACAGAATAGACCCACAGACATATAAAACAAACTTATGGGGGCTTCCCTGGTGGCGCAGTGGTTAAGAATCCGCCTGCCAATGCAGGGGACATGGGTTTGAGCCCTGGTCTGGGAAAGATCCCACATGCCATGGAGCAACTCAGCCCATGTGCTACAACTACTGAGCCTGCTCTCTGGAGCCCGCAAGCCACAGCTACTGAGCCCACACACCACAACTACTGAAGCCTGCATGCCTAGAGCCTGTGCTCCGCAACAAGAGAGGCCACTGCAATGAGAAGCCCATGCACCACAACGAAGAGTAGCCCCTACTCGCCGCAACTAGAGAAAGCCTGTGCATAACAATGAAGACCCAATGCAGCCAAAAAATAAAAATTAATTAATTAATTCAAAAAATAAGTAAATGAAACAAACTTACGGTTACCAAAGGGAAAAGGAGGGGGAGGGATAAATTAGGAGTTTGGGATTAACATGTACACACCGCTATATATAAAATAGATAACCAACAAGGACCTACTGTATAGCACAGGGAACTATACTCAATATTTTGTAATATTCTATAAGGGAAAATAATCTGAAAAAGTGTGTGTGTGTGTGTGTGTGTGTGTGTGTGCATACATACATATGAATCACTTTGCAGTACACCTGAAATTAACATAAGTAATGTATAAGTATAGTTGCAAATCAACTACACTTCAATTAAAAGCAAAGTTCTTATCACAAGAAAAAAATTGTAACTATGTGTAGTGATGGACATTAACTAGACTTACTGTGATCATTTCACAATATATACAAATATCAAATCATTATGTTGTACACCTGAGACTAATATAATGTTATATGTTACTTATACCTCACTTTTAAAAGGACTCTCTAGAATTTAATATAAATTAATTCCTGCTGCAACTAGAGGGGCTGTATATTCCAATTGCCTTGGGACAGTCCAGTTTATTGTAGTTGTCCTAGAGTACTTGTTAAGAGCATTCCTTTTCACTCTCTAGAGGTGTCCCAGTTTGGATAGTGTGTTAATATAGTCCTGTTCACACAATAACCACGCTCTCACTCTGGCTCCACCATGGCTGGGGGACTTCAAACAAGTCACTCTGCTGCAAAGCACAGTGCTTGTCAAACATTCATAGCAACCAAACTCCTTCTCAAATGAAAACTCGCTACAAAAGCCCCAACGTAAGCAACAATTTGGAGTAGCACTTTATTCGTAAAAATTTCTTTCCTATGTTCAAATTAGTGTTTACGTACAAAGCAGTTGATTCTCACTGAGGCTGTTGAGATGGACACATATATTTCAAGCCAGGAGTTGTAGCTGAAATCTTAGTCACATCCACTTTATTTCCACATTGGGTAAACCCCGGATTCACAGAAGACGTGGTGGCAAAGAGTAGCTATTTTTCAAGGGCTCCTTTCACAATCTAAGTTAACTGGATATGGCAGGAGAATCCTACGTTAGTTATGTCCAACACCTTAAAAAACTGCTACCCAACATGTATTTTAAAATTACAGTTATAAAATATTTTTTAATGGAATTTGATGCTAAGTAACGTTCGCAGAACTGTCAAAGCCCTCATTGGAACACTCGTTTGAGAAACAACTGAATGAGAGTCAGGTCACATACAGCTCAAAAGCTTCTGTTTCTAAGGTGGTTTTTTCTGAAACTCTTGTCTGGAATCCAATGGGGGGGGGGGGAAGGAAGGAATAGCACCTTGAAGGTTTGGACTCTACTATCCATATAGCAAAAGGCCCAGAAGCAAGTGGGGCTTTTAGAAGGCTGCAGGCAAAGAAGAAAGAGCCATTTAAGTGGAGCGCAAACAGTTGGACTGTTGAACTTGCACAAGGCAGAAGTGGTCCAAAAGCACAGCAGGGAGATGTCGGTAACTTTTTCCATCTGCTTCCAAGAGCCTCCAGTTTTTAAGATAAAAAGTATCATTATTCTTAAAGTGCGGGAGCCAGGGAGTAGAGATGGAAGAATGATAACAGGTTTACTGTTTTAATGCCAAGTTGGGTCATGAGTCAGCTCAGGAACTAGAGACATGGGCCAAATGTGCCTATAAGTGTAAATTTGAGCCAATTGCCAACTTTAAAAAACGAGAACGTTTCTCACAAAAGTTTGGATTTCTGGCTTTACTTATGACAACAGGAAGCTCTGGCACCAGTAGGCTGCTTTCCCCATGGTGATTCTGGGGTAGAGTCAAGGTACTTGTGTCTACCCAAGACACAGCAGTGCCCTCCATATTCCCATTGTCACTATCACTCTCTGCTGGTCACCCAGGTGCACAGCAATTGTCTAGATTACTCGTTGGCCCCTGTGGGCATTTGAATGTGCCACCCATGGAATTGATGTTTGTGCTTCTGAGTCTAAAATTAAAGTGAGGTGGTCCCAATAATAATTGGGACAGGAAGGCTCTGGGCTTTCATTTCTCAGAGTTCTTGCACCTCGGGCTCATGATTTTGAGCAAATCACAGTTACCTCTGCAAGGCTGTTTTTTCATCTCTGAAATGCATGCAGAAACTCCTGCCCTCCCTAACGTATGGGCTGTGATAAGGATCAGACTATAGCACCCGGTGCTTTATAATCTATAAAGCTCTGTGGTCCACATTTGTGTTTTAGTTGGTCTCACATCCATCCATCCCCGCTTGACCTGCTACAAGCACCCTAGTTTCCCTGGGGAATAGCCTCTCCCCTTCTCAGTCTACATGGTTAGGTGGTGTTGACTCCATCCTCAGCCTGGATGGGCATGGGGTCAGGCCCACCAATCAGAGTGTTGCATTCTTCCCAGAGATAGCTTTGTGTTCCGGGATGGGTGTATGAGCTAATTGGGGCCAATAGACTTAGAACCAGGACTTTGGTTCAAACTGTTGGAAAAGGGAAACTCTCTTTTCTACTGAACTTTGCTGTCATGTTGCTAACTTGGGGGTGTTGGGTCTGTAAATGGAGCTGACAAGGAGGAGAAAAAAACGGAAAGATGGTAGGAAGCAAGGTCTGGGTCACATAATCGGAGGCTTTGGGTCCAGATATACATCAACACATACAGTCTTTTTGCTTCAGGTTGAATGGGGCTAACTCACTGGAGACACGGGGGGGTTTACACTAGCAGGCAGACTTGTGAGCATTTGTTTGATTTAGATTCGTTTCCCTGGGCACTCCCTGATCTTGAGTCCTGGAGTGCTCCTGCAGCAGCAATCAGCTCTTCTCTCTGCCTGGATTTGACCATCTACACTGCTTTTTTTGAAGTTTTTGAGAGAGTCCTGTTGTGAGATTCTTGATGAAGGGCACTGGAAACGTTCACAGTTGAGATAGCCATGTGTGGTGGGGGCAATGAAGCCATTGGAGGTTGGGATGATTCTGTTCACCACGGCATGGACAAACTGGATGGCCAGCAGTGTGCCTGTCGGGGGAAGTGGAGGGGAGGGTACAACAGATAAAAATGTGGCCACAGAGATCCAATCTCACACATTGAGAGTTGGCTGCATGGGGTCAAATCTCTGCTATGCCCCTTACTAGCTTAGGCATGAAAGCCAGCCTCTCAGAGTCCCTCTTGCTTCATCTGCAATATGCGAACAATAACTGAGCCTACCTGCTGAGGGGAATTCTGAAGATTTGAAGATGTCATGCGTGTCAGGTGCTAACTATCAGTTTCAGCCAGAGCGAATTCAGTAAATATTATTATTGGAGGAGGAATGGGAAGACGTGTTGTGAACCTGCACAGGATGGGCTTTTAAGGCCACAATCCACAGACCTCACCTTCTGAGCCATCATCTTTTGGCCAGGCATCTCTGTTACTCTGTATTAGACTACAATGTATTGGATTATAATGTATTCAATTATAATGATGCAATCACAATGTTTTCAGTTATACTGTATTCGATTACAGTGTATTCAACTCTACCTGATATTCACTCAGCCACTTACTTGCTTTGTGACCTTGGGAAAGTTCCTTAATCACTCTGAACTTCAGCTTCTTCATTTGTCAGATGGAGATAGCAATAGCTCCTAAACCCCTGCCAGTGTCATAAGGGTTCCTTTCTCTATAGGAGAATGTGACAGAGGTGACCATGGGGACCAGGCAGACCAGCTTGAAACCACAGCCCACCCCATCTCTCAGAGCCTCAAATTTTGTAAAGTGGTGATGCCTATTGAGAGAATTAAATGGCATGGTGACAGTACCCAGGACACAAGAAATGTTAACTCCTGTTACTATGTCCTTAGTGTAATATTGAACAGAGTGAGAGATGTGAGGTTTTCAAAGTGGTTGATCTTAAGATGCCCCAAACATTTACAGGGTCTAAGGAAAGAAAATGAATGAAGGTCAACATCCTATAAGATACAACATGTGAACATTGCAAATCTAGCTAATAAACTATTCAATGAAACATGTTCTATCCTTCTACGCTGATGGATGTACCTTCAGAACCACCTGGAAGATCAGGTTTGGGTTGAGGATTCTTGGGCTCCTCAGTTACATGCCAGAATGTAATGGTGTGGGAGAGCCCAGCTGTCTGTGGCTTGCCCGCTTCTCTTCCCACATCCAGCTCCATCTTATATCCCTAGAGGCCTCAGACACATACATGTGAACCCCCCAACCTAGCTCACACATCCAGACTCCATGCACACCACTCCAAGACCACCCTCCAAGTCTGGGGGTGTATACACAAGAGGCACAGCCCACTTTCAGAAAGATAGAGCTGGGGAAGAGGCCTGCACAGGCCCTAAAGAGGGCTCCTGGGCAGGTGGGGAGGGTGTTCTGGAGTTCTAGGTACTCAGAGCATGGGTCTAGAAGAGGAGGTAAGCTCCCATTGGGTCTGTCCCCTGAGCCTGCAGATACTTCTCTAAGCAGAGGGACCCAGCTAGGGGAAGCTGGAGTGGGGCCCTCTAATGGCCAGGATCCAGAACAGAGTCCTTCATTTCCAGATCTAAGCTCAGTCCTACCTGCAAAGCAAAATGACTCACCATCCAGCACACTCCAGACGATTATGGAGCGATCTTTCAAGCCTGCGTAGACGTACTTGTCATCCTTGGAGAAGCAAGCACATTGGACACCTCTACAGTAAGAACTCTGCTGAAAAAGGTAATGTGATCTTGATTTCAGACTGAAAGACACCTAGGAGCGCAGCCTCAAGGCACTCGTATGGGAAGCCAGACTTATAAGCACCTTTTGAGAGATGGATCAAGTTAAAACCTGGAAAGATGGGTAGCATCGATATTCCCAGGACCAAAACACGTCTTCAAAGAGATTGGATTGAGAGGATTAGTGACATTTTGCACTGGAGAATGGGAATTATAGGGTTTAATTTCTTAAATGACCTTGGTTATACAAGTATTAGCTCCAATTGTATTTAATTAAAAGCTATATGCTAAATGCAGTTTGGGATCCTAGAACAGAAAAAGAGAATTCACTGAAAAACATATGATCCCAATAAAGTTGATAGCTAATGATATTGTTCCCATGTTACTTTCTTAGTTTTGAAAAACATACTCTAGTTGCATAAGATGTTAATATCAGGGGAAGCTGGGTGAAGGGTAGGTAAATAGGAACATCTGCATTATCTTCACAACTTAATCTGTAAATCTAAAATCATTCCAGGGACTTTCCTGGTGGTCCAGTGGTTGGGATTTCACCTTCCAATGTGGGGGGTGCGTGTTCGATCCCTGCTTGGGGAGCTAAGATCCCACATGCCTTGCAGCCAAGAAACCAAGACATGTAACAGAAGCAATGTTGTAACAAACTTGGTAAAGACTTTAAAAAATGGTCCCCATAAAAAAAAATCTCAGAAAAAAATCATTCCAAATTAAGTTTTATTTTTTAAAAAAACCCAAAAAGCTAGGTGTATTTAACTGCTGTGGTGACATTTCCCATCTCAATGAGGCAAAAGATTACTTACCTGAGCCTTATAGTGGCTTCGTAAAAATAAATGTCAAGTGGGATGAAGGCTTTTTAAGACAAAACTTTTTAAGACAAAACACAGGCTTTTTAAGACAAAACTTTTTAAGACAAAACACATATTCTGTTCTCTTAGTTACAAGATCGTCTCCCTTAGTTTATTAACAATTTCTATATCTTGCAACCTAAGGTATAATCTTTGTTCTCCATCTGAGAAACTGGAATAATAGCAACAACCTTACAAGATTGTTGTGAGGATTAAATTATAGAATGATATGTATATTTTGCATAATTACATAATGTGAATTTGTAAATATATAATACAGCTCTTAATCATATTGATACAAAAATTATAACTCCTTACGAGATGGACAGTGCAAACTGTCTTAGACATTTTGTATGAAAAGAAGTCACCAGTTTCCCTTTTCAGAGCCTTCACAGTTGCTGTTCCTTCTGCCTAGAATGCTGTTCCACAAGACTTATCTGACCTTCTTAAATAGCAGCCCTTGCCCATCTCTACCTCTCTTTATCTTGGCCTATTTTTCTTCAAAGCTCTTGCTGCACCTCAACCATCATGTATTTGCTGCTTTGTTTTTTTGTTTGTTTGTTTTTGCGGTACGCGGGCCTCTCACTGTTGTGGCCTCTCCCGCTGCGGAGCACAGGCTCCGGACACGCAGGCCCAGCAGCCATGGCTCACGGGACCAGCCGCTCCGCGGCATGTGGGATCCTCTCAGACCGGGGCACGAACCCGTGTCCCCTGCATCGGCAGGCGGACTCTCAACCACTGCGCCACCAGGGAAGCCCTGATTCACTTTTTTATAAAGCAGAAACTAACACAACATTGTAAAGCAATTATACTCCAATAAAGACGTTAAAAAAAAAAAAAGTACTTCTCTGAAGACTCTGGAGGGAGCCAGCCCTGCCAATGCCTTGCTTTCGGGCTTCTGGCCCCTAGAACAGTGAGTGAAGAAATTCTTGTTGTTTTTAGCCACCAGGTTTGTATGGTAATTTGTGACAGGACATTTGTTTTGATTTTAGAGAGATGAGGAAGTGGCAGGCACTGGAATAATGGGACTAGCATGGGACAACCAGGAGGTAGGAAAGGCCTGATGTGTTTGAAGACCAGCATGGAGGCCAGTGCGGCTGGAGCAGAGTGAAGGAAGGGGAGGTGAGTGAGAGGAAGGGGTGCCAGATTTAGCAAAACGACAACTGCAACAACAACAGGACACCCAGTTAAATTGGAATTTCAGAGGAACAGTGAAATTTTTATGAGTATATCCCACAAAGTTATGTGGGATATACTTATACTAAAAACTTGATTTCTTGTTTACCTGAAATTTAACTGAGTGTTCTGTATTTTATCTGGCAACCCTACCCAAGGGGACTTGTTCTCTTGTGTTCCAAATACTGTCTGAGTGAACGTTTTGTTGAGAGGACCCCTAGCAGCGCAGGGAGGTGAGTGAAGGCCAGATTATGCATGGCCTTCCAGGCCCCATACAGGAGAGAGTGCAGGCCCTGCTTCCGCTCAGCCAGTAACTGCACCATGGGACACACCGCAGCAGCTGGCAGAGAAACTCAGCTGTTTGTGTGTTTATTGTTTTTTTTTGAGTGGGAAGGAAGCCGCCCCCTTACTTTATAAAAAGATCTCTGTCCCTGGAACACCACAGATCGCCTGCTAAGTCACGCATTTCCATTGGCACCGACAGCTCAGGTCTCGGTGTGGGTGCTGGGTTAGCATGACCTCATTCAAGTGGATACCCTGTGCTTTCCCAGGAGTTATTGCTGACAAGATAGGCAAGCCATCAATTCTTCCAGAGGTTCAGAAATAAAACATTGTCGGTAAATAAACAAACATTCAGCATCTTATTTGAGGCTGCAGAGTCAAGCCTGACTATGAATTCAAATCCCAGCCCCTCCACTTACAGCTGTGTGACCTCAGGCAAGTTACCTAACTTCTCTGTGCCTCAGTTTCCTCATCTATAAATGAGAATAATAAAAGTGCCTACCTCCCAGGGCTATTGGGGTGTAAAGGAATTAACACATGTTAACTGTTTAGGATGGGTTCTAACACACTGTAAATACCCAGGTATTAACTACTGTTATTACAAGGTTAACTCTCTCACTGAGGAGTTACGGTATGAGGCTCTCTGCTGTGCACCTCACATGTGACATCTCGGTTTCGCCTCAAGACAATCCCTGGATCAAGTCAGGTCACTGAGGGCTGGGGGCTGAGTCTGCCTTATGTCTCTCCATGCTCCCTGTGGAACTACGTTTATTGAACTGTGCTTGAATGATAGCCTCACATGGAAGGATGTTATGGATGAAACATGTGTGTGGGAAACCGAAGAAATGCACCAAAATATCTGCTGTCCAAGGATATTTGCATTATACTCTTATGCAGTAAAGGATGAGCTCAGCAGGCCTGGGTCATCCACACCCTGCACGTGAAAGATTTGGTCCTCGTCTGGCTCCTGGAAGGTGACCTCTAAGCCCTTGGAATGTCCTGCCTAAAAGGAGTATCTTAGTTACCCTGAGGCCTTGGGCCACCCTGCATGGTCTATGCTCAGAGTGTGACGTATGGTGGGAGCTTTGGGACATGCCGTATCAGCTTGACCTCAGGGGTGGGGCTGGTGATTCAGGTTAGCTGTGCAAGGATCAGCCGTGTCTACATGACCATCTAGCAGTAAAAAGCTGGGACGCCAAGGCTGGGGTGAGATTTCCTGGTTGGCAGGACGCCATGGATGTTGTCATACATCATTGCTGGGTAAGTGAGCACTGCTTGCAAGACTCCACTGGAGGAGGACAAGCCCGTGCTTGGTCTCTCCTGGACTCTGCCCCGTGTGCCTCTTCCTTTTGCTGATTTTAATCTGTACCCTTTTGCTGCAATAAACTGTACCTGTGAGTGTAACAGCTCTTCTGAGTTCTGTGAGCCCTAAAACATCATCAGACCTGAAGATGATCTTGGGGACCCCTGATTCTATTTATCAATGAAATCCTTGCCTGATCTTAGCTGACTTAAGATTGAGGTACATCTTGCAAGCAAAGGTTGGTTCCCAAAACTGTGGATGGAAAAACTGCTCAGGCTCCTTCTTCTCACTGGAGGCTGGAAAGAGCCGCACTTGAAACCCAACTGTAACAAGTTTCTAGGTCACTGAGGTCCTCAACGCCTTTGGTCTCAGTCTTGATTCTATTTTGTGCCACCAGGCTCATTTTCTTTTGTCTTTTGTTCCTGTTTCTCATGCTTATTTTATACACACTTAAGTCACTCGAAATTCTTTTGGAAACAGGATGGAGGGTATACATCCTTCAACCTGCCGTCAGTCAATCTGAGAGGATAAGCATTTATCTACTGGACCTGCACTCTCCAATACGGTTGGCACAAGTCACACGTGGCTATTAATGAGGCTGGTCTCAAGAGATGAGCCATAAGTATAAAATACATGCTAGATATCAAAAACTTCACACAAGAATTTTAAAAGTAATGTGAAATATACCATTAACATCATACTGATTTCATGTTGGCTTTTGGGGTCTATTGTATTAAATAAGATATATCATTAACACAAATGTCACCTGTTTCTTTTTACCTTGTTAACGAGGGTCAGGAGAAAATTCACAGTATAAATGTGGCTCACATTCATAGTCTGCGTTACTGGACAGTGCTGGTCTAAAGTGTCTTTGGCCCCTGGAAATGGCTTTGTAAAACTCAGACTGATTTAAGGGCAGTGAAAGTAATCTGTATGATACTATAACGATGGATATACATCATGATACATTTGTCCAGACCCACAGAATATACAACACTAAGAGTGAACCATAATGTTAGCTATGGAGTTTGAGTGAGGATGCTGTGTCAGTGTAGGTTCAAATTCACCACTCTGGTGGGCCATATTGAAAATGGGGGAGGTTGTGTGTGAGTGGGAGCACAGCCCCACACACGGGTATATGGAACTCTCTGTATCTTCTGTTTGGCTGTGAACCTAAAACTGCTCTAAAATTTTTTTCTTTAAAAAAAAATCGGGATGTGGAGCACCTGTTGGTCACCTCTACCAGGTAGCCTTCCCTGATTGCTTCAGACTAAGGAAAGGGAATCCTATCACATGTTCCTATAGCCCCTGTTTCTTATCTTGACATAGCACCAACCAGTCTTTCTTGTGGCTGGGGTAGTGTGGGCTGAGTGTACCCTATCCTCTCACCCTACCTCCCTCTATCCCTGTGACTCTCTGGCAGGAATAACCACTCCCATTTCCAAGATAATGGACCGGAAGCCCAGAAAGGTTCAGAGATTTATCCAGAACATGTGTTGGCAAACTACAACCCGTGGGTGAAAATTGGCTGGTCCCCGATTTTTATATGTGAGCTAATAGTTTTTAAGTTTTTTACATGCTTGAAAAAACTAAAATAAGATTACTATTTCATAACACATGAAAATGGTATGAAATTCAAATTTCAGCATCCATGAAAGTTTTATTGGCGCATAGCCATACTCACTTGAAATATCGTCCATGGAGGCTTTCGAATTACAAGGGCAGGGTTGGATAGTTGTGACAGAGGCAGGCAATGATGTTTATTTACTATGAGGCTCTTTGCAGAAAAAGTTTGCTGACCCTCTTCCCCCTTCCCCCAAGCCCCTCTCCACTTCCAACCAAATCCAGAGTTGCCGCCTCATGACTCCAAATGAGAGCTAAATGCTACCTGCAGCGAGAAGGGACTCATCTTCAGAGACCACCAGGAACCCCACGGCTTCTGGAAGCTTCTCCAGCAGGCTGTCTCCTTCGGAGGAAACCCGTGCAGAATCAAGGGTGTCCATCAAGCATTTCCACTGGGTTAAGTGTTCAGGGTCAAGAGCTTGCATTTGACGCAGGGCTCTGCCACTCACCAGCTCTGTGATCCTAAGCAAATTCCTTAGCCCCTGGCTGCCTCAGTTACCTCATCTGTTAAATGGGAGATGATACCAGGACTGCCTCACAGGGCTATCGTGGTTAAGAAGTGCATAGGATGGTTCCCTCTGGCCCATAATCAGTCCTCCCAAAGTGGCAGCTATTATTATTACTGTTGACATTGTTTTCATAACCAACTCGGGGACCCAGAGAACATCCCAGCACTCTAGTTTTCTACCCCCAGAAGCGCTCTGAAGATCTCAAATAAAGTCGAAAGGTAGGTTGGCGCCGGAGGAGGGCAGCATCATTCTCCCCATTCTCGAGTGGCAGAAATGAACTGGTTTTGTTCAGATCTAAGAGGAAGGTTTGGGGTTTCTTTTTTTCCTTTCTTTCTTTTTGCTTTTGTTTTTGTTTTAAGCAAGGGTAGGAGGAAGTGAATTTCTACATGGCTGTTGATGAAATAAAAATTATATTTTAATTTATAGTTTACAAAACTAATTTATATGTTAAGGCAGGACAAGAAAAAATTAAACATAAAATTCTCTCTCTGTGTTAGTTTGGGTATTCTCCTCCCCTAAGGTGCGGTGTGGTTTGCATTACACGTTAACCAGAGCTCCTCAAAGATGGGAGTGCCTGCTCAACCGTAAACATCAATTTTTCCCCCTTTCTTCTGACACTAGCAATGTAACTTCTTAAAAGAATTGTGTTCCTCTATGACATAAATCACAGCAAGATCCTTTTTGACCCACCTCCTAGAGAAATGGAAATAAAAACAAAAATAAACAAATAGGACCTAATGAAACTTAAAAGCTTTTGCACAGCAAAGGAAACCATAAACAAGACCAAAAGACAAGCCTCAGAATGGGAGAAAATATTTGCAAATGAAGCAACGGACAAAGGATTAATCTCCAAAATTTACCAGCAGCTCATGCAGCTCAATAACAAAAAAACAAACAACCCAATCCAAAAATGGGCAGAAGACCTATGTAGACATTTCTCCAAAGAAGATATACAGATGGCCAACAAACACATGAAAGAATGCTCAAC
Source organism: Globicephala melas (assembly GCF_963455315.2). Taxonomy (NCBI): domain Eukaryota; kingdom Metazoa; phylum Chordata; class Mammalia; order Artiodactyla; family Delphinidae; genus Globicephala; species Globicephala melas. The sequence continues at coordinate 158,547,284 of NC_083316.1, read as the reverse complement.
ATCACTAATCATTAGAGAAATGCAAATCAATGCATTAGAGAAATGCAAATCAAAACTACAATGAGGTATCACCTCACACCAGTCAGAATGGCCATCATCAAAAAAATCTAGAAACAGGGGCTTCCCTGATGGCGCAGTAGTTGAGAGTCCACCTGATGATGCAGGGGACACGGGTTCGTGCCCCGGTCTGGGAGGATCCCACATGCCGCGGAGTGGCTGGGCCCGTGAGCCATGGCCGCTGAGCCTGCGCGTCCGGAGCCTGTGCTCCACAATGGGAGAGGCCACAACAGTGAGAGGCCCGCATACCGCAAAAAAAAAAAAAATCTAGAAACAATAAATGCTGGAGACAGTGTGGAGAAAAGGGAACACTCTTGCACTGTTGGTGGGAATGTAAATTGATACAGCCACTATGGAGAACGTACGGAGGTTCCTTAAAAACTAAAAATAGAACTACCATACGACCCAACAATCCCACTACTGGGCATATACCCTGAGAAAACCATAATTCAGAAAGAGTCATGTACCAAAATGTTTATTGCAGCTCTATTTACAATAGCCAGGACATGGAAGCAACCTAAGTGTCCATCAACAGATGAATGGATAAAGAAGATGTGGCACATATACACAATGGAATATTACTCAGCCATAAAAAGAAACGAAATTGAGTTATTGGTAGTGAGGTGGGTGGACCTAGAGTCTGTCATACAGAGTGAAGTATGTCAGAAAGAGAAAAACAAATACCGTATGCTAACACATATATATGGAATCTAAGGGAAAAAAATAAGGTCATGAAGAACCTGGGGCAAGACGGGAATAAAGAGAATGGACTTCACCTACTAGAGAATGGACTTGAGGATATGGGGAGGGGGAAGGGTAAGCTGTGACAAAGTGAGAGAGTGGCATGGACATATATACACTACCAAACGTAAAATAGATAGCTAGTGGGAAGCAGCCGCATGGCACAGGGATGTTGGCTCGGTGCTTTGTGACCGCCTGGAGGGGTGGGACAGGGAGGGTGGGAGGGAGGGAGAGGCAAGAGGGAAGAGATATGGGAACATATGTATATGTATAACTGATTTGTTTTGTTATAAAGCAGAAACTAACACACCATTGTAAAGGAATTATACTCCAATAAAGATGTTAAAAAAAAAAAAAGAATAGTGTTCTTTCCCAGCTCTGTAGGGGGTCGTGGTGACTCGCTGCTCGCTTTGTACTTGTTTACCGGGCTTGTATATCCTTGGTGAACTTTATGTAAAATACCAGCATGTCATTCTGATGTATGATCGTTTGTCTAAAAATGTATATGACTGTGCCTTCGACTTCCAACAGGCAGCACAGTTCTCAGAGCTTTCTGAGAATCTGCTTCCCGGGTTATAATCCTCAGTTTAGCTCAAATAAAATTCCCTTTTTTCTTCTTTTTTTTTTTTGCAGTACGCGGGCCTCTCACTGTTGTGGCCTCTCCCGCTGTGGAGCACAGGCTCCGGATGCGCAGGCTCAGCGGCCATGGCTCACGGGCCCAGCCGCTCCGCGGCACGTGGGATCCTCCCAGACCGGGGCACGAACCCGCATCCCCTGCATCGGCAGGCGGAGTCTCAACCACTGCGCCACCAGGGAAGCCCCCTTTTTTCTTCTTAACTTGATAGTTAATTGAATTTTCGTCGACAGTGTTATTGCTGATTTTTTCAAAAACGTGATTCTTTTAAAACTTAAAAAAATTAAACTGTAATACTGTATAATTTAAAAAAAAGAAGAAATAGCCAGAGCTCCCCACGAGCATCTTTTCACCTTCCCCGCCGTTCTGCTTTCTCCCTGGAAGGCATCTTTGTCTATGTTTGTTGAGAATCCGTTTGTGTAGGTAAACATTTACACAAGCCTCCTTTCTCCACCATCCCTCGTAGATATTGTTCTGCAAGTTGCTTTTTTCGCTTAATGTGTCTGGGGTAGCGGTTCTCAACTGGAGCAAGGGGTGATTTTGTCCCTCCCCGCTGAGAACACTGGGCAACGTCTTAGAGACATTTTTGGTTGTAAAGATAGGGCAGATGCTCTGCATCGAGTGAGCAGTGGCTACGGATGCTGCTGAACACCCTACAACGCATAGGACGGCCCCCAATGGCAAAGAAGGACCTGGCCCCAGCTGTCAATGGCACCCAGGTGTAGCATAGCGCTTAAGAGCGTGGACCCTAGAGCCAGACTGCTTGAGTTCAAATCCTGTCTGTGACACTTCCTAGCTGTGTGACCGTAGGCAAATGACTTCATCTCTCTGTGCTTCAGTTTAACGCATCTGTAACATAGAGATAATGGCAGCAGCTACATCTTAGCTGTGTTTTGAGGGTTAAATGAGATAATAGGTATAAAAGTCCCTGGAATAGCCCTTAGTACACAGTGAGCGCTATGTGAGAGTTTATTATTTCCATGAAAGTATCTCTAGGCCAGGGGTCGGCAAATTTTCCTGTAATGGGCCAGATAGTAAACACTTTAGACTTTGTGGCCATGTGGTCTCAACTTTGCCATTAGAGCACAAATGCAGCCATTTGTAGACAAACGGTGTGGTTATGTGCCAAGACAACATCATTTATGGACATTAAATACGGATTCTATGGAATTTTCACATGTCACATGTGACAAGATATTCTGCTTTTAAAAATCGTTTTTCAACCATTAAAATCAGAAAAACCATTCTCAGCTCATGGGCTGAGCAAAAACAGGCAGTGGACCAGAGTTAGCTGACCACTGCTCAAGGCTATCTAATTTTTTATAGTTATGTAATCTTCCATGGTATAAAATTTCCTTAATTCACTTAACTATTTTCCCATAGATGGACATTTCAGATCATGTCAATGTTTTGCTATTACATGGAGGGATACTATCGTCAAGGCTGGTCTCATTTTAAGTGAGGGGTATATATCTGAAGATCTCAGATAATACAAAACATGACAGATTTGGGAGGGATTTTCCCCTTGGATGGATGAAGGATGGTAGGTGTTTCTGTCCACCAGCTACAGTGCCGCTGCCACTCACACTAGTGTAAACACAGTCTTCAATTCACCTACCCCCACCCCTCGCTGCGAGATCATAAGATGCTAAATAAATTTTAAATGTGTTTGCATTTTCCCTATTTATGTGCATATTTCCTAAATGTGCACATAAAATGAGACTGAATACTTTTATAATATTATTTCGTATTTACCTAAGTCAAATTCACATGAAATGAGGCCACACTCTGTTTACATTTGTGTGCACATGGGCAAGTATTTAAGATGGGGATGTGACTTTTTAATCTTAGACTCAGCAAGACTTCTCTCCCAAGGGTTTCACCAATCTATACCCCCATGAAGAAGGCAAAGTGCCCAAGAAATGGATTTCCTTTTCACAAAAATACGTACTTTTTATGTTCAAAATAAGAGCTCTATTACATGCACTTTGCTGAACCAGATAAATTTGGGGAGGTGTTTTTAAAACATTAACATTTTGATAGTAAAATAAAGCTCCCTTCCTGACAAAATCATCCTTCCATGCATTAGTCAGTTTCAAAGTTTCACTGAATTGCAATGACTAAAGGCAGGTGGTAGTAGGCTCTCTGGTCTCAAGGTTGGAATTGCCCTATGCAGGCAGCACATGCAACATTACAGTTGTGCTCAGAAGAAATGCATGTGTTTATTTCAGAGCAGGATGGGGTCTATTTACATTTTTTTTTTTTTTTTTTTTTTGTGGTACGCGGGCCTCTCACTGCTGTGGCCTCTCCCGTTGCGGAGCACAGGCTCCGGACGCGCAGGCTCAGCGGCCATGGCTCACGGGCCCAGCTCCGCGGCATGTGGGATCTTCCCGGACCAGGGCATGAACCTGTGTCCCCTGCATCGGCAAGCAGACTCTCAGCCACTGCGCCACCAGGGAAGCCCTATTTACATTTTTACCTTGTAGGTTTCATGTTATTTCAACCCCAGGCTCTTAGCTGACATATACATGATCTTCTTTCATAGCTTGCAGGTCTAGAGGCTCTAGCATCTTGAGTTCCACTTGGACTTCAACATTTCAGAGCCAGCTTGGATGAGGAGTGATGGCTGGGTACCACACAGGAACTTTGGTGCAAGAGGACTGCTTTTCCCAAGACCAAATAGTTCTAGAGTCTTTGGGTACCTACTTTTTCAAGCTCTGATTTTCCTAGGACACAGACAGCTTTGAGCTGAGCTTTCTCCTCTAGTTACTGCTTCTGGTGCTCTTCCTTTATTCATTGGACTTTCATCTGGTGTTATATCCCCACAGCCTGAAGAACTTATTTCCAGCATTTCTTTTTTTTTCCCCCCAGCATTTCTTATAGTGCAGATTTGTTGGAGACAAGTTCTCTCAGCCTTTATTTGCCTAAAAATGTCTTTTATTTCGCTTTCAGTTTTGAAGGATAATTTCCCTGTAAATAGGAGTCTAGGTTGACAGGTTTTGGCTTTTTCTTTCAAATTACAGATGCCATTCCTTCCATTGTCTCTGTCCCCATTGTTTTCCATGAGAAATCAGCTGTAGATCTTATCATGGACAACCATGGTATGTAATGGGTCTTTTTTCCTCTGGCTGCTTTTAATATTTCTCTCTTTATCTTTGGTTTTTGGCAGTTTGATTATGATTGCTGAATTATGGCTTTCTTTCTTTTGACTGGTAGAGAGTGGAGAATTGAGACGGGGAAGGGAAGCAGCCAATAAACGTGGCTCATCAAGCCAGTTACCAATGCAGGCAAACATAGCTGAGTCCTGCTGGGGATGCTCTGAGAGAGAGTGTAGAGCATGCATCAGAGATGCCCCCACTGAGCGGCCAAGAGCTGGGTGGGGTTCTATGCACCACCTCTATTTCAGGTTGGCTGAGGACTGCTCCCAGGAGCATTAACGCAGAGGCCAAGTGTGCTGGTGTGTGGGGAGAGGAGATAGAAAAAAACCTCAACCAGGTGCAGAGTCACAGGTGTGCAGCTGTAATGTAGGTGCCTGACAACAAGCTTTTTGATTGCTGAGGCAGCCATTTCAAAAGACATCCATCTTGAATAAACATGTTGGCAGCTACCAGCAAAACAACTAGATAAGGAACCAGGATGTCCACCCATGAAGGTTCCTCTTTCAGAAAGCCCTGGAGAACCTAGATAACTGACCACTTGGGTGACGCCCTTCCCCTTCCTCTGTCCTAATTCCTCCCCATATGTTTTAAATTTGCCAATAAAGAGTGAATCCACAAAATGCTAGACACCCCACCCTCAGACCCCAATAAAGGCAGAGCCCCAAGTCCATGTTTGCTCACTCCCTCTCTCAACTCTCTCTCTCCCCTCAACTTCACTGTGTGGCCCTTGGGCGTGCTATTCACTTTCCTCAAAGTTCCCTGATGGTTTCTTGCTGAAGTGCATCCTGTGATCATAAGAAGAGCCACAAGAGCCGGCCCAGTCATAAATAGGGGCTCCGTGGGAGAAATGTGTGTAGAGCCCCCTATGAGTGATGTGTGCCCAGACAAGCACCATAGGCATTCCTAACTGAGGGCACTGCCATCAGTAGGCTTGGGACTGACAGAATAGTCTTCAGAACTGAGGGGATCGGGATGGGGCACCAAAGGTGAGTTATATAGGGAGAAATCTGAGTTAACTAGCACCATGTTTCCAATTCACTCCAGTGTTATCTTAGCATCCGCACCCCAGTTGGAAGCCTGAACAAGTGCCCATCTGTCCATCTCTTGTTGTGGCCCTGGATGTAGGTGCCATGTTCCCTCTCCCCATTTTACAGATGAGGAAACTGAGGCTCAAAGAAGGGCTGAGTAGCCCAAGAATAGAACTAGGTAAAGGCAGGAGTGGGATTTTCTTTTCTGTTTTTTTTTTGTTTTTGTTTGTTTGTTTATTGAAATATAGTTGATTTACAATGTTATGTTAGTTTCTGGTGTACAGCAAAGTGACTGTTTTATATATATATATTCTTTCCCGTTTTTCATATACTTTTCCATTATGGTTTATTACAGGATATTGAATATAGTTCCCTGTGCTATACAGTAGGACCTTGTTGTTTATCTATTTTATACGTAGTAGTTTGTATCTGCTAATCCCAAACTCCTAATTTAGCCCTCTCCCCACCTCCTTTCCCCTTTGCTAACTATAAGTTTGTTTTTTACATCTGAGAGTCGGTTTCTGTTTTGTAAATAATTCATTTGTATCATATTTTAGATTCCACATATAAGTGTTATCATATGGTATTTGCCTTTCTCTTTCTGGCTTACTTCACTTAGTATGATAATCTCTAGGTCCATCCATGTTGCTGCAAATGGCATTATTTCAATCTTTTTTTTTTTTTTTTGCGGTACGTGGGTCTCTCTCACTGTTGTGGCCTCTCCCGTTGTGGAGCACAGGCTCCAGACGCGCAGGCTCAGCGGCCATGGCTCACGGGCCCAGCCTCTCCGCGGCATGAACCTGTGTCCCCTGCATCGGCAGGCGGACTCTCAACCGCTGCGCCACCAGGGAAGCCGTATTTCATTCTTTTTATGGCTGAGTAGTATTCCATTGTATATATATGCCATATCTTCTTTATCCATTCATCTGTTGATGGACACTTAGGTTGCTTCCATGTCTTGGCTATTGTAAAGAGTGCTGTAATGAACACTGAGGTGCATGTATTTTTTTGAATTAGAGTTTTCTCTGGATTTATGCCCAAGAGTGGGATTGCTGTATCATATGGCAACTCTAGTTTTAGTTTTTTAAGGAACCTCCATACTGTTTTCCATAGTGGCTGCACCAATTTTCATTCAGGACTAGGATTTTCAAACTCAAGTGTGTCTGACCCTAAGGTCCAAGTTCCTTGCTAGGCTGAAGGATATTACTGAGGACAATCAGTGAATGAAGGAGTAAAGGGAAGCAACCGAGAGGCCTGATGAAAGGGCTGGGGATGTCCTCCACGATCGTGTTTGGTGCCTTGATTGCTCAGGGAGGCTACAAGGTATGAGGTCCAGAAATGTGGGGCTTTGGGATGATTCTTTAGTGGCCATATTCCTCCCTTCCTCAAACTCTCACTTCCTCAACAGGACATACAAGACCATCTGCGATCCATTTCCACGCCACCTCTCTTTTCCCTATAACACCAGGCGTGTTCCTACTTTCCCACCATGATATCCCCTATTCCCCCCGTCTTCCCTTATTCATCTTGGAAATCCTTCTTCTTCTGAGGCTTCCCCCCCGCCCCGGAGGGAAGCCTTCCCAGACTGCCTCTTTCAGAAGTATTTGTTCCTTCCCCCAACCAAGAACACACTATTTCTACCTCTACTGAAAACAGACCCTGTTACTCTGTGTCACTATAAGTCATTGGCAAACCTGGCTCCCTCCCCAGATTGAGTTCCTTGAGGATGTGGCTGGACTCTTATACTTCTACAGCCCCTCCAATGCCTGGCAAGCTGCCCTTGTTCCTCCGCCTACGACTTCTATATAACTCACTCTTGGTGCCCCATCCATATCTCCTCAGCATACTCCTCTATTCCCGAAGGCTGCTCACCACACACCTGCAACTCTGCACTGGGTTGTTTTTTCTGACCCTATCCTTCCACACACTTGGCCTCTGTGTTAATGTTCCTGGGAGCAGCCCTCACCTAACCACTGATGGAGCTGGTGGATAGAACCCCAGCTCCTGACCCCTCAGCAGGGACAGTTCTGATGCACATTCTATACTTCCTCCCAGATCATCCCCAGCAGGATTGAGCACCAACAATCGCCCACACTGGCCAGCCCCCAGGAGACACCAAGAGATGTTTCCTGGACTGCGCTGAATTGCAGATCCCTAGAATGAAGAAGCCCAGTGTCATTTATTAAAAGATCAAAGGTGAGATGGTTTCTCGCAACTTCTAGGCCATCTGAGCATTTTGGAGCTGAATTAATGTTGGCATCCTATTCAGTCAATTTGCTTACCAAAGAGATGGAGCCCTTGCTGGACCTGGTCACCGTCTTTCTTTGTTTCTGGACTGAGACCCCATAGGTTATTGTTTCTTCTTTGATGCTGGACAAATGTTGCTTCCTTTGCAGTGTTCCTGTGGCTGAACTCCACAGACTGACCACGTCACCCTGCAACACCGTCAGCAACGTGGCCTTGGAAGCCAGCACTGCCGTGCACACCCAGGGGTCAGAGGCATCCCCCAGGATATGGAAAATCAGCTCTTCAGTTTCCAGATTCCAAGCATTGATCTAAAGGAATGATGAAAAGAAAGAGCCATGTCAGAGGGAGACCTAGTCTGCAAGTTTTCCAGAGTTGAATGCAAGACCTCTTCTTTTTGTCATTGCAATTAAAAAATTTTTTATCTTTGTACAGTTTTGTAAAGTTCCTTTCCATTTACAGTTATTACAAAATATTGGCTATATTAAGACCTATTTTTTTTATAGTTCATGCATTTTATCGTCGACACTCTGTCAGTTTTAAAAAAAGGAGTGGGGAAGGGAGAGGGATCCTGGATTGGATCTTGGAATGGCAAAAGGACATTCATGAAAAAATGGATAAAATCCAAATAAATTCTGGAACTGAGTTGATAGTAATTGTCAATATTAATGTCTTAGTTTTGACAAATGTACACTGGTTATATAAGATGTTGACTTTGGAGAAGGTTGGAACAAGGCCATACGGGAACTCTCTCTACTATCTTTATAGCTTTTCCATAAATCTAAAATTGTTCTAAAATAAAAAGTTTTAAAAATAGAAGAACAGTCAGCTATGCCATGTGCCTATATGTTCATTCCAAGTAATTGCTGATTAATAATTAAAGAGGTTTCATTTTTAACCTTACCCCCAAAAGTATTTAAATAGTAAACATTTCCCATTAATTCTATTTGTGGGATTTACACTAAAGAAATAAGGAGAGATACACACAAAGATATATGTACGAGGAAAGTTACCTCAGCTATTTGAAAGTGCAAAGAAATGGAAACAACCTACATGCTCAGTAATGAGGGATTAGTTAAATAAACTACAGCAGAGCCATGCAACGGAATCTTATGAAATCACTAATCATGCTGTTTTTGAAGAATGTTTAAAGTTATGGGCAAAAATAGCTTTATAAAACTGCTTAGGGACTTCCCTGGTGGCACAGTGTTTAAGAATCCACCTGCCAATGCAGGGGACATGGGTGCGATCCCTGGTCTGGGAAGATCCCACATGCCTCAGAGCAACTAAGCCCATGTGCCACAACTACTGAGCCTGAGCTCTAGAGCACACACGCCACAACTACTGAGCCCACACCTAGAGCCTGTGCTCCACAGTAAGAGAAACCACCGCAGTGAGAAGCCTGCACCCTGCAACGAAGAATAGCCCCCACTCTCCACTGCTAGAGAAAGCCCTCACGCAGCAATGAAGAACCAATGCAGCCAAAAATAAATAAATTTATTTAAAACAACTGTGTATATGGTTTTATCCCCATTTTGTTTCATACACACATGCACATGTGCATACACACACATGCACCATGTAAAGCAAAATCATGTAAATGTTAATAATGGTAATGTTTGCAATTATTTATTATATATTATTTCTTTACTGTATTTTCCAAACTTTTGCTGATAACAAAGCTGATTTCTATAATCAGTCTTGAAATCAACCCACACTTCTGTAATATTGAAGCCTACATTGTCCAATAAAAATATAATGCAAGCCACACATGACTTTATATTTTTTATTAGCCACCTTAAAAAGGGTAAAAAGAAACAAGTGATATCAATTTCAATGATATACTTTATTTAACCCAGTATATCCAAATGTTATCATTTCAACATGTAATCAATATAAAATTATTATTGAAATATTTTACTTTTTCATGATACTGAGTCTTTGAAATCCACTGTGTGTTTTATACTTACAGCACATCTCAACTTGGAATAGCCACATTTCAAGTGCTCAATAACCACATCTAGCTGGTGGTTCTCCACTTTGGACAGCATAGTTTGTAAGCTACCAATATTACTTACATTAACAACCATCAATTACTAATAAAATAGAATAATTAATAGCTATTAATTATTTGTTGCTTACAATGTACCCAACACTATGAAGGGTGTTTTACATTCATTATCTCATGAGGTAGAGGAAGAATTGAGGCAGAGAGGTGAGGTGATACAATCAAGATTACTCAGCTTGCAAAGAAGTCAACTGGGACTTAGATACAGATTTGGCCTTTAATTGCTAAGCTTTAACCCATTTTTCTGTTGTGTGTTTCTATTCATAAAATGATCAGATTATAGAGTTATGATTGACAGAATGGAGTAACACAGCAGAAAACATATTGTTTTCAGATGCATGTGGAACATTTACCAAGAAAGAGCATTTCAATAAATTTGAAAGGATTCACATAATGCAAATGGAATTATATTAGGAAAAAAATAAGAGAACACTATCAGGGAACCTCTCAAATATTTGGAAATGAATACCACACTGCTAAATAGCCCATATATCAAAGAAGAAATCAAAAGGGAAATGCTAAAAATATTTTGAACTGAATGTAAATGATAATATAACATATCAAAGTTCATGGGATGTAGGTAAAGCAGTACTCAGAGGGAAATTTATAGCACTAAAAAAATGACTGCATTAAAAATGGTGAAAGGTCTTAACCCTTAGGATCAGAAAGATCTATCAAGATCATCTAATCCAACTATAAGTTTTGAAGCCCTTTATGGCACTCTCTCAAGTAGCTGTGTACCTCTGTTTACAGTCCCCCTGTCCCATATCAGGGAGCCCCTCCTTATATAAACACCATATGCCATCTTTGACTGCTCTGGTCTCAGCTTTACTTTGCAAACGGGGCAAGTGTTTGTTACCTTTGAGCTAGATGCTGAATGCACAACCTTCTTTGCTTCATCCACATGAAGGCTCGAGATCTGAGGTTCAGTGGGACCTTCTGAGCCTCCATCTCAAATGGTGAATTTCTCCTGGTTAGAGAGTAAGTTTCACAAGCACAGGGTGTGATCCTTCAAGGTAGAGATGGCAAGCGATCCTTTGGCAAACACTTTCACACACCTCACCCCTCCTGCAGCAGGCCAGGGTGGAGGATAGTATATTAGCTGGGAACATTTTGACCTTCCAACTACCATAACCTCTGCTGGCTTAGAAATTCCCTGGTTTCCCAAAGGAAAGATGGATAGATTAGAACATATCCAAATTACAAATAATGGAATGTGGCAAAGCTAAACTGAGTGTAACAACTGGTTGGGATTAAATCAATTGCCCAAATGTTGAATCTGTATTAAATAGAGATCATTGAAATGTATAAAAGGTTATCATCATCCAGGAAGTATTTAAAATTAATAAACAAAAAGTAAACCAAAATAAAATTATAAGAGAAGATTTCATACTCCTGGAGAGAGAGTTTTCTAAGGAGAACAAAATTTGGAAGACATAAAGGGGAAAAATTGACAAAGTGGATTACATAAAAGTGTAAAATTTCAGGAGGATAAAATTGAAAGGCATATGACACATTAGGAGGAAATATTTGCAGTATATAACAGATAAATGGAGACCTTCTTTAATAAACAAAGAGTTCTTACAAATAAGCAACAAAAACGCAAACAACTTACAAATTGGACAAATCATATAACAAAAGATTTACAGAAATAGTACAAGTGGACAATAAACATTTGAAAATGATGTTCAATCTCACTAGTAGTCACAAAATGCAACATGAAATACCAATATCATTATTATCCATAGCATTGGCAAAAACTATGAATTAATTGCTGGAGTTTGCTGGCAAAGGTACAAGAAATCAGTTAATCTCATACCATGCTGATGGGAGTATAAGTTGATATAAATTTGCAGAAGGGTAATTTGGTGACATTTATTAAAAGTTAAAATGTGCAATATCTTGGTTTTGATAATATACTATAGTTATGTAAGACATTGCTAGCCTGGAAAGGTAGATAAAAGGTACACAGGAATTCTCTGTACTATTTCAGCAACTTTCTCTGCGTCTACAGTTATTTTTAGAATAAAAAGCTAAGAAAAAGAGGGGAAAAGGAACAATGTGCATACAATTTGACTCAGAAATCCCACTTCCAGGAATGTGTCTTACAGAAATAATAGCATAAGTGTGTGAAGATGGAGAAGGACTTTAAATGCAACGCTGTCTGTGCAAAAAGAAAACTGAGGGCTTCCCTGGTGGCGCAGTGGTTGAGCGTCCGCCTGCCGATGCAGAGGACGCGGGTTCGTGTCCCGGTCCGGGAAGATCCCACATGCCGCGGAGCGGCTAGGCCCGTGAGCCATGGCCGCTAAGCCTGCGCATCTGGAGCCTGTGCTCCGCAATGGGAGAAGCCACAACAGTGAGAGGCCCGTGTACCGCAAAAAAAAAAGAAAACTGAAAACAACCTGTCAATGAAAAGGGAGTTGGTTAAGTAATAGGGTACATCCATGTAAAGAATATTAGGCAGGCATTAAAAATAATAAAATGGATATATACATACACCTAATAATAATTATTATTACAACAGCCAATACTTAGTGCTTTATGTGTGCCAAACATAGTTGTAAGTGGTTAACATGCATTAAACTCTTTTAATCTCATGACAGGTCGTGAGGTACTGTTGTTATCCCATTGTATAGATGGGGAAACTGAGCCACAGCTGAGTACAGTAACTTATCCAAAGCCACATGGTTAATAAGTAATGGAGCTAGGATCTCAGCTTGGAGCCCAGGCTCTCAATCACCACAAAACATTGTTACAACCTACTGCAACAAAAGCAAGTTGCAACCCAGTATATAAAACAGCATGATGTAACTTTTGACGAAAGCTCAAAGGACAGAGCTATGTCTGCATAAGCCTAGAGAAGAATTGCTAATGGCATATAACAGACTGTGTGCACTGATCACTTCCAGGGGGACACTGAAGGGTGAGGGGAGAGTAAAGGAAGGGAATTTTACTTTAGAATTCATATGTCAGCAGTATTAGGGGTGACTTTTATTTCTTGCAATTGCGGTATTTTTCAACCAAAATTTCTATAAATAGTAATGCTTTATAATATATCCCTATACATAGGATACTATATCACTGCTAAAGTGAATTAGAGATGTATACATGATATGGAAAGAGGCAAAATATGTGATGTTAACTAAAAAAAAAAAGACCATGGTTATATATAGTCATATAAGCTTGTGCAACCTGGTTATTGGAGATATATATATATATATATATGCAGTTGTAAAGAGATGGTCAGTAACACATCATTTCCATCACATGGATATAACAGCCAAGAAGAGACATAAGAGTTAAGTGTGGTAAAATATTTAGAAAGTGATGAGCTTTGGGTATTTATTACCTTGTTTTAATATAATCTATTTAATTGTATGTTTCTATAATTTAATGTTTAAGAATGACTGTGTTTGGACATAGAGAACAGACTTGTGGTTGCCAAGGGGGAGAGGGAAGTGGGGGAGGGATGGACTGGGAGTTTGGGGTTAGTAGATGCAAACTTACACACAGAATGGATAAACAACAAGGTCTTACTGTATAGCACAGGGAACTATATTCAATATACTGGGATAAACCATGATGGAAAAGAATACAAAAAAGAACGTATATAGGGCTTCCCTGGTGGCGCAGTGGTTGAGAGTCCGCCTGCCGATGCAGGGGACACGGGTTCATGCCCTGGTCCGGGAGGATCCCACATGCCGCGGAGCGGCTGGGCCCGTGAGCCATGGCCGCTGAGCCTGCGTGTCCGGAGCCTGTGCTCCACAACGGGAGAGTCCACCACAGTGGGAGGCCCGTGTACCGCAAAAAAAAAAAGAATGTATATATGTGTATAACTGAGTTACTTTGCTGTACAGCAGAAATTAACACAACATTGTAAATATACTATACTTCAATACAAAAATAAATTTAAAAAAAAGAATGGTTGTGTTTGACAATCACCTCACCAAATTCTTGAAAATTTCAGACAGCTCTCACAAGCCAGTACCAACCACCTCCAGCATTGCTGTCACAGGATCGGAAACTTTCACTTCCCCTATTATGTAGGTCTATAATATTTTCATTTTTTTCGGCAAATAGATTATTGAGTTTTTCTGATTACAAATAATAAGAGTTTGAGGACTTTAAAAAATGAATCAAGGTCACCGTTGGTAAATGGGCTCAAGTCTTGAAGAGAGGGCTCTCATACACAGATACAGAGATTGAATAGACCTCTAGGAAAATAGCTATCCTGATGACGATAAAATAGAGGGAATCTTATTTGACAGATACTCTGTCAGTATCCACCCCGCTCCAACCCCTCAGACAAAAAGAGTAAAATGAAAACATGTAATGCTGGAAGCTTTGGGGTTGGAGAGTGTTTTAATCTGTTACAATCTGTTTGGAAAGCAATAAGATAACACTTCTCAAAACCCCTAAGAATGTTCATACCTTTCAATTCAAGAATACCACTCACTAGAAATATTCAACAGAACGGAAAAATATTGGCAAGAGTAAAAACAGATTCGGGCTTCCCTGGTGGCGCAGTGGTTAAGAATCTACCTGCCAATGCAGGGGACATGGGTTCGAGCCCTGGTCTGGGAAGATCCCACATACTGCGGAGCAACTAAGCCCGTGAGCCGCAACTACTGAGCCTGCGCGTCTGGAGCCTGTGCTCCGCAACGGGAGAGGCCGCGACGGTGTGAGGCCCGCGCATCGTGATGAAGAGTGGCCCCCGCTCGCCGCAACTGGAGAAAGACCTCGCACAGAAACAAAGACCCAACACAGCCAAAAATAAATATACATAAATTAATTAATTAAAAACAAACAAACAAACAAATCCCAGATTCATCCCAGTGTTATCCAAATAGCAGATAACTACAAATAGCCTAAATAGCCCCCAAAAATTTTTAAATAGTTTAATAAATTCTGGAACACGATCTATCGAGAGAAATGAAATATTTTTGGTGCAGTTAGCATTATAAAGATGAAGATTCAGTGAATCACAGCAGCATTATTCATAACAGCCCCAAACTGGGAACAGTGTAAATGTCCTTCAAGTGATGAATGGATTAAAACCTCTGTTCGTTCCATGCAATGGAATACGGCTCAGCAATGCAAAGGAAAAACTAACCATACATGTAACAATACAGATGAACTCAGACAATGTTACGTGGAGTGAAAGAAGTCCCATGCCAAAGACCACATGCTATACAATTTCATTTATACGAAAGGTCCAGAAAATACAAACCTGTAGACTCAGAAAGCATATTGGTGGTTACCATGGGGCTGGGGGTGGGAGGAGGGATGGACTGCAAAGGGGGCAGGAGGGATCTCCTTGGGGTGATGGAAAGTGCTACAGCAGGATTACGGTAATGGTGGCACAATTTGATACATTTACTACAAAATCATTGACTATATGTTTAAAACACGTGTATTGTATGGTATGTAAATTATACCTCAATAAAGTTGTTTTTAAAAAGATTCCATGAAGACAAAAGAATGTTTATGGCAAAATGTTGAGAAAAAAACGATAAAACCATGTACATACTGAGATTGCAATCATGTAATATTTTAACATCTTTATTGAGATATAATTCACAAGCATAAAATTCACCTATTCATGTACAACAGTATAATTCACCGTTCTGGGAAATGAACGTTCCCAGAGTTGTGCAACCATCACCACAGGCTAGGTTTAGAGTATTTTCATAACCTCAAAAACTGTCACTCCCTCCCTTTTCTCCCCTTATCATTTAAACCATCTTAAATTGTATAATCAGTGATACTAGTACATTCACGATGTTGTGCAAACGTCACCTCTATCAGATTCCAGAACATTTTTGTCACCCAAAAAGGAAACCCCGTCCCCGTTAGCAGTCTCTCTCCATCCCCCTTCCACCAGCCCCTGACAACCACTAAACTGCTTTCTGTCTCTCCAGATTTACCTGTTGCAGACATTTCATATAAAAGAATCACATACAATGTAGTCTTTTGTGAGTGGCTCCTTTCATTTGATACAATATCCTAAGCACCAGCCTTACAGCTTCCTTCCTACTCTATCCATGTTCCAACCTCATCTTCTCAGGGTCTTTGCACTGGTTGTTTCCCACACCTGGGATGCTCTACCTTCCTGCCCTTTGCACACTTATTCATAGCCTTTGTATCTTGGTTGAGTGTCCCTGCTCAGAGAAATCCTTTCCCTAACTGCCCTAAGTCAGTCACTTTGGTTATTGTAGCTCATGACACTGTGTTTTCCTCATTACACTTATTGCAATTTGTAACTACATTTTTGTCCGGCTTGCCTTCTCAAATACACGGATCTGGCTCAGGGCCGGGATCAGGGTGAGGCAAGTAAGGCACTTACCTCGGGTGCAAAGTTTAAGGAGGTACCAAATTGTTGAGTTTTCCTTTTGCCTCTCTCTCCAGTGTGGATTGACACAGCACTATTACTCATCCTGTCTTTAAGACAGGTTGATGTTTATTCATCGTGGATTGTTCTGCATTAATTTTTTGATTTTTAAAAACATTTTTAAAAATTACATTTGCAGGACATTCCGCAGTGGTTAAGAATCCGTCCTGCAATGCAGGGGATGCCTGTTTGATCCCTGGTCAGGGAACTAAGATGCCACATGCGGCGGGGCAACTAAAGCTCACGCGCCACAACTAATGAGCCCACATGCTCTGGAGCCTGTGCGCTACAACTAGAGGAAAGCCCATGCACTGCAAGGAAGAGCCCGTGCGCCGAAACGAAAGGTCCCGCGTGCTGCAACTAAGACCCAATGCAGCCAATAAATAAATAAATAAATAATTGCATTCGGGAATTCCCCAGCGGTCCAGTGGTTAAGACTCCATGCTTCCACTGCAGGGGGCATGGGTTTGACCCCTGGTCGGGGAACTAAGATCCTGCATGCTGTGTGGCACGGCCAAAACAAAATAAATAAATAAATAATAAACACATTGCATTGAAATATTATCATGATGACAAAGTTTTTTTTAACTTTGGGATGCTCCTAAATTTTACACCCAAGGGGTGTGCCTCACTCCCCTCACCCAAGTTTCGGCCCCGATCTGTCTCTCTTCAGCCTCAGATCAGGGCCTGGTACACAGTAAGCACTCAATAATTGTTGGAATGAATCAACCATAGCTGTGATGGTTTTGTAGAAGCGAAAATGTTACTTAGGCTCTGAGAGACTGTGGTAGACAAATTGCATAAATGACCACAATCCTTTACCGTCCAAGATCTATACCTTGTGCAGTGTGACTTTGCTCCTCCCATCAAGAGATGAAGCAAATTTCCCTACCCATTGATTCTGGATTGTTCTTGGGACTTCCTTTGGCCAATGGAATGTGAAGGGGTGCCAGTTCCAAGGCCAGTTCCAGGCCTTCAGAGACCTTATACACTTCTGCTTGCCCTCTTGAAACCCTGCCTCTGCCCAGGCTCACCTGCTGGAGGATGAGAGATCATGTGGAACAGAGTTGAGTTGTCTCAGCTAAGAACGTCCTGAACCAGCCAGCTCCCAGATGCCCCATAACTGACTACATATGCATGAGCAAGCCTGGCTGAGACCAGAAGAGCTGCCTGGCTGAGCCCGGCCTGAATTGCCCAGTCACAGAGGTGAGCTAAATAAACAACTATTGTTTGAAGCTACTCTGTTTGGGGTGGGTTTTGTTTTTTCTTTTTCATATTCTTTTCCATTATGGTTTATTACAGGATATTGAATATAGTTCCCTGTGCTATACAATAGGACCTTGTTGTCTATCCATCCTATATATAATAGTTTGCATCTGCTGGTCCCAAACTCCCCATCCAACCCTCCCCTGCCCCCCTTCCCCTTGGCAACCAGAAGTCTGTTCTCTATGTCTGTGAGTCTGTTTCTGTTTTGTAGATAAGTTCATTTGTGTCATATTTTATATTCCACATATAAATGATATCATATGGTATTTGTCTTTCTCTTTCTGCCTTACTTCACTTAGTAGGATCATCTCTAGGGCCATCCATGTAGGTGCAAATGGCATCATGTCATTCTTTTTTATGGCTGAGTAATATTCCATTGTGTATACATACATACATACATATATATATATATATATATATATATATATATATATATATCAGATCTTCTTTGTCCATTCATCTGTCAATGAACAGTAGGTTGTTTCCAAGTCTTGGCTATTTTCAATACTGCTGCTATGAACATAGGGGTGCATGTATCTTTTCAAATTATAGTTTTGTCCAGATATATGCCCAGGAGTAGGACTGCTGGATCATATGGAAACTTTATTTTTAGTTTTTTGAGGAACCTCCATACTATTCTCCACAGTGGCTGCACCAATTTATATTCCTGTTTGGGGTGTTTTGTTATGTGGCTATAGCTAGCTGATGCAGGAACAAAGGTCAGGGTTTTAATACAGAGAAATGAATTGGTAGTGAAGGGGCCCCAGGGGACTGACTGATTGCTGTGGGACTCTAGGAGGAAGCTGATCATAAACCCCACTTCCTGAGCCTCACCTGTGTGTCCAGCTAGGATGTGGATCACCTGCTGTTCTTCCATATCCCACACAGCTACCATGCTCTCCTGGGTGCCAACCACCAGCAGCTTCTCTTCCAGGCTCCATGCCATGGCAGTGATGCCTGCAGCCACACGGAAACAAGAGCTCATGTGTCTGAGTGCTCAGCCATGAGGTACTCTAATGGGCCCCTCACTTCACAGATAAGGAAACTGGGGCACAGACAGAGTCACACACCTAGAAGTGGCAGAGCCAGGATTTCAAAGCCAGCGCCGTCAGATGCCAGATGAAGACTCTGGGTTGAAATGTGTATGTTGATCTGAGGTAGGAAAATGGACTAAACCACTCCTCAGTCATAAGTGTCTCTAGTTCAGCGGTTCCTACCCAGCGGCGATTCTGCCCCCCAGGGCACACTGGGAAATGTCTGGAGACATTTTTGGTTGTTACAACTGGGGACCAGGATGCTACTGGCATCTGATGGGTGGAGGCAAGGACGTTGCTCAACATCCTGCAGTGCACACGATGGCCCCACCCCAGAGAAGGATCCAGCCGCAAATGTCAGTGATGCATGGTTGAGTGCACAGTTGGAGAAGACTCAGGAATGGAATTAAATTGGCTGAGGATGAGAACCCTGCTTTCGACTTCTCTTTGAGCTCGATCTGTGTGGGAAAAGAAGGGCTGGTGCCCCAAAGAAAAAAATATTTGCTAATAGTTTGAGCAAACACAGCCCAAGGCTCTCTGCTGGGTGGATCTTGATTGGATCATCGCTGAAGACAGACAGGGACCGAGTTACACTGGAGAAAACAGCCCGAATATCAGGAGACCAGACTTTCTGAATGCCCTGATTAAGTCCTTTTCCTGCTCTGTGCCTCAGTTTCCTCATTTTTAAGGTGATGGGGGAGGTGCTGAAATCAGAGCCAGTCCAGGTCTGAGAATCCAGAATTGTGTTTCTACCTCATCGGGACAGGGCATGAAGAGATGAGATTTTTTTTTCTTTCTTTTTTTCCCTTTTTGTGGGGGAGGATCACTCACTCACTGTGTGACCTTGGAAATGTGAACTCAAACTTCTCATTTTAAAAATGAAGAAACTGAAGCCCAGAGTGCGTAGGAACTTTCTCAACTTCAACATGACTAGAGCTCGTACAAGTGGCACATTTCCCTACTGAGATGAGAAAAAGAAAAAATTCACTTTGAGCTGTAACTTCCTTTGCCTACGCTGTGGCAGACATCACTAATCTATCACCGCACTCTCTGTGATTTGGCCCCCCCAATAGCCATTCTATCATGCTTCCTTCAGTAATAAAACCCACAGCCCACAGGTTTTAGGTGAGTACGTGGTTACTCAAAGACCATTTTTCCCACGCTCCCTTACAGTCGAAGATGGCCAAGTTCTCACCAGCGCGACAGGAGCAGAAGTGGTAAGCTCTGCTTCAAGGCCATGCCTTTGAAGGGAAGGGGCCTGCCATCTGTTTCTCCTTCCCTCTTCCCACTGGCTGGAATGCCATTGTGATGGTAAGAGCTGGAGCAGCCATTTTGGGCCATTAAATGGAAACCTCACATTGAAAATGGCAGAGCAACAAATTTGAAAGAGTTTGGGTCCCTGACCCCCTGGAGATACCATATTACCTTTTCTTATGCCTGGACTATTGTGTGTGAGAGAAAATAACTCCTGTTTTATTTAAGCCACTGCTACTTTGGCCTTTGTTACAGCATCAGAACTTGTATTGTAACCAATATACCATTAAACCAGATTGAGTCTCAGAATCCTTCTCAACACAGCATTCTAGTAGCTGTCCCTAAATCAGTTCTTCCATGCATTGTCCTTAGCATCTCTTAGAATTTCTGATTTGGAAGCTCTGTGCCTTGGGAGTGTAGCTTTCCCTACAAGGCTATGTGGCACAAAAATGGCCTGAGTCACAATAACTGGCATTTGAACCAAAGCTAACTGTATTCAGTGATTAATGTGAGAGGTTATGGGTGGGCAGATAAAGGGATGGATGAATGGAGGTGAATGGAGGTGGATAAGTGGACAGATAGGTGGCTGGTTAGATGAGTGGGTGAGTGAATGTGTGGGTGTTAGATGGGTAACTGGATGAATTATTTGATAGATGGGTGGGTGAGTTGGCTGAGTGAGTGAAGGGGTAAAGCGAGAGGATAGAAGATGGCAAACTGGGGGAAATGGAAGGTAAGTGGTGTGGATAGAAGGGTGGAAGGAAGGGTGACTATTGGAAATACGGACAACTGATGGGTGAATGGATGAATGGATGGATGGATGGGAAGGAAGGAAGGAATAAAGGAGGGAGGAAGGATGGAAGGACATACAGATGGATAGATGGAAGGAAGGGTGGAAGGATGAACGGATGGAGAGATGGGTGGAGGGATGAACAGACAGATGGACAGCTGGATGGAAGGAAGGAAGGAAGGAAGGATGGTTGAAGAATGGATGGAGAGAACTAAATCCTCTTGTCCCTCTGACATTCTGGTGTCCCAGGGAGAACCTACAAGTTCCACCAGCCTCTCAGGGTCCAGTCAGGCACCAGTTCCTAGTTTCCAGACTTACTAGCATTAGGCTGTAAATCTCAGAAGCTATCTATAAGACGGGCACCGAACTCTTAGAGATGAAACCCCAGAGGCAGTTGGCATGCCCTCGCTCTGGGCTCATTAGCAGTATTTACACTAGTAATCTACAGTCCCTGGGGGGCAGAGGGAGCCGAGTCAGCATGAGACCGCAGGGCCAGGTCCTGATGGCACCCTTGGGGCTTCCCAGCTGGCAGAGGGGAGACCCAGAGAGCAGCCCAAAACACCTGCAGTCCACTGCCCCCAGGCAGGCAGGGGCCTGGCGGGATTTTGGCTACGTTTGGGAGATGCACCTTTGTGACAGCCGGTGAGGGTTGCCTGGAGGGGTCCTCCCGGGGGCTGGAGGAATCCTCCGAGGGGCACCAGCACAGGGTGTGGGCACATCCGGAACCAGCTCTGCGCCTGGTGGCACAGCTGTCCCACCAGCGCCGGATGTGAGGTGGCGAAGAAATGGAGGCTGGCCAGGAGTTCTGTACACAGGATGCTTCTCTCTGCAACAGAGGAGATGCTGGTTAAGGTGAGGGGCCCTGCTTCCCTGGGTGGAGCCCCCCTCCTGCCTCCTTTTCTGTGCTCCACACACACTTGCCCCTACTTCAAGTGCACCAGGTGGTTTCCCCCTTTCCTACCCTAGACCTTGGGTTTCCAGATAGCAGGGAGGATGCCTGTCTTGTTTATTGCTATGTTCTGAGTGTCAGGCACCCAACAAGTGTCTGTTAGAGAAATAATGATCACTTCTCCAGCACTTCATAGTTACTGAGTGGGTTAGTGTCCTGTGGCTGCTATAACAAGACAACCTGGGGGGCTTCAAACAACAGAACTTCCTTCTCTCACAGTTCTGGAGGCCAGAAGTCCGAAACCAAGGTGTCGACAGGGCTGTGCTCCCTCCAGAGGCTCTGGGGGAGGATGCTTCCTTGCCTCTTCCAGCTTCTGGGGGCTTCAGGCATTCCTTGGCTTGTGACCACATCACTGTAATCTCTTTTTAAATTTTTAATTGTTTATACAATTTTAAAAGGTTACACTCCACTTACAGTTATTACAAAATATTGACTATATTTCCCATGTTGTACAATACATCCTTGAAGCCTATCTTACACCCAATAATTTGTACCTCCCATTCCCCCACCCCTATTTTGCCCCTCTACCATTCCCTCTCCCCACTGGTAACTACTAGTTTTTACTCTGTATCTGTGAG
Organism: Globicephala melas; assembly: GCF_963455315.2. Lineage (NCBI taxonomy): Eukaryota > Metazoa > Chordata > Mammalia > Artiodactyla > Delphinidae > Globicephala > Globicephala melas. Next base: position 158,525,095 of record NC_083316.1, on the reverse strand, counting down.
TCTGCTTCTGTTTTGTTATATTCACTAGTATGTTGTATTTTTTTAGATTCCACGTACAATTGATATCATACAATATTTGTATTTCTCTAACTTATTTAGACGAATGCCCTCCAAGTCCATCCATGTTGCTGTAAATAGCAAAATTTAGTTCTTTTTTATGGCTGAGTAGTATTCCATTGTATACATATACCACATCTTCTTTATCCATTCATCTGTTGATGGACATTTAGGTGCTTCCATATTTTGGCAATTGTAAATAATGCTGCTAGGAACATTGGGGCACGTGTGTCTTTTCGAATTAGTGTTTTTGTTTTGTTTTTTTTACCCAGGAATGGAATTACTGGCTCATGTGGTAGTTCTATTTTTTAGTTTTTTTGAGAAACTTCCATGCTGTTTTCCACAGTGGCTGCAGCAGTTGACATTCCCACCAGCAGTATACAAGCGCATCACCCCAGTTTCTGCCTCTGTTTTCACATGGCCTTCTCATCTGTGCATCTCTACGTTTTCCCTTTTTCTGTTTCAAATCTCCCTCTGCTTCCTTCTTATTAGGACACTTGTGATTGAATTTTGGGCCCACCTAGATAATCCAGGATAAACTCTCCATCCCAAGAAACTTAATCACATTTTTTTTTTTTTTTTTGCCATATAAAGTAATAGTCATAGGTTCCAGGGATTAAGAAGTGACTATATCTTGGCAGGGGGTGGGGAGGTGAGGGGCAGATTTTTCTGTCTACCACACAGAGGTATCATCATTACTATCCCAAGTGCCCAAGCGTATAACACGGAAAATTGAGGTATGAAGAAGTTAAGCAACTTACTCAAGGTCACACAGCCAGTAAGAGGCAGGAATCTGACCCCCAACGTTTGATTGCAATGCCAAGTGAAGACCAGGGACATTGAAGGTAGACAGTTCATTTTGTCCCTGTTGTTGGAGCATCCTAACTGTGGAGCCTGGGGCAATGGTGGCAGTGCCCTGTGCCTGGGTTTGCTGGTGGGTGGGATGGGGCAGGGCCAGGATCAGGGGCAAGTGCCCCACTCACCACGGGTACAAAAGTTAAAGTGGTGCCGACAAACTCAACCACCAAGATAAGTACTATTTTAATGCAGTATTTAAAAAAATCAAAACTGATGCGCCCGCCCCCTCATCCATGATGAACAAAATATCAGTCTTTTAAAATAAAAACAGGGACAGAAATGGCACCACACCAAGTCATCCTGGAGCCTGAGGCAATGGGAGAAATAGGGAATACCAACGGGCTTTCAGGAGCTGGCCGTACAGTACTGGAATGTGGTGAGAGCGCATGGTTGCTCAGCCGCGCCATCTGGTGGGGACATTCATTCCTACACCTCCTCCTTGTTCTGGGCAGCCACAGGTTGTCAATCAGGAAACACTGCAAAGAACATACTGTGATTTGGGCTTTTAAATCTTCCCTTAAACTGGGCATGTAAGCCCAAGGCTGTTTTCCCGGGAAATCACTCCCTTCGAGGTTTAAAACTGCTGGCGAGCGTGAATGTAGGCGAAAGGTGTAACTGATCATGGGCACCAGTATCTCCCACTTGGGTGGGATCCTAGACACACTTTAGTTCTATCCCACATTTTGCTGATGAGGGAAGCAGAGGACAGAAATGGCTTCTCCAAGGCCGTTCACGTCAAAACATTGGTGTTGTCACATGACCATAACGGGATCCTCGGATGGCGCCATGGGGACAGGCTCAGCATGAATTGACTAGCAAAACTTTCCCAGCAGCCCTAGGTGGGAGGGTCGACCAACATCCCCATTTTGCAGATGGGAAAACTGAAGGCTGCAAGGCGGGAGTGAGGATGGGGGAGGGGTGGGGATAGTTAGGGGCTTGCAAGGTCACACTGCCAGTAAGTAGCAGAGCCCAGATTTGAATCAGCATGATGGGACTCAAAATCCATACTCTTGGACTGGTCCATGTAGTAGGGGTGGACATTTGGCAGGGAGCAGAGGCAGACAGATGATGCAAAAGAAAGCCAGCAGAAATAATAACTAAGAGTTAAGATAGATGGAAACAACATGCAATGATGAAATATGCAGGAGTGTGGTGGCCAGGGGTGTCCAGCGTGAGTGGTGGCCCGACAGGCTTCTCGGACAAGCAACAGTTGTCAGGTCTGAGCAAGCCACGGAAGGGATATAGGAATTAAGCACCTTTATAAAACCCCTTGTAAATGCCCTCAAATCAAAACCAGCTGGGATGGGAATTCCCTGGCAGTCCAGTGGTTAGGACTCCGAGGTTCACTGCTGGGGCCCGGGTATCCCTGGTCGGGGAACTAAGATACCACAAGCCACGTGGTGTGGCAAAAAAAAAAAAAAAAAAAGAACCAGCTTGGAAGTGTATGATAAAAAACCATCCTGGTCACTTCACACTCATTAGGATGGCTTTTTTTTTTTTTTAATCAGAAAGTAACAAGTGTTGGAGAAGATGTTGAGAAACTAGAAATTTTATGCACTGTTGGTGGGAATGTGAAACGGTCCAGCCACTGTGGAAAATGGCCTGGCAGTTCCTCAAAAATTAAACACAGAATTATCAGATGATTGAGCAATTCTACACCTGGATATATATCCAGAAGAATTGAAAGCAAGGTCTCGAAAAGATATTTGTACACCCATATTCACAGCAGCATCATTCACAATTGCCAAAAGGTAAAGACAAACCAAGTGTCCATTGATGAGTGGATGAGCAAAATGCGGTTCTTCCACACAATGGAATGTTATTCAACCTTAAAAAGGAAAGATATTCTAACACATGCTACAACATGGGTGAACCTTGAGGACATTATGTTAAGTGAAATAAGCCAGACACAAAAAGGACAAATACTGCATGATTCCACTTATATGAGGTGCCTGGAGTGGTCAAATTCATAGAGACAGAAGTAGAAGGGTGGGTGCCAGGGGCTGGGGGAGGAGGGGATGGGGAGTGAGTGTTTAATGGGGACAGAGTTTCTGTTTGAAAAGATGAGCAAGTTCTGGAGATGGATGGTGGTGATGGCTGCCCAAGAGTGTGAATGTACTTAATGTCACAGAAGTGTACAATTAAAATGGTTAATTTTATGTTATGTGTATTTTGCCACAATTTTAAAAAACGCAAACAAACGAAACACCATCCTGGACAGAGTATCAACTGAGGATTCAGAGATTCTTAAAGTTCTAGGGCAGAGTGTGGACCAAATCCAGCTGAACGATTTGTCCTGAGAGCTAAGAATGGTTTTTGTAAAATACATTAATGTTTTCGGATCGATGTTTGTAATTAGTGGGATGACAGGAAATACCAACTTTGAACCCCAACTGAGCAAAATCTTATCCCCCTGAACAAGAGTTCCCCTCATCTTTCTCGTGAGTAGAACTGACTTACAAAAATGTTGTGCTCAGGACTTCCTTGGTGGCGCAGTGGTTAAGACTCTGCGCTCCCAATGAAGGGGGCCCAGGTTTGATCCCTGGTCAAGGAACTAGATCCCGCATGCATGCCACAACTAAGGAGCCTGCGTGCTGCAACTAAGACCCAGTGCAACCAAATAAATATTTTTAAAAGTCATGCTCAATTATTATCATTCTATTTTGAATTTCATCAATAAAAAAATCTGTGGGAACATGTTTTATCTCTCGTTATATTAAGTGTCAACATAATTTCCTCGATTTTGCCTGAAATATCTCCTATGTGGCCCTTTCCAGAGTAAGATGCTGGGGGAATTCCCTGGCATTCCAGTGGTTAGGACTTCACGCCCTTACTGCCGAGGGCCCAGGTTTGATTCCTGGTCGGGCAGCTAAGATCCCACAAGCCACGCGGCACAGCCAAAAAGTAAATCAAAATAAATCAAAATTAAAAAAAAACAGACTAAGATGTTGGGCCGTCCTGGTGAGGGGATCGGCTCTGCCTTGGTAGTTTTCACTCCTAAGCTCTCCCAGGTTCAGCTCAAAGTTCTAGAAGCTGGAGCTGGGAGAAACCCCTCAGCTATAGACGGAAAGGCGTATGAGCTAATGCAAATCCATCTGGTGGCTCGGTGAGGAGAGTGGGTTTCTAGAAGTCAGTGCAAAGTGGACCACCCCTCCCCCCGACCCAGCCCGCTCAGCCTGACTCACCCATGCCTCGGAGCTCCACTGCCGGGCGGCACAGCTGGGGGGCTTCCCGGACCAGGCTGACCTCAGGACAGTCCACGTGAGGGGCGCACAGGTCAAAGTCATCCAACAGACCCTCAATGCCCCCCGAGATGCCCCGGCAGGAAATCCAGTTCATGCTGCCTGTGGGGAGAAGACGCGGTGCTGTGGGGAGCATGCGTCTCCTTCCAGCTCATCCTGGGAGGTGGGTTCTCACCTCCCCATTTCTCCCAAGGGCTCTCACTCTCGGCCATGCTGACATTTGGGGCCGGGTCATACTCTGTGGTGGGGCCGTCATGTAGGGTGTAGAGAGCAGTGTCCCTGGTCTCCATCCACTAGATGCCAGTAACTCCTCTGCAGTCACAGTAATCAAAAATATAAACATTGACAAGTGTCCCTTGGGAAGCAGAATCACCCCTGGTTGAGAATCATAGGAATGAATATGATGGATGAATGAATGGATGGATGGATGGAGAGATAGACAGGTAGATGATCGATAGATAGATAGGCAGACATAGATGGTAGATAAATAGAGATAGAGATAAAAGATTGATAGATAGATGGATGGATGGATAGATATAAAGATGATAGATATAGGTGGTAGATAGAGAGATAGAAATTATAGGTAAGTAAGTAGATAGATAGTTAGGATACATTTAGATGGATGGATATAAAGATGATAGATACAGAGGGTAGAGAGAGAGAGATATGACAGATGAGATTTTATATTTATATATATTTATAGAGAGAGAGAGGAAGAGATGATAGATATGATAGATTATAGATAGATGTGGATAGGTAGGTGATTGACAGATAGATAGTTAGAGGATAGATAGATAAACAGACAACTATATATGGTAGATAAATAGAGATAGAGATGGTAGATGATAGATTGACAGATAGATAGACAGGGTCTCTCTCATTCTAAGGCAGTTTCTTGCCCTGTGTACTATCAACTAGCCCTAGATGCCAGCAGCATACCTCCCCCATTCGTGACAACCAAAATATCTCCAGACATCACCTAGTGTCCCCTCGGGGGGGCAGGGGATGGTGGCGCAGAACCGCCCCTGATGAGAACCAGTGCCTTAAAGGAGACAAGGATTTTGAACTTCCCCCTCCCCCCTTCCCCCTTGTCAGGCTCTGGAAGGCGGGAGCACCGCAGAGGGTTGGGGACCTGCTCAGCCCTCTCCGAGATGGGTCTGGTCCTTACCCAGCACCTCCTGCTTCAGCTCCTCGATGCGGCCTGAGTGGATCAGGTGGTAGGGTAACTCCTTCAGCTTCCGCAGGTTTGCAACCGTGTCTGAGAACCACAGGGGCTGAGGGGCCACCTGCAGAGGAGGAGGGGGCTGGCAGCCAGGCCACTACGACACAAGCTCATTCACTCACTCCACAAACATGGGCCAGGCAAGGCACCAGGTGATGCTGGAGGGCGTGGGGGTGGGGACACAATTCCAGACAGAGATGGCCCACACCATCCTCCACACACAGGCTGGGCTGGGACAGGAGGGGCTTGGGGCTCAGGATCCAAGGGGCATTGAAACTGGGTCTCACAGGATAAATAGAAGTCTGTCTGGTGAAGTGTGTCGGAACCATTGGCATTTCATAGCGAGGGACTGCCATATGCAAAGGCTGGGAGGTGGGAGAGAGCAGGACAAGAGTTTGAGAAGGGCTGAATTATAAGACAGAGTGGGGGATCATGGCGGGGACTGAGGCTAGGGAGGTTGTAGAGAGTAGATCACAAAGGTACTGAAGAGGTTGGACTGGAGACAGAGGGCACTGGGGAGCCATGGGAGGTGTTAGAGGAGAAGCATGATCAGATTGGATGGTCAGAAGCATCTGACCATGGAGGATGGACTGGAGCAGGAGATCCTGAGGCTAGGAGACCAGGAAGGGCGTCAAACCACAACCCAAAGAGAGGATGTGGTTGAGCCTGCAGGGGTTCTGGGTCCACAGGAGAGGATCTGTGAGGTACCGGAGAGGAGAAAGGGAAGCATTGAGAAAGAATCAGACCTGGCCCAGCCTCTGGCCTCCCCTGTCCAGGAGGAGAGACAAAGAAAAAAGAAAAATCAAACTATAACCACTACTTAAAAGTGTATTTCCTAGTTGAAATCACTGTGCTACAGTTACACAAGATGTTAACAACAGGGGAATTTAAAAGAAGTGTCCACAGGAACTCTCTGAATACTCGTGGCAACTTGTCTGGAAATCTAAAATGATTTTGAAACTAAAAGTTTCTTTTGAAAAGTCTGAGTTCTGCCTCAGAGTGAAGAGAGCATGGAGTAAAGGACAAGTAATCAAGGGACTTCGCTGGCAGTCCAGTGGTTAGGACTCTGAGCTTCCACTGCAGGGGATATGGGTTTGATCCCTGGTCTGGGAAGATCCCACAAGCCTCGAGGCACAGCCAAAAAACAAAACAAAACAAGTAATCAAGAAGGAAGGAAATCACGGAAGATTTCCTGAAGGAAGAGCCATTTGAGCTGAGCCTTGAGGATGTTTGAGAGACAAAAAAAAAGAGGTAGTGACTTGCAAGCTAAGGACCCCAAATCTTAGAGCTCCCTGGAACAAAAGAAAGACTGGGAAGAGATGTGTGAATAGTGAGTGACCTGGGGGAGGGAGTATAGGAGCAGATCTTCCCAAAAGGGGGAATTGTGGACAGTTTTATTTTACTGTTGGATCCTCTCTGTGTTCTCCAACAATCACACACTACTGTCCTAAGTGGAAAACAAAATGTGTTATTTTTAAAATGAGCAATGCTTTGGGGGTACCAATAACTGGAAATTGGATTGTTCCAGGGAATTCACAAAGGAAAACGTCAAAACCCACCCCCCTCCCCGCATACACACACACACACACACACACACACACACACACAAAAACAGGGAGGAAACTGGTGTGTCTCAGGAGGAATCAAAGCGTAGGCAATTAAAATTCTGGGATGCCATGACTTTGGGGATATGCTTCTGAATGTTGTGATTTTGTTTTATCCTCTGGAAAGTTGGGCAGGGGGGTTGCATAGTCCTCATCTGCTGCTCGCCACCCTCCAAATAATGCTCAGCGGCGGAGGTGACATCTAACCCTCCAGGGGTAGAGAAGAGAAGGTGGTCAGGAGGGAGTTTGGGGTGGAAATGATGGACAGAAGGAGGCATGTGGTCCCTGCCTTGCAGGTGCAGCAGCTTGGAGGCTCCAAGTGGGGAACAGGGGGCCCTGGGCACCTCACCTTGTGGTCCAGGTTCAGGGGTTTCCCCACAAGTGGCAGCGTGATGAGTTTCTTGGTTCCCTGGCTCCAGGTCCCTGAGAATAAGTCGGCCAAGACTCCGTGACCCTTGGCTTTCTCGGGCCATGACAGGAAGCGCTCTCGGACCACCTCGGCCAGCTGTCTGCAGAAAGGGGACACTGGGCGAGCTCAGAGGTGGTCACTGGCCTTCTAGGAGGCGGTTCCCCAATGCCAGTCCACCCTAAACCACCTTCCAGATGCTGGCTGGCTTAGCTGACCACTATTTGTTACCTATTCTTTATCTCTCAGTCGGCCCATCTTACTTTTATTCCTTAAAGAAATTTACTTTAAAAAGGAACATTTGGGGCTTCCCTGGTGGCGCAGTGGTTAGGAGACCGCCTGCCGGTGCAGGGGACGCATGTTCGTGCCCCGGTCCAGGAAGATCCCACATGCCGCGGAGCGGCTGGGCCCATGAGTCATGGCCACTGAGCCTGCACGTCTGGAGCCTGTGCTCCGCAACGGGAGAGGCCACAGCAGTATATATATATAAATATAAAACAGTATATATATATATATATATATATATATATATATATATATATATATATATGGCAGTATATATATATAACTGAATCACTTTGCTGTATACTTGAAACTAACACAAAATTGTACATTAACTATACTTCAGTTTTATAAAAGGAACAGGGGGCTTCCCTGGTGGCGTAGTGGTTGAGAGTCCGCCTGCCAATGCAGGGGACACAGGTTCGTGCCCCGGTCCGGGAGGATCCCACATGCCGCGGAGCGGCTGGGCCCGTGAGCCATGGCTGCTAAGCCTGCGCGTCTGGTGTGCTCCGCAACAGGAGAGGCCACAGCAGTGAGAGGCCCGCGTACCGCAAAAATAAATAAATAAATAAAAAATAAAGTAAAATAAAAAAAGGAACAGGGACTTCCCTGGTGGCACGATGGTTAAGAATCTGCCTGCCAATGCAGGGGACACGGGTTCGAGCCCTGGTCTGGGAAGATCCCACATGCCGTGGAGCAACTAAGCCCATGCGCCACAACTACTGAGCCCGTGCGCCACAACTACTGAGCCCGTGCACCACAACTACTGAAGCCCATGTGCCTACAGCCTGTGCTCCGCAACAACAGAAGCCACGGCAATGAGAAGCCCACGCACCGCAATGAAGAGTAGGCCCCCCGCTCGCTACAACTAGAGAAAGCTCTCACGCAGCAAGAAGACCCAATGCAGCCAAAAATAAATAAATATATATATATTTTAAAGGTGGAAACCCAAATGTCCACCAAAAAAATAAAACAATAATAATAAAAAAAGGAACATTTGGGTTCCTTAATAAGTTAAACATAAAGTAAGTTACTGTATGACCCAGCAATTTCACTCCTGGTTACATACCCCAAAGAATGGAAAAACAGGTTTTCAAACAAAAGATTGTACATGCATGTTCACAGCAGCACTAGTCACAATCACGCAAAGGTAGAAACAACCATGTGTCCATCAACGAATGAGTGGATAAATAAAATGTGGTCCATCCCTACAAGGGAATATTTTCAGCCATAAAAGAATGAAGCACTGGCACATGCTATAACGTGGATAAACCATGAAAATATTATGCTGAGTGAGATAAGCCAGACACAGAAGACCACAATGTGTGTGATTCCATCCATACGAAATTTCCAGAACAGGCAAATCCATAGAGACAGAAAGCAGATTCGTGGTTGCCAGGGGCTGGGGGAGGGGGGATGGGGAGTGACTGCTCATGGGGACGGGGTTTCCTTTTAGGGTGGTAGGAATGTTCTGGAAGTAGATAGAGGTGATGGTTGCACAACATGTGACTATGCTAAATGTCACTGAATTGTTCACTTTCAAATGATGAATGTTATGTTATGTGAATTTCTCCTCAATTTAAAAAAGCAGTTAGTTGTGGGAATTCCCTGGCAATCCAGTGGTTAGGACTCTGTGCTGTCCCTGCCGAGGGCCCGGTTTGATCCCTGGTCAGGGAACTAAGATCCCACAAGCCGCAGGGCTTGGCCAAAATTAAGAAGAATAATGATGATGATGATAAAAATAAAAAACCAGTTAGTTGTGTTAGAGCTGGTGGTAAACGCTGCACTATGTGGACTTGGCTTCCTGGGAATGGGGAGTGAAGAAGGATCTGGAACAAGGAGGAGTCTGGTCAGTGAGTCCTCGCTCTCAGGGTCCCACCTAGACAGTGTCACCAACCCGCTCGACCTACCTGTGGGCGATGGCCAGGAGTATGAAGCCATCCACGGGCCGCCTGGCCAAGCAGTTACCCAGATCTCGACGAAGCTTCACCCACAGCAGGGGTGGGAAACGCAGCAGCTCTTTGCTGGGCGGGGTCCAGTCTTGGTACACAGCCTGCAGGACCTCGTCATCCAAGGACAGGACATCCTTCATCTCTGCCTCCGAGAGCCCATGCCTGCAGGGAGAAAGGACAGGCATTGGAACACACCTGTGTCTTCTGCACTTGGAGGACTCAGAAGCTGAGGAAGGGACAGCTCTATGGCATCCTGCCCATCACCAAAGTGTTCACCATGAAGATCATTATTTGGACGGTGCCCACGGCCAGCCGGTACCAACACCTGGTTACAGCTGTACCCATCAAGTAAGACGGTTCCTGATCTTTCCTTTTCTCACTCACCTACAGAACCCTGAACCATCCCCTTCCTGACCTCAGAGGAGTCAGGCAGCACCGGGAGGGAGAGAAGAGGTAACTTAGGAAAATAATGCAGAAACCACCCCCATGTGTCCTTGCCTTAAAAAGGAAGTGGCTTTAAACAGGATAAGCATTGAACTGGAACGGACTTCGTAATACCTGTGAGCATTTGCCTGGAAAAACTATGGGACTTGCCGACAAATTTCCTCAGGGTTGGAGAACAATCAGGGTTCATTTCAGAGCAGGTGAGAGAGGGAGGCTGGCTTCTGCTTACAGGGAGTACAAACACCTTGTGTGTGTGTGTGTGTGTGTGTGTGTTTTCTATAGCTAAGACAGCAAAAGAGATGATTTATTGTACACATGTTACATTCAGCCACAACTGAGAACAGAACTAGTCCAGAATGTCACAGGTCCAGGGCAAAGGAAGGGACCGTTTTGATACAAGCAAGGTGGGTCTCTCAAAGGTGGTTGAGGTGATCGGAATGGCCATAGATGTTCCAGATCCACTGAGACAAGTTCTAGACAGTAGGCAAGCAGTCCAACAATTTGTACCAGCGTCCCTGTCCTCTGGCTTCCCTTGTTCCTGCTCCTGTGGCTTCCATGGGTGTACAAGTTTACTTGGACCTCTGCTTCACCTTTCTTCTTTTGGGCTTCAGCCTGAGCATTTGCTTCTTCCACTTTGCTCTCATGGCGCAGAGGTTTCTCAGAAGATGGCGCTGATGCCGAGAGTTGTGTTTTTTTTTTAATTCCTTGATATTGATCAAAGTCTTCATTTTGATCAAAACACTTGCCATATTCTTTACACATATAGAATACCTGCTCACTTGGAATTTTCTGCTGTCCAACGAGGTGGCGATTAACGTCAGTATTCTCTGAGATCTCTTCCACTGAGACCATCTCATCTTTGACAATCACAGGTATGCCGCTGGTGGTGTTCTCCACACTTTCTCCATTGGGGTAGACAGGCCTTCTCCCTAACCTGCTTTTTTCCTCTTGACGGGTCTTTCCAAACCAAAATTCCTGGGAGCCACACCACTGGGGTTTACTTGGTAGCACCATGGTGTGGGCCTGTGTTTCCTCAAAAATTTCCTCCATCAGAATAGAATCTTCTGGGACTTCCCTGGTGGTCCAGTGGTTAAGACCCTGTGCTTCCAATGCAGGGAGCACAGGTTCGATCCCTGGTCAGGGAACTAAGATCCTCCATGCCTTGCGGTGCGGCCAAAAGAAAAAAAAAGAATAGAATCTTCTTTCTCACTCTTCAATACACTCTCGATACAAACCAGGCTTGGGTCTTCTCTTTGTGGTTTCAGGCACAATGGCTTATCCACCAGATAAAAATGGGACATCCCAGCAGGCTTTCGACATGGATATCCCAGGGAAGCACAGTCCCATACTTCTCTGGCATCACATCACTGTACAGGGCCCTCTGGGCAGGGGCCAGGCGAGTCCATTCATTCTCAGGGAAGCAGACAGCTGCAACCTGGAAGGCCACTGACATCAGTAAAGTACTGGCATGTTTGCTTAACCACTATTCACGAAGTGTCAGCTCTGTGCTGTCCTCTGGAGGACAGAGAGCTAGACGCCCATGAAGCTTATCTTCTAGTGCAGACAGCCACATAGAAAATAACAGAAAAAAAAAAAAAAAACACAAAGAGTTTGGGTAACACCAATTGCTAGGAAGAAGATAAGCCAAATCACATGAAGGAGAGTGACAAGGTGAGTGGTAGGGGAGAGATGCTTCTTGGAGCAGGTGGGTCCCTCTGAGAAGGTGTCACAAGAGCTGAGATTGTGCAGGAGGCAAGGAGCCAGTGTGCGAAAATCTGGGGCCAGGGATGGGAGGCAGCCAGATCCAACAGGCCTTGGTAAGGAGTTTGGATACTTTTCTAAAAGCATTGGGAAGTCACTGGAAGGGTTTAATCAGGACAGAAGAAATTCAGTCTCATTCATGATTTTAAAATCTCATTTCAGATGGGTGTTCCTACCAAGACTTGTACAAGAATGTTCACAGCAGCAGTAGTCACAATTGCCAAAAGGTGGAAATAATCCAAATGTCCATCAACAGATGAAAAGATAGAAAAATGTGGTTGCTATGGACTGAATATGTGTGTCTCCCCCAAATTCATATGTTGAAGCCTTAATCCCCAAGGTGATGGTATTAGGAGGTGGGGTCTTTGGGAGGTGATTAGGTCATGAGGGTGGAGCCCCCACGAATGAGATTAGTGCCCTTATAAAAGAGACCCCAGAGAGCTTGTCCAATGGACCCCTTGTCCATTCTGTCATATGAAGTTTCAGTGAAAAATGACGGTCTGTGAACCAGGAAGCAGGCTCTCACCAGACACCAAATCTGCTGGTGCCTTAATCTTAGACTTCCCAGCCTCCAAAACTGTGAGAAATAGATTGTTTATAAAGCCACCCAGTCTTATCGTATTTTTGTTATAGCAGCCCACATGGACTAAGACAGGGGTGTATCCATACAATGGAATATTATTTGACCATAAAAAGGAGCAAAATGCTGATACACACTACAATACAGATAAACCTTGAAGACATTCTGAGTGGAAGAAACTAGTCACAAAAGACCACATATTGTATGATCTCATTTATATGAAATATCCAGATCAGGATCCATAAAGGCAGATCCATTCGTGGTTGCCAAGGGCTGAGGGAGGAGGGATGGGGAATGACAGCTAACAGGGACAGGGTCTCCTTTCAGTAATGATGGAAACGTTCTGGAACTAGATAGAGGTGACGGTTGCACCACATTGCGAATGTACTAATGTCACTGAATTGTAACACGTTAAAATTTTAACTTTACAGTATGTGAATTTTACCTCAATTAAATAATCTCACTCTGCTAAATGCAATGAGGAATACTGAATTGGCTCCAGGACCAGAAAAGATGATATTGGTGGAAAAATCGGTGAAATCTAAATCAAGTCTGGAGTTGAGATCGCGGTCACGTATCAATGCTAATGTCCTGGCTGTGACAGCAATGCTGTGGTTATGTTGGATGTTAACACGAGGGGAAATAAGGGGCAGGATCTATGGGAACTCTGTTCAACCTTTTTATCTCCGCTGTAAATGTAAAATTATTTCCAAATAGCGGTTTATTAAAAAAAAAAGTCTCATTCTTGCCTCTCTGGGGAAGGGGCTTGTTGGGGGATAAACACAGCGACATGGAGACAAGTGAGGGCCTGGGGCACTTGTTCAGGTGGAGACGGGGATGACCTAGGACAAGATAGGGACAGTAGGAATGGGAAAAAAAATGGTTGGTTTAGGATGTGTTAGAGGCAGAGCCAAGAGGACTTTCTGATTATGGAGGGAAAAAGCATGTGGAAGGAGAGGAAACAGGCATGACTCCCGGTTATGCAGAAGGTGACCCCACTACTAAGAATGGGGGGACTTCCCTGGTGGCGCAGTGGTTAAGAATCCGCCTGCCAATGCAGGGGACACAGGTTCAATTCCTGGTCCTAGAAGATCCCACATGCCACGGAGCAACTAAGCCTGTGTGCCACAACTACTGAGCCCGCACCCTAGAGCCCACGAGCCACAACTACTGAGCCCATGAGCCACAACTACTGAAGCCCATGCACCTAGAGCCCATGCTGCACAAGAAGAGAAGCCACCACAGTGAGAAGCCCGCGCACTGCAACGAAGAGTAGCCCTTTCTCGCCGCAAAAAGAGAAAAGCCCGCATGCAGCAACGAATACCCAGTGCAGCCAAAAAGATAAATAAATAATCAATTAAAATTTAAAAATTAAAAAAAAAGGAATGGGGAATCCTCTGTTGGAGCAGGTTTGGGGGCAAGAGACTTTGCTAGACACAGTCATGAGGTACCACCATGTTTGTGACACCTGCCCCCTCTTAGCCCCTGGCAACCACTAATCTACTTTTTGTGGATCTGACAATACTGGACATTTCACATAAGTGGGATCATATGTCATATCATCTGTGCTCAACACTGACAACCGCCTGCCTGGGGGCATGCCTCAACCTCGTCTGTCTAGGCTTCAATAGCAGGAGTCTACAATAGGGGGAAGGAGACTCCAAAGGGACATAAGAGCAGGTGAAGATCTGTGAACAATCCTGGGCCAGTGCCATTTTCTTGTCCTCCCTAAACCTGCTTAGCTCAATATTAGGATCTGTACCTCTTTGCACCTCCTCATCCAAGTTTGCAGCTGAGTCTCCAAACTCAGCTGGAGGGAGGCAGAGCAGAAAGCCTTCCTCCATTTGTCAGATGGGGAAACTGAGGTTTGTGTATTCATGTCGCTGAATGGCCAGGGCAAGAGGAATTCAATTCCATCCCTGCTCTTAAAGATTTTGTGTCTCATCAAGTCTAGAGCAATGATGTCCAATGTAGTAGTCACCAGCCACACATGGGCGTTTAAAGTTTAAAATTAATAGAATTTAAAATCCAGTTTCTGGATTGCATAAGCTGCCTTTCAAGGGGTCAACTGCCACTGCAGCTTGTAGTTACCACATTGGACAATGAGACACAGAGCATTGCCCTCATCACCAATATTCTACTGCACGGTGCTGGAAAGACTGGGGAATGTGCCCACGGACAGCTGAACCACTAGGTTAAGAGCCCTCCTCCATCCCCAAAGACATCCCTTTGACAATGTGGACCCAAGACCTCATCTGCCCCCCACATGGGACCTGCCTTGCCTGCACTGCAGACCAAACTCTGTGTGTGAGGTCACACAGCCTTGTGTTTGATCCTGGCTGAGGGATCTTGGCCGGTGATGTCCCTTTGCAAGTATGATCTTGTTATTCCTTCCAGAAGCCACACAGAACAGACACTCTCCCAGCTACCCCCCTACAGAGGGGGCTCGGAAAGGCCACAATGCATGCCTAACACAGCATTTCTCAGCCTCTCACTGTTGACACTAAAGGTTGGATCATTCTTTGTTGTGGAGATTGTCCTGTACTTTGTAAGATGTTTAGCAGCATCCCTGGCCTCCACCCACTAGGTGTCACCAGCATGATAGATAGATAGATAGATGAGAGATAGACAGATAGATAGATGATAGCTTATAGATAGGTGTCCATAGATGCATGTATGGATGGATAGACGAATATGATAGATTATAGATAGATAGATATGATAGATTATAGATAGATGAAGTAGATAAATAGATGAATGGATGGATAGATAGGTATTATGGTAGCTGGATAGAGAGATAGCCAGACAGTATCTTTCATGCTAAGCCAGGGTTTCGCACCCCCAGCACTACTGACAACTGGAGCACCATGATCCTCTGGTTGGGGGAGGGTCCTGTGAACTATAGGGTGTTGAGAAGCATCCCGGGTTTCCATCCACTAGATCCCAGTAGCACCCCATCCCCCAGTCATGACAACCAAAATGTCTCCACTGTTGAGTGTCCACCTGGGGGGACACAGAATCTCCCTAGGTAAGAACCACTGGCCCAGAAGTACTCAGATTCTGAGAGCCAGGCTCTCATCACTCTAGGTCAACTCTGTGTGTAAACATAACATATTTTCATGCAACAGGACATACCAAAATCGCCTCCCCTAGAGTCACCCTCCATAGACCACCTCCCCTACCAGGCAGTAAAGGAGGGTGGTCCTCCACCCCAGGAGGCCCCCAGCTTTACTAACTGGACCAGACATGGGGCCAGGAATGCCAATGGATGTCTATCTCCCCAGATTTTCCAACCAGGACTCAAGAAAGAGCCAGTATGATGGTGCCAGTTCTCCAAAATGGGAGCCCATGATGCCAACAGCAGCTGTGGCAGGCAAGCTACACTTACAGAGGAGAAAGGAAGAGTCTAGAGCAGAAGCCAATGTGCAGAGAGGACCCAGAGGGAGAGGGATGAGCAACTTCCCTGATTCTGTGGCTTTCTGGTTCCCATGACAACCCCACCTTCCGTGTACACTTCATCAGGTTGGCTTGATGGCCCACCCTTTTATTCTGGAACATTCCCTGGTCTGTCTCTGTGCTCTTGTAGAGTCCATGCTGTGGGCATCAATCACAAAATCTGGGGTACAACATGAAATCTGGGCTACCCCTCCCTGGAGTTGGCTATGGGGTAGCCCTGCATCCATTGAGTTTCTCCCATGGCCATGGCATAAAGCCCTTATTTCTAATGTGATAGTGTGAGTGGATTTCTGTTCCTGGCAAATAAACAGACAACTAAAAAGCCCACTTACTGGGCTGGTCGCTGCCACCTTGATTTGTGGCAAAAGACAAAGGTCCCCCAAGCTGAGAAGAGGAAAGGTTCATTGTCCAGCATTTCTAATGATGGGCATGAGCGTCTCCCGATGGCTGTTTGCATTAAGGTAAAGCTCTGCTGCTCGGTGTGCCTGCAGATCGGCCTCCGTCCCACCCTCGCATGGGATGCTGGGTGCCTGTGATGAACACACTCCTCTCTCCTGCTCATTATTTCTGACTCACCATCCACACCTGGCATCTCTGACCATCATGACCCTGGTTTATCGGAGTTTGTTCAGCAACTGCATTTAAACCTTCATTCCTTAAACTCTATAAACACATTGGAATTGGGTTTTCCTATTGCTTTTTGCTGATTCCCATGCTACAAAGCCTGGAATTAACCGTAGACCCAGGCTTGTGGTCAATTCTTCAGAGAAGTTTGCTTTGAAAAGACTTTTTCTGAGATATCTGCACACATTGCTTAGTAATTACAAAGGGGTATGTTGCAAATTTGTGGTAGGAAAAAAATGCACAAGAAGGATCAAACACCATCCAAGTTTAACCTGAACGTCATCATGAGGAGACATCGGATCAACCCAGATGACAGTGTACCGACTCCCCTCCACCCCCAGGTGCGTTCCTGGTAGCATCAACATCGCCAGGGAGCCTGGGAGAAATACAAGATCCCAGGCTCCACCCCCAGACCTGCTGAATCAGTCTTTATTCAAAAACAAGACCTGAGATACACATACCCATTGAGGCTTAAGGAGTGCTGAGCTACAGAAGAGCTAGTCTGTACTCTTCAAGAGGACAAAGACAGAGAGTGGAACATTCCAGATTAAAGGAGGCCAAAGAAACTTGACAGCTAAATGCAACATGTTATCCTGGATTGGATCCTGGGATGGGGGCAAGGGGAGGGGACAGCTATAAAGGACATTTTTGAGACAATTGGTAAATTTTGACTATAAACTGTGTATTAAATAATATTACTGCATTTATGATACGTTTTCTGAGTTTTAAAATTGTCTTGTGGTGATGTGGGGTTCTGATTGCCCTTGTTCTTAGGATATATGTGATGTATTTAAGGGTGAAGGGGAATGACGCCTGTAACGAATTCTCAAATGGTTCAGGGAAAAATTTTTTTTGTGGGGGTGTGTGTGGATAGACAGAGACAGATAGATGAATGGATAGATAGAAGATAGATAGAAAAATGGAAAGAAATAAAGAGAGAGAGGGAGGGGAGAGAGAGATGGAGGGAGGGATGTAGGAAGGAAGGAAAGGAGAGATAGGAAAGGGAGAGAGGGAAAAAGGAAAAGGGAGAGAGAGAAAGCTAATATGGCAAATTGGTGATTGTGGGGGGAAGAAGTATGGCAGTATTTCTCAACGAGGACCTATCCTGCCTTCAAGGGACACTTGGCAATGTCCTGAGACATTTTTGGTTGTCCCAGCTGGGGGATACTACCAGCATCTAGTGGGTAGAGGCCAGGGATACTGTTCAACATCCTACAGTGCACAGGATGGCCCTACACACTGCAAAGGATGATCTAGCCCCAAATGTCAATAGCACCAAGGCTGAAAAATTCTGCTCTGTGAGAGTTCTCGGCACTATTTTTGCACTATGGGAGTTCTTCCTCTAGTCTATAATTTGAAAGTATTTCTAAGTAAAACGTTTTCTGAAGAAATACTCTAGACAAATGCATAGAGACAGATTAGTGGTTGCCAGGGGCTGGGGGTCGGGGAAGGGGAGTTACTGCTGACGGGGACGGGGTCTCCTTGTGGGGTGAGGAATTGTTCTGGAGATGGATAGCGGTTGCCTAATACTGTGAATGTACTAAATGCTGCTGAACTATACACTTTAAATGAGTGAAAATTATGATACGAATTGGACTGGGTTGAATAGTGTTCCCCAAAATTTGTACCCACAGGGAAACTGTGAATGTGACCTTGTTTGAAACCAGTCTTTGGGGAAGTAGTCAAGTTAAGATGAGGTCATACAGAGACAGGCTGGGACCTGGAACCTGGGACCCTTTGCTGAAGTGCTTGCATCTGGCCAAATGTCTCTTCCAGCAACAAAATACAAAGAAACTATAAGGGACTAAAAAGAACTGCGTGCATGCACAGTTGGGAAAATTATGGACAACAAGATACAAAAAGACCAAAAACCCAGTTGCCACTTCTGAAGAGCCGGGAGCGAAAGCAGGGTACTGAGCATGCCCCCTGCACACAACCCCACCAGAGGGGTGGGCAAACAACCTAAGCCACGCCTCTGGCTCAACCCCTGGACCTGCCCCTACCCTCACCCCATATACGGAACAAACTCACTCCCCCCTCAGGGAGCGAGCAAGCAGGGGAACCTGTTACCTGTTCTCCTTCCCCTCTGCCTTGCCCGAATTTCTCTTCTGGCCTCTTATCAATTTCTGTCGATTAAGAAGACCAAGAGGGCTTCCTTGGTGGCGCGGTCGTTGAGAGTCCGCCTGCCGATGCAGGGGACACCGGTTCGTGCCCCGGTCCGGGAAGATCCCACACGCCGCGGAGCAGCTGGGCCCGTGAGACATGGCCGCTGAGGCTGCATGTCCGGAGCCTGTGCTCCGCAACGGGAGAGGCCACAGCAGTGAGAGGCCCGTGTACCGCAAAAAAAAAGAAGGCCAAGAACCTTAGTCGGTAACAATACTGGATGCAAGTGGGCCCTAATCCAATGAGTGATGTCTTTCCAAGAAGAGGGAAATTCAGACAGAGAGACACACAGGGAGAAAACCACAATGTGGTCAGAGGTGGAGATTGGAGTGATGCGTCTACAAGCCAAGGAATGTTGAGGGTTGCCAGCAACACCAGAAACTAAGAAAAAGGCCTAGAACGGATTCTCCTTTAGGGGCTCCGGAGGAAGTGTTGTTCAGCTGACACCTTGATTTCAGACTCTGGCCTCCAGAACCACGAGAGAATAGATTTCCATTGTTCTAAGCCACCCAGTTTGTGATTTTGTTATGGCTGCCCTTGGAGAAGAATGCATGTGTTCTATCTCAATTCAGAAAAGAGTGAAAACAACAGAGACTCACCGGGAAGACACAATGTATAGCCCAGCACTCAGGCCACCAGGAGCTGCCCACGTGTCTGCTCCAGGTGGGCACACAGCTGGTGCATCGCCTCCTTAGCAGTGGAGGCCAGAGGGGCCGGCATGGTGAAGGAGGCCCATTTCCGGGCCTCCTCGAAGGCCAGCCTCAGCCGCCCTGGGTGCCCGCACTCTGGGAGGCTGGTCCAGAGCAGGTCCCTCTGCATCAGGCTCAGCGTCCTCCTCCAGGCGGCCAGCAGGAGCTGAAGCATCTCTTGCCCTTTGTTTCCAGAGAGGGGTTTCACCTCCCAGTAAGCACCTGGGTCCGTGAGCACCTGCCGCATAGTGTCTAAAACGCCCCGCTGTCCTGAGCAGACTGAGAGGATGAGGTGGCCCCTTGAGGGGCACTTGGGAGGCAGCCAGAGGACCCTCCGAGCACGGTGGACAGAGGCTACCTCATCCACCGAATCCAGCAGGATCACAAGGGACTCAAAGTTTCGGCAGGAGATGGTGTGGAGGAGGGTGTGGAAAAACTGTACCACCCTGGTATGGGCCTCCAAGACCTGGGCAGGGGGCAGGGGTAGCCCATAGGCCAGGCACACCTGGAAGCAGATGCTCTGGAGCAGGCCTCGGGCGTCGGAGCTCATCTGTGACGTCCCCAGCAACCATAGAACGGTCACTGTCTTGTGGCCAAGCAGCCCTGGCATTTGCTCAGCCAGCTTGCACATCAGAGCAGTCTTTCCGATGCCCGGGGGTCCAAAAAGCACCAGGGGTGGGTGGGGGTGGCCGTCGCTCTGCTGGAGCCGCTGTCCCAGCTGGGTTAGGAGCTCCTGGTGCCCACAGAAGGTCTGGGGGGCCTCGGCACTGAGCCCCAGGTGGTGGCGGATCTCCTGATAGAGCCAAGCCAACTCCTGCCTGCCTGTCTCCAGTTTCTGGAGGCACTCGGGGACCTGATGGTTAGCCCTGGCCACAAACTGCTCCCCCAGCTCCTTTGGGTACCGTCCATGAGCCTTGTTTGGGGGGGTCCACCAGGTCTCGGCTCCATGCCAGGTGGTGGGCCTTGAGAACTCCGGGCTGCACGTCAGCGATGCGCTCCTTGAGGCTGCTGAGAAGGTTCTGGGCATCTGTGTCCGGGCAGCCGGCTGCAAGCTGCTCCACTATCTTGAGGGCACAGACCTCCAGGATGTGTTTGTTGAGGTCTTGGATATCTCTCAGGAAGACGGTCGCCCCCTGGTCCCAGTCTATTGCGTTCAGCAGGTCCCGTTCTATTTCCCCCTCGATGGCTGCAAAAGTGGAGGAGATGGGAAGTGAGTGTGGTCAGCATTATGTCGTCAGTTGGCTCGAATGGGAACACTTGGTAGACACATTCCGGGGATGGAAACATTGGTTCTCAAGCTTAGTGTGTTTCAGAGTCACCTGGCATAACCACAGACAACATGCAAACGAATGCACTCCAGTGTGTTCCAATAAAACTTTATTTACAAGAACAAGCAGTGGGCCAGGTTTTGTCCTTGGGCCATGGTTTTCTGACCCCCGTCCCAGAGCATGCAGCAGCTGCCCTGAGGACCTGTATTTTCCAGAGCCAAGAGCTCACACTGACTTCTCCCTGGAGGCCATTGTTTTGAAATAGCAGCCAGACTTGAGGAGTTATTTTTGAAGCCTCCCTGGGCTCAGCAGAGGATCCCACCTCTCTAGCTGAGCGAGTCAGGCCCTTGGAGACAGGACTCAGTCTCAGAGCCAAAGACAAGAACCACTCAAAAGTCCTCCTTGGACTGACCTCACGTGCCCCTCAGCCCCATGAGTGAAGGTCAGAGACGAAGGCAGCTAACAGTCCCCAAACAGGATCCTTCTTGGACACATTTTGGCATGAACTAATCCAATACCATCTGTTCTACCACCAGCAGGCTGTGTGACCCTAGGCAAATCACTGCACCTCTCTGAGTCTCTGTTTCCTCCCTTGTAACATGGGTGTACTAGTCCAACCTTGAAGGGGCTGTTGTGAGGATTTTCTATGAAATAATGCTTGTGAAAAGCTGAGCACCTTATGCTGAAGGAACAAAACTAAACTCAAAAGTTTACAGTCTGTAATCTTATCTTCTATGATATGGTTGAAATAACAAAATAAATGAGATGGAGATGGGTTAGTGGTTACCAGTGCTGGGGTTTGTGGGAAGCGGTGAATGCTGCTCTAAAGGGACAGTGGGGGGGATCCTCGCGGTGAGGGAACAGTCCTGTGTATTGACCACGGTGGTTACTCAAAGCTACACAGGTGAGAAAATTGCAGAGAAGGAAATGGGCAAGACAAACATACACACACACACACACATACACACACTCACACACACAAAGGGTGTTTGTACAAGTGTGCTCTCTCTGGATTGTGACAATATCCACTTCCTGGTTGTGTAATAATATTGCACTCTAGTTTTGCAAGATGTTACCTTTGGGGGAAAAATGGGTAAAGGATACCTCTTCCTCCTTTTTTTTTTTTTTCTTTTGGCAATTTCCTACGAATCTCTATTTCAAGATAAAAATTAAAAAAAAAAAAAAAAGTTGAGCGAGGTGCCTGGAAAATAATATGCTCTGAAGGTGCCGTCCATGACGTGCCCCTGAACTCCACAGCTGTTTGCGCTTTCTGCTGACGTCAAGGAGTTTCTATTTGTTCTTTCAAGTGGGACTTCTTAATGGGCGAGGTTTGACATGATTGCTTAGAGAGCTCATTGTTGGATGAGATCACGGCCGGGGCAAGACCCTTTAGATCCCTATAATGACTCCATTAGGTACTACCTCTGACTAGTTCCATTTTACAGATGAGGAAAACGAGAGTCCAAGCTGCCCAAAGTCAATACGGCTGGAAAGGGGCAGGGCTGAGATGTAAATCCTGGCCCATCCCATACTTGACCCCAGACGCCGATTACAGTCCCGATGTCAGACATCTCTATGAGAGCAATTAGCTCACTTGGCTTTGTGTCACAGAGCAAGCAATAGCAACATGGTAAGTGCACAAGAAACAGTAGCCTTAAGATTATTATCCATATAAAAGTGTATTCAAAATTGATATGTCAGGACTTCCCAGGTGGTACAGTGGTTAAGACTCTGTGCTTCCAACGCAGGGGGCGTGGGTTCGATCCCTGGTCGGGGAAGTTCCGCATGTCGCACAGTGGGGAAAAAAAAAAAATTGGTATGTCATTACTAACCTTAACCAAAGGGTCAAGGTTAGGATCACCTCTGATGTCAAGTAGGCCTCAGGTACCCCTGATACGATGGGATGGGGAGGGAACTTTACCTCTGCAGTCTTCCTTCCCAAAACCTATAATCCCTATATCCCTATAAAACCTATAATCATGAGAAAATACCAGCCAAGCCCAGATTGAGGGACATTCTACAAAAGACCTGGGCAGTACGCCTCAAAATCAGTCAAGGTCATGAAAAACAAGGTCATGAAAAACTGTTACAGATCAGAGTAGCCTAAGGAGACAAAGGACTAAATACAATCTGGGATCCTGGGACAGAAAGACATTGATGGGAGAACTGAGGAAACCCAAATAAAGTCTGGAGTCTAGTTACTAGTCATGCACCAATATTAAATACCGATGTTCATTTCTGAGTTCTGGTAAATGTACCTCAGTCACGTGAGATGTTAGCATTGCGGGAAGCTGGGTGAAGAACCTTCGGGAACTCTACACTATCTTTGTAGCTTTATAATGTTGTAACTTTTTGGTTCATCTAAAATTATCCTGAAATAAAAATTTTAAAAATTGGTATGTCTTTACTAGAATGTATATATATAATAGATAATAATCATATATTTTAATAAAATTAAAATACTATTAATAAATATCACTACATTCAATATCTTTAACTAAATCAATATATTTAATATGTTGATAAAATGAATTCATATATTTTATAATGTGGGTAATATAAATTCATATATTTAATATTTTTGATAATATAAATTCATATATTTGATAGTACAGATAATAGAAATTCATATATTTAATAGTGTAGGTAATATAAATACATATATTTCATAGTGTGGGTAATATAAATTCATATATTTAATACTGTGGGTAATATAAATTCATATACTTAATAGTGTGGGTAATATAAATTCATACACTTAATAGTGTGGGTGATATAAATTCATACATTCAATAGTGTGGGCGATATAAATTCACATATTTAATACTGTGGGTGATATAAATTCATACACTTAATAGTGTGGGTGATATAAATTCATATATTTAATAGTTTGGGTGATGTAAATTGACATACTAATAATCCATAAGCTGACATTACTAACTCATAAATAATAATAAGAACCGATCTCTTGCTGACAGCCTGCAGTGGGGCGATGGCTCGATCACAATGCATTTTTAGAAAAACCTTTCTGGTAGCCAGTGTGGAGGATGGAGAGGGCAGAGGACAAGGCCAGGGATGAGAGGTAAGGGACCAGCTGGGAGCTGGGTGGTGGACTCAGACAGTCACAGGGGGGAATCCCTATTCTCCCACTTGGGCAAAAGAGACTCCTTCTTCCTCTGCCTCAGTTTTCACCTCAGAGGCAGGTACATTGATGAAGGACGACTCCTTAGCAGGGGACGGCTCTCGACTAACACAGGGTGACCCACTCTTCCAGTTTTCCTGGAACTGTCCTGGGTTTGGCCCTAAAAGTCCAGCATCGTGGGAGTGGCTCAGTCCCAGGCAAACAGGTATGGGGTCATCGTAGTACACGTCCCCCAAAGCCAGGAGCCTGCTTGGGAAAAGGAAAGGAGCCAGGGAAGGAGAGAAGAATCCTAAGAGACTGAAATTAACCAAGACTTGACTTAACTCTGTTGGATCAGAAAAATAATCTTTCTCAGAACTAGGGCTCCAGGAGCTAGGTTGGTTTGGCATTTATAGAAATGCAGACTGTGGCATTTGGACAAAACGTGATGTGTATTTTAAACGGGTGGATGTTTCCTGGGGACCCGCCAGGGGAGTCCCGGCAGCCTCACCTGACCGGTGGTAGCGGTGCCACTTCTCCTGGGTGACGAGGCCCAACCTGCCGGCCTCCTGGGCTCCAGAGCGCAATGCAGAGATCAGGGTGGCCTCCTCGGGCCCACGGGCCTCCCCGCTGCCCAGGGTCTGCAGCAGGTGGGTGGGGGGAACGGCGTTCTTTTCTGTCCGGAAGCGTCGTGCCACCAGCTCCAGGTCACGTGGCCTGGCGCTCAGCTGAGCTTTCAGCGCCCCCCACTCCTTTTCCTTGATCAGCGAGGGGATGGGACGGGGGCCGTACTGGTCACCCACGAGGGCCTGGAGGAGACAGGGGTGTGGGGAGTAGAGGTTCAGATCTTGGCTTGGGCACTTAGATCTGTGACCCTGGGTGAAGCATGCCGAGCCCTTAAAGTGGTCCTGGTGGTTGTACCATGGAGACAATTATATTAAAGTAAGCAGATAGGTTAGTGGGTCCCCAGAGGAAGAGTACCAGCAATGGCTCTCTTGACATGAGAGAAACCATTTTGGCCTAAGCCATTTTGTGATCTAAGCCTGGCTGCAATGCTTGTCCTTGAACACATCTCAGTAATCAATGATCTTAAGGGAAGTGAGGGAATGCAGGAATAATGGAAAAGCAGTCAAGAAACAATAGTCCAGTGATAAAAAGAGTCCCAGCTCCTCGTCAAGGGATATACATATAATATATCTTTGAGTTCTGCAGGAACTAAGACCCCTACCCAAGTGGAGGGTAGAATGATGACGTGGACCCTCCTGATTTCAATCAACTAAAACTTGGACTCTGTGAACCTTTGCCCCAATTCTATGCTGAAGTCTCCTCTGCTCAAGCCCCTTCATGAATATACATGTACCCTGAGCTTCAAACTTCCCCAGTTTTGCTGTTTGGGGAGACACTGCTTTGGGAAAGGTCCCTGGTGTTCCCCTTACTTGCTGCAAGTCATAATAAATCCTTCTCCTGATCTTCCACTCGTGAGTGAAACAATATTGCCTGCCATGCCAATAAACAAAGGATCTTGCAGCCATTGAACCATCACGTTACAGCCTCCCGGATGGTGAGCCCTGAGGAAACTCAGGAGGGAAACAGGATGCCTGCCGTCAAGGAGTCCGCCACTGCAGCCACCCCCAAAGATGCACCCTGAGGAGACTCAGGATGTGAAAACACAGGATGCTGGCCTCAGATAGCTGAGGTGCATATCAAAGGAATAATTTCAGTGAGCCCAAACTCTTGCATCTTCCCATACATAGGAAAGCAATAAATTCCTTAACTTAAGATATCTGGTTTTCTTTAACAGTAATCTTTTGATATTCTTACTACATGGTCTTCGTTGCAAAAACTCCTATCTATATATCCTGGCTTCTCCTTTTCCTCTTTGGAGCAGTCTCTCTGTGTTATTTGAGATGCTGTCTCCCAGGCTTGAAATCCTAAGAATGTCCACCAAATAAAACATAACTCAACTTTTAGGTTGTGCATTTTTTTTTCAGTCGACATGATTTATCTAAGGATCTTAAACTGGAAGACTATCCTGGATTATCAAAGTGGGCCTGAAATGTAATCCCAAGAGTCCTTATCAAGAGACAGGCAGAGGAAGATTTGACACAAATAGAAAAGGAGAAGAAGATGCTGTGACAACAGAGGCAGAGACTGGGGGAGTGCAGCCACAAGCCAAGGAATACCTGGAGACCCCAGAAGCTGGAGAAGACAAGAAGATTCACCCTGAGAAAGCTAGGAAGGAGTGTGACCCTGCTGATACCTTGATTTCAGACTTCCGGCCTCCAGATTGTGAGAGAATAAATTTCTGTCGTTTTAAGCTCCCTGCCCCCCACATTTGTGGTCATTTGTTATGACAGCCACAGGAAACACCTTGTTTGCCTATTACTAAGTGCTGGCTTGTCCCAACAGTAGAGCTGTGACAAGAATGAAGGCCTCCCTTGGCTCTACCCAAATCTCACGCTCTGATGTGGCCCTGCGGGCAGGACTGTCCCCAGTAGCAGCCAGGAAGCAGGGCCAGATGGGGGCGGGGGGGAGGTGAACATGGGTCTCCAAAGTGCCGGGTGGATCCTGTCTTTAGAATTTGATATTTTGTTCCTCATGGATTTGGGGGGTCAGTTTTGATATTAAAAATAAACATTGCATTAAAATATTAATTATCTTGATAACTAAGATTTTGGAAGGATTTGCAAGGTGCCTGGGCCGTTTGGGCCTGGGGGAAAGCTCAGAGATCATCCTCCCTCCTGTCTCCCATCCCCCATGCCACCTGGAAGCTGCATTGTGCTTTTTTTTTTTTTTTTGGAAAAACCAGAAATTGTATTTTATCATCCCTCCTCTGCTTACAAAAACAAACAATAAAATGTCTATGAAGGCTTTCCATGACACTTAACATAACCCTTAGCTTTGGCCCGTAAGGCCCCTGTTGGTTCCTGCCTCCCTGTCTCTCCAAGTTTATCTTGTACCACGAATCCCCTTTTCCATTTTGCTTCTGTCACATTGACCTTTCTGTTTCTATAATAAATGTGCTCATTCTCACCTCGGGCTTTCACAGGTGCTGATCTCTCTGCATTGTGCTTTTTTTTTTTTTTTTTGCGGTACGCGGGCCTCTCACTGCTGTGGCCTCTCCCGTTGCGGAGCACAGGCTCCGGACGCGCAGGCTCAGCGGCCATGGCTCACGGGCCCAGCCGCTCCACGGCATGTGGGATCTTCCCGGACCGGGGCACGAATCCGTGTCCCCTGCATTGGCAGGCGGACTCCCAACCACTGTGCCACCAGGGAAGCCCTGCATTGTGCTTTTGATTGCCTGCAATTTGAGTTGCAAAATCGAATTCTTCCTGGAGTTCATTTTCTCCCCACTTCCCTTTTTTCTTTACAAAATTTTTTTCTTTTCTTTTTTCTTTGAAACACAACAAAATGATCAATCATCAGGCTCAATCATCAGCAAAATGAGAAGACTGGAAAAAAAATGTGTGAAGGAGATACGTAAGTCAGATGATACAGCCTTTCAAACATTAGGATGTATTTTAAAGCAATAATTAAAATTGGTAACTATACTCAACACTTTTTAATAACCTATAAGGGAAAAGAATCTGAAAAAGAATATATATGTATAACTGAATCACTTTGCTGTACACCTGAAACTAACACAGCATTGTAAATCAACTATACTTCAATAAATAAATAAATTAAATTAAGTGGTTCAAACTTCCAGTTGTAAGATAAATATGTCCCGGGGAGGTAATGTACAACATGATGAATGTAGGTAACACTGCTGTAGAGTATATCTGAAAGTTGCTAAGAGACTAAATCCTAAACATTCTCATCACTAGGGAAGAGCATTTTCCTTTTTCATATCTATATGAGCGGATGGGTGTTAACTGAACTTATTTAATAATCATTTCACAACACATATAAGTCAAGTCATTATGCTGTACCCTTTCAGTGCTACATGTCAATTATATCTCAATAAGATTGGAAAAAAAAAGAAAAATTGATGCCAACATACAAAGAAAAGTATAGAACAAAAGAATGAAAACGCAATGGTAACTGTATAGATAAAACTTGGTACATAATAAAGAAAGCTTTTCACATCTGTGCCAGGTCTTAGTCTTTTTTTTGAAGGAGACAATCTCTAAGGCAGCACTAGAACTTCTGGAAGTGCTGGAAGTGTTCATATCCTTGCTGTCCAATTTGCTGGCCACTTGACACAAGTGACAACTGAACCACTGTAATGTGGCTGGTGCAACCAAGGAGCTGAAATTTTCTTTCTACTTGGCTTTAATTCATTTAAATTTAAATCACCACATGTGGTTCGTGGCTACTGCATTGGGCAGTGCAGTTTTAAGGCCAAACAGGCCTCATCTATTTGTCTTTATTTCCCTAGAAAACCGTTTTCATATGGGGACCACCCTCTCCTAATTCCTACATTCTTATCTCCAGGAGAGGTTTTTCTGGGAGCTGCTCAAAGCTTCTTTGTGATGAAGATGTATTGGGCAAAGCTACTTTCCTGACTTTTTTCGTCTGTACTTTCTAGGACAGGGGTAGGCAAATTTTTCCAACAAGGGCCAAATAGCCAATATTTTCAGCTTTGCAGGCCAGACGGTCTATGTGGCAACTACTGAATGCTGCCATTGAAGCTGGGAAGCAGCCTTGGGTGATACGTAAATGAATGGGTATGGCCGCGTGTCAATAAAGCCTTATTTATAAAAACAGGTAGGGGGCCGGATTTGCCCCATAGACTGTGGTTTGCTGACCCCTGCTCTAGGATTTATGAGCCAAAATGCTATAGTTCTTGGTGTATCTGAAACTTGGTGATGTAATAAATCAAAACCCTGGAATATCATTTGCTGGTCATAACCCAAACCATTAAATGTGAGCTGGGGGTTGTTCTGGTGTCAGAGGGAATGTAGTTGGGGACGAGAGAAGACCCTGATTGGTCTCACCTAGGGGGGAAGTTTGCCCCTGAGGCAGGCTCCAGATAGGGCCACAGAGTCTGTTCCCAACACCATGGGGCACATTGGAGAAAAAAATTTTCGATACCCTGTAGATTTCCACTTTCTCTATGGTTTTCTAGGACCTCAACGTTCCCCAGACAAAGTGAATGAGGTGAAAAACCCGGGGGAAGTTTCGGAGCAAATTCTAAGATCCCTTTGGGCTTCAACACTCTGCTCTCCAACTCACCTGCTGCTTCTACTTGACTGCTAATGTCTGGATCCCAGCTAGCTCCACAGAAAAATGAATGCTGTGATTGATTAGCAATGTCTGCCACAGGCAGGCTACAAAGATTGGGTATGATAGCAGAAATGCCACCCACTTCCCTCCACTGACGGGTCTGGATAAGAAGTAGGGGCCATATCCTGGTGGTGGAATGAGAAGTAAGAGCTAATCCATCCCTCCCAAGAGACTCACAACAAAAGCTGGCCCTATGGATGTTTTCTGACACCAGCCAAGCTCCTCCAAGCAGAGTTCCGTGGTCATGTGGTTGGTGGCCTCTGTGTTCCGAATACCCCACCTCAGATCAACCACCTGGAAATAACAAGCATGGGTTTGTCAGGAAGGTGGTAGGATGGGTGATTTTTTTTTAAATTCCCTTTGATAAAGGTGTAAAATTTCTTCAGTAATTAAAAAAAATAATTAATTAATTAATTAATTAATGTATTTATTGGTTGGTTGGTTGTGTTGGGTCTTTGTTGTTTCTCTAGTTGCAGAGAGTGGGGTCTACTCTTCATTGTGGTGTGTGGGCTTCTCACTGAGGTAGCTTCTCTTGTTGCGGAGCACAGGCTCTAGGCCTGCAGGCTTCAGTAGTTGCAGCACGCGGGTCTAGGGCATGTGGGCTTCAGTAGTTGTGGCGTGTGGGCTCAGTAGTTGTGGCACACGGGCTTAGTTGCTCTGAGGCATGTGGGATCTACCCGGACCAGGGATCGAACCTGTGTCGCTTGCGTTGACAGGCGGATTCTTAACCACTGTGCCACCAGGGAAGTCCCTCTTCAGTAATTTTTGATAGCCTCTCCTCAAAGAGGGATATCTGGATCAAAAGAATTTGAATGACACCCATAATCCCAGTGTAATCATGAGAAAAATATCTGACAGACCCAGATTGGAGACATCCTGCAGGACACCTGGGCAGTTATCCCCAAGACTGTGATGGTCATGAGTACAAAGGAGAAGACCAAGGAGCTGTCCCAGCCACAGGAGAATGGGAAGCTGTGACAACTAAACGTAACAGGGTTCCCTGGCCAGGGTCCTCAAACAGAGAGGGAACACGAATAGACGACCTGGTGACAGTCAAATAAAGTCCAGAGGTTGCTTAATGGTAACGTCCCGATGTCCATTTCTTAGTTATGACAAACATGCCCCAATAATAGATGTTTACAATATAGGGGAAGAAGTAGGTGTGGGGCATATGGGAACTCTGTACCATAGGCAACTTTCCTGCAAATCTAAATTCTGAACTCAAAAATTTACTTAAAAACATTAAAAAATTTTTTTAAAGAGCTTGGGCATTTTCAAACTGCTCCTTTTTAAACAAGGACATGTCCACACTTGTTCGCAGAGCTTTCTTTGCAAAGGAGGTTTTCGTTTGGCCAGAATCAGATGTGGCGAAGTCTCCTTGGCAACCGCACGCTTGTGGTCCATTTTTGCCTGCTAGGCAGAGGCCGGCCAGGCAAAAGGGTTCAATTCAAGTAGTGAAGCTGACCCCACAGAAAGCTGGGTGAGGAGAGGGGGATGGGAATCAGAATGCTCCCTGCCTTCCTAAATTCCTTTGTCCAGAGGGAAAGACATAAAATTCCTAATAAACTACAGCATGGGGTGAAAGAAGTACAGTACTGGATGTGGCTGGAGGAGGAAGGGGAGAAGGAAAAAGTGTCAGCCACCAGCTCTGGGCAAGAACCTTCATCTCTCTGGGCCACTGTCTCTCCGACTGCGTCTTGAGGATGTTTACTGTGTTAGCCACACAGCACCTGGTGGACATTAAAGGGATGAACACGGGGTGTTTCATCGGTGCTCAGCACCTATGTTTTCCTTTTTAGTGTCTCTGCCATTGAACTATGTCTCATGATCAGTGGCGGGCAAAGTCAAATTCCCATCACAGCACTGCTTCTTTCTTAGTAATATATAAATGCTGGTGGGGGCCGTTGGTGTGATGGATGACAGTTGTAAATGGCAAGGAGGCAGCATCACCTGAGACTCCAAAGACAGTTTGTTGGTTTCCGCTTGGAAATGTGCAGGCAGCCACATCCCCGCCCTGGGATCGGTGCACTCTATTTGGGGTCCGTGGTGACTGCCCAGCTGGTACACCGTTAGTGTCCCAGGAAAAAGGCACGTCTCACCTGCCTGCCCACCCCGGATATCCCACGGCCCTCTTAGATGCCCCCGAAGCTGCCCCAGTGCAGGGAGAGCCCGGGAAGGCAGGACAAAACAACAACAAAAGTGACACGCCCAAGGAGCAGGGTCGCAAGGCAGCCACTCCTAGTACTTTGCCGTACCACCTGTGCTGACCGCAGTGCCTGTGGCCACGACCCCTCCACTCTCCTTTTTTAAGAAGACTTTAAGCCTCCGTGGTGTAACGCTGGCACAGGGTCCCTCTAAGCAAAGAGCCCGTGTGACTGCCCGGGTGGCACACCCTCGTTCCCTGACGCTGAGGCAGTGAGGAACAGTCGGGCAATTACCTCGGACATCAGGCCGTGCTTCTGGCAGAAGGTCTGTACTACGGGGTAGGCGGTGCTCTGTAGGGCTTCCCTCTCTGCATCCACATCTGCAAGGAGTGGCATGGAGGATATGAATAGGAAGAACCCAGAACTCTTCCCTGCCCCACGGCTCTGCTTTTAGCCTCATTTGCTCCCACCAAGGCTGGGACCCTTCACAGTGAATCAAAAGCCACAAAAAACAGGAGGAAAACCAGAAAGACCAACTACGCCCAGGACTTTCCTGTTGTTACTGCTAAAAGTCCCACATCCCAGGAAACCTCTCAGTTCCAGCTAACCAGGATGGTTGGTCACCTCAGGTTAGAATTGCCAGATAAAATACAGGACACCCAGTTGATTTACATTTCAGATAAACGATGAAAAACTTGATAGCCTAAGTATAGCCCACTCCATAGATCCCAGAATTTGCATGTCTGATAAGCCCTGTTCCACTTGCACTTGGGATGAACACCAAATCATTTATTCGCATAAGTATGCCCCTCTCTGCACACTAGTTGGGATATACTTACGCTTAAAAGATTATTGGTTGTTTATCTCAAATGCAAGTTGAACTGGGAGCCCTGGTTTTGTTGCTGGTGGTGGCGGTTTGGTTTTTTATTTTTGCTGTAACTCTGGCAGCCCTGCCTATAGAGTAAACCTGGATTCTGAGACTTTTCCCACCACTTGACTTCACTGTGTGGCCTTGTGCCAAGTGTCAGGCTATCCTCGGTTTCCCCCTCTGTAAAATGGGGTGATGCCTCTACTTTGCAGGGCTGCAAGCTCCCCAAAGTCAAGAACCTCTGCCTGTCTAGGTCACTGATAATTTCTCAGCCTTCAACCCAGGGGCTCAATAAATGTTGTTTTTGGTATAACTCAGGTGTTTTTGGTTTTGTTTTAATATCCGGAGAAGAGGTTATTGAACATTTGCCAGTACACACCATGTAGTCTTTGCCTTCATGGAGCTTACGGCCTGGTTGGAGGAGTCAGACATTAAATAAACACATAACTTGAATAACTACAGCTTATGGGGCCTGGGGCTTCATGGGTTCCAGGACCTGCTGGAGCCCAGTATGACTACAACACATGGGTGAAGTAAGAATCAAACCAGATATAGCTGAGGAGTGAACAGGGTCCCCTTCAGGCAGAGCCTTGTAGCTACAGGAAGATTCAGGCACTTTTTAAGCCTAGAGGGTAGAATGTTCATCATTCATATTTGTTGCAATATCATTTGCTACTCAGAGTAACTCTGTCAAGTCAGACTCTGAGCCTGGCTTATGGAAGAGGAAACAGAGGGTCAGGGAGGCTCTCCCTCACCAGTTCCTATGTGGGTCA
The DNA here is from genome assembly GCF_963455315.2 of Globicephala melas. Taxonomy (NCBI): domain Eukaryota; kingdom Metazoa; phylum Chordata; class Mammalia; order Artiodactyla; family Delphinidae; genus Globicephala; species Globicephala melas. The sequence goes on along the minus strand of NC_083316.1, from coordinate 158,492,352 downwards.
CTGTCCCAGCTGCTTTCACAACCAGGTGTCTTAGATGCCCATTGCCCTGGCATCCCCTGAGCTCTCAGCCCTGCCCAGTCCCTTACCTGAGACCGTTGAGCTGATGAAGATGGCCACACTGCTGGATGGAAGTGCCGGGAGGGGGCCTGACTGACCCTGGAGAGGCCGCCGGCGGGTGCCCGGGCGGAGGGGCCTGACGTTCATGCTGCCCGCCCACCTGGACAGTCCTTCCCCAGGAAAGGACCTGGGCCTCAGAGACCTCACGCCTGTGGCCAGATGGCCTTCCTAGGAGGCCAGCCAGGCAGGGTCATCTGGAGCGGGGCTCCCATCTCACTCTCTCAGCTCCCCTCGGCTCCCTGCAGGGCTCTGTCACCTCCAGCGCCCCCGGGGGGCTGAACCAGTGGCTCTCCACTGCTCTGCTTGGTCTGCGAGCGCTAATGGGGGGAATGTTGGACAGTGGCCTCCCAGCCAAGGCCCCTGGATGTTGACTCCTCCAGGCACCGGAGCCTTTTGCCCCTCAACCAATAGCTCCTCACCCCGGGAGCTCAGCGGTCACCATAGCAACTGTGGTTTCCTGGCGCTTGGTGTTGGGGCCCAGGGACCAGCCAGCCTCCCAAACACCTGGGTCTCTTGGGGCTCCATGAAAGTTGAGCCTGGGCCCAGCTGTGCAGATGGAGGCCGTGCGATGCTGGGAGGCATGCCCAGTCCTGGCAGGACAGGCAAGAAGGACAAACTCAGTGGAACCCCCCACACCCCATCCTGTGCTCACCGATGAAGCATAGGTGCCAGGTGTACTATTTAAGCCAGCAGTTCTCAACTGGGGGCCATTCTGCCCCCCCGCCCCAGCCATGGGGCCAGTAGGGTGGGAAAGACCTTCTCAGGATGGGACCTTATTGAAAATGCTTTGGTGATCTTGGTCATGCCCACCCACCTCTCAATGTTAATAAACCAGAGACAGGAGAAATGGATACCTTGCCATCCATGGGCTTGCTTGGAGTGCCGGCTCCTCCATCACCTTCTTGGAGGACTTAAGCAAACAGCCTCTCTCCTGGGACATCAGCTGCACCTTCTGTGAAATGGGAGTGAGAACAACTCAGGGGTGGGCTAGGGTGAGGAGAGAGAGGCATTCACCTCAGGATCAACATGTAAGGAAGTACAACGTGCCTGAAAATCAGAATGAATGCCAAAAGGTCTGTGATGAACAAAATGTGAACGAGGTATTTGGGAGAAAGGTAGGTAACGTCCCCACTTTACATACGGGCACTCAATAAATAATGTTATCAGTTCTACCTAAAAGTCTGAACTTTTTCATACCTTTTCCTTCTCTGCCTCAACTTCCCTTCCCTGCCTGTCCACCCAGCAAAGACTCTGCTGTTCAGGGGTCACCAGGACCACCCTAGGTTTGGAGGATTCACTAGAAGAACTTGCAGAATTCACAAAAGCTCTTTTACTCACCGTGATGGTTGATTACAGTGAAAGGACACAGATTGGGACTTCCCTGGGGTTAAGACTAGGGGCTTCCACGGCAGGGGGCGTAGGTTCAAGCCCTGGTTGGGAAACTAAGACCCCACGTGGTGCGGCCAAAAAATAAAAAAAAGTTACAGATTAACAGCGGTTGCCTTTGGGCAGAGAGTTTAAAGGCCTTGATTGGAAGGGAAACTTACTTCTCATGATGTAAGCTTTTATACAACTTAAGGTTGATTTTAAATGTTGCATTTTCCATTTTAAATGCTAGTAAATAACAGAAAGGACGCCATCCCGGTAGTCTTTCAGAGCTCCAAAATGCCTCTTCTAAATGAGAGAAAAACAGTTACACTTGATGTCTGTTTGATGCTGTCTTATTTTTGTAAATGTTTTATCGCTAGAACTGTGAGCTGAAAGGAGATTGTGAATGTAAGAATATTGGTTCTGTGAAAAAGATGAACAAGCAAGTTCTACTTGAGATTGGGTAGTTAATGAGGGCCTCTTTGAGAAAGTCACCAAAAAAAAAAAAAAAAAAAGATGCAGATGAAAACAGCCAAGGGAAGAGGAGGTGCATAAGGCAGCATCCGGGAAAAACAGTGTTGAGCTTCCACTTGTCCCCTCCCAGTGGAGTCACGTGGGCAGCCTTTAATTCTCACAGCAACAGTGTGTGACAACACGCATGGTGTACTGCCAACCACAGAAACTTACCTTAGCCTTGTTGTCCAGGGTTTTCTCTGGTGTTGGTCACATAGACATGGCTGACCTCAGTTTCCAGCCCCTCCAGAGGTCCAGCTGATACTACTTGGCCCAAGTCCCCAACTGTAAGTCACATTGTTAGCATAGATTATCTGGCATATCCCAAGGTCCCCAGGTAAACCAAGACACTTTTATCAGGCAGGACATTCCAAGGACTTAGAGATCACCTCCCAGGAGCTGGGCAAGGGCCAAATCTTTCACGTTCAGAGTGTGGACAACCCAGGCCTGCTGAGTTAATTCTTCGCTGCACAGACTCAATAAATATTGTGACACTGAGTTGACTGTCACCATTTTATGGATAAGGAAACTGAGGCTCAGAGTGAGAACTTTCACTAGCCTGGAAGGGCAGAGTCAGTGAGCGAGTGCTGGTCTGGGACCCTGTCCTCCAGGGAACTCCCAAGGCCAGCCTGGCCATCCAGCCACCTTCCCACAACTCACTGGACCCTCTGATTCAGGTGCACCCTGATGACCTCACCCAGGCCCCAGCTCTGGACTCCAATGTTGGTTTAGGCTTTCTCTTAGCCCCTCCTCACAAGTCTCCTGATCTTGAATTTTCATCCCCTAAATCTCTGTTCCTTCCCCCATTTCCCTGGGTCCCCAGTAGACCCTTTGGACCAGACCTCACTCCAGTGCATGGCCATGTGCTCTTGGTTACCACCTCCTGACTAGGAGGATTGGAAGGTTTTGACCTTGACACACATGCTAGGCTTTTTTTCTATTCCTCTAGCCCAGACTTTTCCAATCTCAGCACTGCTAACATTTGGGACCAGGTCATTCTTTGGAGTGGAGGCCATGTTTTGCATTGTAAGATGTTGAGGAGCATCCTGGCCTTGACTCACTGGATACCAGTAGCAGACACCCCCATACACACATACACACACGCACGCGCACACACACACACACCAAGTTGTGACAAAAATCTCTGCAGACATTGCCAATGTCTACCGGGGGCAGAATCTTGCCCGATTGAGAATCCCTGGTCTACACTGGTCAATTTATTTCAGTCTCAGTGCCTTTGCACGTGCCATACCTGAACTAATCATCCCGAGTCCTTTCATGTCATTCACATTTTCAGCTTAAAAGTCACCTCCTGAGAGGCTCTCCCTGATCATCCCGTTACTCAATGACCTCCCAAGTCACTCTCTATTTTAATTCTCTGCACAATACTCACCACCAGCTGAATTTTCTTCTTTGCTTGTTTACTGCTTGTCTCTCCTGTGAGAACATGCCTTCCATGTCTGCCAAGGTCGGTGTGCCTGGCACATAGTAGGTGCTGAGTTAATAAGTGTCACATCGGCAGGCTCATCTACAATTATCCATCTTTCAACTCCTGTTTGTCACTGCAGACAACTAAGCAAGCCTGGATTCCCCAGGAAGGACAGAGGTTTTCCTTGGGGACTCCAGCCTCCCTCTGGCTCCTGCTGGTGGTGGAAGGGCCAATTTAGAATCTTCTGGGGAAGTAGGTTGGAGAAGTAAGTTTTCTGGGTTTGGCGCTGCTGGGAAGGCGTGCCCCCAGCAATCCTAGTAACTTTTGTCTTAGGTACTTCACAGGTCTCTCCCGGCCAATTCTCCCAGCAACTGGGATAATGAAAGAAATTGTTTGGCTCTCCAGCCCTGGCTTAGCTGGGCGCTTAGCCAGAATTGGTCGTTAACTCTTGTGTGCCGGGCTACTGAACTCATCCTAGCAGATGCCCTTTGTGGAGGGCAGTCCTCACAACAATCTCGAGAGGCTGACATCATGATCCCGTCCCACCAATGAAGGAAATGAGGTCCAAAGAAATGAAGCCCCTTGCGCAGGCCACTTGGCCTCCCTGGGTTTAAGTTTTCTCAACCACCTCCTGGGTGGGTAAGAAAATGAAATGCACTTATAGAGAGTGTGAGGCTAGCACCATGCCTGGTTCATGGAAAGGATCCAGGAAATGTTGGCTGTAATTAATTACTATTTTTTACTGCTACTAGGTCCACCCAACTAGTAGCAGAGTCAGGAATCAAAGGCTCCGATGTCAGTGTTTCGTGTTAATGGACTCTAAGTCTCTAGAACAGAGTTTCTCAGCCTTGGCCCTGCTGACCTTTGGGGCCAGATCACCCTGTTGGGGAGCCGTCCTGTGCTCTGTAGGATGTTCAACAGCATCCCTGGCCTCTACCCACTAGATGTCCGTAGCCCCACCCCTCCCAGTCTCGACAACCAAAAAGGTCCCCGACATGGTCAAGTATCCCCTGGGGGGCAGAGTCCCCACCTCCCCTGCCTGGTTGAGAACTGCTCACTGACCTCGGCAGACATGGAAGTCATGTTCTCGCAGGAGAGACATACAGGAAACAAGCAAAGAGGAAAATTTAGCTGGTGGTGAGTATTGTGCAGAGAATTAAAACAAATTAAAACAAATAGGGAATGACTTGGGAGGTCATTAAGTAACGGGATGATCAGGGAGAGCCTCTCAGGAGGTGGCTTTTAAGCTGAAAATGTGAATGACATGAAAGGACTCGGGGAGGATAGTTCAGGTATGGCACGTGCAACACATGAATACAGTGTTACTATATTCATGTCACCATAGTCATATTATTTACTTTTTGAAATTATTTTTTGTCATCTTATAAAATTGTTTTATTGGAGTATAGTTGATTTACAATGTTGTGTTAGTTTCTGCTGTACAGCAAAGTGAATCAGTTATACATATACATATATCCACTCTTTTTTAGATTCTTTTCCCATATAGGTCATTACAGAGTATGAGTAGAGTTCCCTGTGCTATACAGTAGGTCCTTATTAGTTATCTATTTTATCTATAGTAGTGTGTATATGTCAGTCCCAATCTCCCAACTTATCCCTCCCCCACACCTCTTTCCCCATCCCCCCCGGTAACCGTAAATTTGTTTTCTACATCTGTGCATAGTCATATTATTATATTTCGAGGGACTCTGAAGTTGCAGGTGCTAATACACATACTGTCTCCAATATTCCCAGGGACCTGGGGACTTCAGTTTGCTACCCTGGTTTCCTGATGAGGAAAATAAACTTCAGAGAAATTCAAGAATTTGCCCAAGTTCTCTTGGAAAGGAAATGACAGAGCTGAGAGGCAAACCCCATTTGTTGGCTACATTGGAATCTGTGGGTATTAAAGAATTCTTGACAAAGTTTTTAAAGCATGATAATGGTATTGTGGTTAATTTTTTTTGTTTTTCCAAGTCTTTATCTTTTAGGGACTCAGAACAAAATATTTACAGAATGATAAGATTTATAGAATGACTGGGGTTTGCTTTGAAATAATAATCTTAGAAGGTGAGGTAGATGGAGTGCGGTTGGCCAGGGGGTAATGGTGGCCAGGGCTGGGGCTGAAGGCTCATTTTACCACTCTGCCTACTTTTGTGTTTCCAATTCTCTGTAGTAAAACTGTAAAATATTCTTACGTCTTGCTCTTAGGAAATAGTCGTTATTATCATTATGTATTGAGTAGGGCCTGAGCCCTAGTCAGATTTCCAAACCTCCTCTGCCATCCCGTAAGCCTAATGTTATCATTCCCACCTTACAGGAGAAGAAAGAATCTTGGCTAGGAGGTGTTAATAACCTGAATCAAGCTCTTAGCCTGGAAGGTGGTTCCGGGAGTGAGCATGAGTGGGGAAGCAGCGCCGCCTGGAGGCCATCGCTGGGCCTGGCTCGTGAGCTTGAGCCCCGTGCGGAGGAGGGGGATGCAGTAGAGGTGCTGGCTGGCCTGAGGTGCAATATTTGCGGTGGGGGGGGGGGGTGCCAAAACAACACAGCAGTAGAGATAAATAATATTTTTTTATTGTCGTAGAAGGATAAATAATATTTCAATGCAATATTTTTAAAAAATCAAAATCAATGAAGAAAAATCCACATCAATTAAATATCACAATTTAAAATACAGTGAAGTGGGAATTCCCTGGTGGTCCAGCGGTTAAGACTTGGCGCTTTCACTGCCCTGCACCCAGGTTTGATCCTGGTCGGGGAATTAAGATCCCACAAGCTGAGGAGCACGGCCAAAAAAAAAAAAAAAAAAAAAAAAATACAGTGAGGTGAGTGAGATGAGTATACAAATGTAGGATCCTGTTTTTATTAAGATTTTGATATTTTGGTTATCATGGACTTTTGTTTGCATTGATTTTAATTTTTTTAAAATTACTTTAAAATATTATTTATTTGCAAATCAAAACCACAATGAGATACCACCTCACACCCACTAGGACAGATATCATCAAAAAAGTAGAAAATGGGCTTCCCTGGTGGCGCAGTGGTTGAGAGTCCGCCTGCCGATGCAGGGGACATGGGTTCGTGCCCCGGTCCGGGAAGATCCCGCATGCCGCGGAGCGGCTGGGCCCGTGAGCCATGGCCGCTGGGCCTGCACGTCCGGAGCCTGTGCTCCGCGGCAGGAGAGACCACAGCAGTGAGAGGCCCGCGTATCGGAAAAAAAAAAAAAAAAAAAAAAAAGAAAAGAAAATAACAAGTGTTAGTGAGGATGTGGGAAAATTGGAGCCCTCATGAGCTCTGCTTAGCGACAATGTAAAATGATGTAGCCGCTGTGGAGAACAGCTTGAATTCATTAAAAAGTTAAATACATAGGACTTCCCTGGTGGTGCAGTGGATGACTGCGTGCTCCCAATGCAGGGAGCCTGGGTTCCACCCCTGGTCAGGTAACTAGATCCCACATGCCGCAACTAAGGATATAGCCTGCCACAACTAAGACCTGGTGCAACCAAATAAATAAATAAATAAATATTATTTTTAAAAAAGTTAAACACAGAATTACCATATGATCTGGCAATTCCACTCCTAGCTATACACCCAACAGAATTGAAACAGATGTTCAAACGAATCCTTGTACACACTTATTCGTAGCAGCACTAGTCACAATAGCCAAAAGGTGAAAACAACCCAAATGTCCATCAACTGGTGAATAAACGAAATATGGTAAATTCATACAACAGAATATTATTCAGCCATAGACAGGAATGAAGCACTGATACATGATACAAAGTGGGTGAACCTCAGAAGCATTACACTGAGTGAAAGAAGCCAGACACAAAACGTCACAGAGTGTGCTAGTCAGGTTATATAAAATGTCTGGAACAGGCAAATCCACAGAGACAGAAAGAAGATTAGCGGAGCTGGGGGAGAGGGGATGGAGAGTGACTGATAATGGGCAGGGGATTTCCCTTTGGGGGTGATGGAAATGTTCTGTAACGAGACAGAAGTGATGGTTGCACAACATTGTGAATGTATTGATACTTAATGCACAAAATTGTACGTGTCAAAATGATTAATTTTGATATGTGAAGTTTACCTCAATTAAAAAAATAGTTTTAAATAGAAAAACATATTGAGGGGCGGAGTCAAGATGGCAGCGTGGGAAGACGTGGAGTTCCAGTCTCCCCACAACTGGGGTGCCTGCAGGCCCTGGTGGGGGACCTCGATGCCCAAGGAGACGGGAGGAACCCCCAAGCGAATCCGTAGGACGTGTGGGGAGAGAGAGGGAAGGAAAAGTGGAGGACAGGACCGGCGCCCCCTGAGGGCGAGGGGGGTTCCCACTCCAGGAGGGACCCTCAGAGGCTCGGATCAGTGGGTAGTGCGCGGAGTGTTTCTCCTGCCCAATTGGCAGGGGAAGTCTGCCTGGCTCTCGGGCCGGGTCCTACGCCCTCAAAGGCCCCTTCCAGGCTGCATTGGTCCTGGGGGCATAGGAGGGAGGTGAGGGAGAACAGGAGAGGCAGGCGGGAGGGGCCCTCCAGGACCGCGGTAGAGGAGTGGGGGCCCGTTTGCCCTGCTCACTCAGCTTTGGAAGCCTGCTGCGCTCCCAGGCGGCATGCCCCACCCTCTGAGGCCAGAGGCTCGGCCTGGGCCCCTTCCGTTCCATGGAGCCTGAGCCCGCCATACACACCCCCAAGGGCCTTTACCAGCCCTGTGGGTCCTAAGCATAGGCCCTGCTCACCGCCCAAACCCCGCCCCTGCTTAGGCCCCACCCTCCACAGCCAAGGCCTTTTCCACCTTTTTTGTTTTTTTCTTCTCCTCTTTTTTACTATTGTGGCTCTATTTTACCTTCCAGTTGTTGTTTCAGCTATTTTTTTATTCTTATATTCTTTCTAACATATCTGTTAGTTTCCTAGTCTAATTTTATTTTTTACTCTTTGTTATTGTTCTCCTTTTTATTTTTTTTTGCCAGCTTACGTGGCTTGTGGGATCTTAGTTCATGAGCCGGGGGGTCGGGCCGAAACTCCTGCAGTGGGAGCTCTGAGTCCAAACCACCGGACTAATAGAGAACCTCAGACCCCAGGGAGTATTCATCAGAGTGAGGTCTCCTGGAGGTCCTCATCTTGGCACCAAGACAAAGCTCTACCCAACGGCCTACAAACTCCAGTGTTGGAAGCCTCAGGCCAAACAACCAGTAAGATAGGAACACAATCCCACCCATCAAAGAAAAAACAAATGAGACAGCAAAAAAATATGTCACAGATGAAGGAGCAAGGTAAAAACCTACCAGACCAGATAAATGAAGAGGAAATAGGCAGTCTACCTGAAAAAGAACTCAGAGTAATGATAGTAAAGATGATCCAGAATCTTGGAAATAGAATGGAGGCACAGATTGAGAAAATACAGATGTTTAACAAAGATCTAGAAGAACTAAAGAACAAACAGAGATGAACAACAATAACTGAAATGAAAAATACTAGAAGGAATCAATAACAGAATAACTGAGGCAGAAGAACGAATAAGTGAGGTGGAAGACAAAATGGTGGAAATAAATGCTGAGGAGCTGAATAAAGAGAAAAGAATGAAAAGAATTGAAGACAATCTCAGAGACCTCTGGGAAAACATTAAATGCACCAACATTCAAATTATAGGGGTCCCAGAAGAAGAAGAGAAAAAGAAACGGTCTGAGAAAATATTTGAAGAGATTATAGTGGAAAACTTCCCTAACATGGGAAAAGAAATAGTCACCTAAGTCCAGGAAGCACAGAGAGTCCCATACAGGATAAACCCCAGGAGAAACACACCAAGACACATATTAATCAAACTAACAAAAATTAACTTCAAAGAAAAAAATATTAAAAGCAGCAAGGGAAAAAGATAACATACAAAGGAATCCCCATAAGGTTATCAGATGATTTTTCAGCAGAAACTCTGCAGGTCAGAAGGGAGTGGCAGGATATACTTAAAGTGTTGAAAGAGAAAAACCTACAACCAAGATTACTCTACCCAGCAAGGATCTCATTCAGATTCGACAGAGAAATCAAAATCTTTTCAGACAAGAAAAAGCTAAGAGAATTCAGCACCACAAAACCAGCTTTACAACAAATGTTAAAGAAACTTCTCTAGGCGGGAAACACAAGAGAAGAAAAAGACCCACAAAAACAAACCCAAAACAATTAAGAAAATGGTAATAGGAACATACATATTGATAATAACTTTGAATGTAAATGGATTAAATGCCCCAACCAAAAGACACAGACGTGCTGAATGGATACAAAAACAAGACCCATATATGTGCTGTCTACAAGAGACCCACTTCAGACCTAAGGACACATAAAGACTGAAGGTGAAGGGATGGAAAAAGATATTCCATGCGAATCAAAATCAAAAGAAAGCTGGAGTAGCAATACTCATATCAGATAAAATAGACTTTAAAATAAAGACGGTCACAGACGTAGAGAAAGGACTTGAGGACACAGAGGGGGGAAGGGTAAGCTGGGATGAAGTGAGAGAGTGGCGTGGTCATATATATACTACCAAATGTAAAATAGATAGCTAGTGGGAAGCAGCCACATAGCACAGGGAGATCAGCTCGGTGCTTTGTGACCACCTAGAGGGGTGGGAGGATGGGAGGGAGACGCAAGAGGGAGGAGATATGGGGATACATGTATATGTATAGCTGATTCACTTTGTTATACAGAAGAAACTAACACACCATTGTAAAGCAATTATACTCCAATAAATGTTAAAAAAAATTAAAAAATAAAGACTGTTACAAGAGATAAGGAAGGACACTATATAATCATCAAGGGATCAATCCAGGAAGAAGATATAACAATTATAAATGTTTATGCACCCAACGTAGGAGCACCTCAATACATAAGATAAATGCTGACAACCATGAAAGGGGAAATCGACAGTTACACAATAATAGTAGGGGTCGTTAACACCCCACTTACAACAATGGACAGATCATCCAAACAGAAAATAAATAAGGAAACACAAGCTTTAAATGACACAATGACCAGATAAATTTAATTTATATTTATAAAACATTCCACCCGAAAGTGGCAGAATACACTTTCTTCTCAACTGCGCATGGAACATTCTCCAGGATAGATCATATCTTGGGTCACAAATCAAGCCTCAGAAAATTTAAGAATATTGAAATCATATCAGCCTGTTGTATTTTGTTATAGCAGCATGAACAGATTGAGACAGACCTTGCTGCATACCAGGTCACATCATGGTGGAGCCAGTCAGGTGGATCGGATTCCCGGGGATGTTATAACAAACAAGGTGGCTTAAAACAACAGAAATGTATTCTTTTACAATTCTAGAGGCCAGAAGTTGAGATCAAGGTGTCAGCAGGACCGAGCTCCTTCTGAAGGCTCTAGGGGAGGATCCTTCCTTGTCTCTTCCAGCTCCTGGGGGCTCCAGGCATTCTTTGGCTCATGGCTGCATCACCCAACCTCTGCCTCATTGTCACATGATGTTCTTCCTATGTGTCTGTGTCCAAATTTCCCTTTTCTTATAAGGACCCCATCCACCCTAATTCAGTTATGACCTCTTCTTAACTTAACATCTGCAAAGACCCTATTTCCAAATAAGGTCATAGTCACAAGTGCCAGGGATTAGGACTTGAATCAAATATCTTTTTGAGGGGACACAATTCAACCCACCATACATGGGTTTGGAGGAGACAGGCATGGGGGTTAATTTAGTTAGTACTGTGACTTTGGTCAAGCTCTTCCCTCTCTGAGACTCTGCTAAAGCATGGTGATGACCAACACGCCCCTCCTGGCCCATCTGATTGTCTCCCAGCCTTCTGCATCTCATTAACAGTCACCCATACACCCAGTTGTTCAGGTCCCAAACCCAGAGTCATTCTCAGTTCCTCCCCGTCACCCCAAGTCTGTCACCTCAGGAGCCATCCACCCAGTCCAAGCTCCACCGTCACCTCTCAACTCATCTCCGCATCTCCACCTTGACACCCTGAGGTCTGTTTTCCACTTCTCAGGCAGCTGGTGGCTAATCTCTTCCCCTGACATTTAGAACAAAATCCAGTCTTCTTAAAAGAAGACCCAATTTGTCTCCTCGACCTCATCACTGCTGTATGTCCCACAGACCCATGGTAGAGGGCTGAATGGTGGCCCTCCCAAAGTGTATGTCCATGTCCTCACCCCTGGAACCTGTGACTGTGACCTTAACTGGTAAAAGGGTCTTTGCAGATGTAACTAACTTAAGAATCTTGAGAAGAGATCATCCCGGATATTAGGATGGGCTCTAAATCCAATAAGTGTTCTTATCAGAGAAAGGCAGAGTGGGATTTGGGAGGAAGAAAGAGAAGAAGGCCATGTGAAGACAGAGGCAGAGATTGGAGTGATGTGGCCACAAGCCAAGGAACACCTGGAGGCCCCAAAAGCAGGAAGAGGCAAGGAAGCATCCTCCCCTAGAGCTTTCAGATGGAGCTCTGTGGTTCTAATAAGGAACAATTTCCAATGTACATAGTGGAAAAAACAAGATGCAAAACAGCAGGTATTTTAAAAAGAGAAGATGGGGACACATATATGTATACATGCTCACATAGGGAAAGAATATTTTTAAATTTATTTATTTATGGCTGTGTTGGGTCTTCGTTTCTGTGCGAGGGCTTTCTCTAGTTGTGGCAAGCAGGGGCCATTCTTCATCGCGGTGCGTGGGCCTCTCACTATCGCGGCCTCTCTTGTTGCGGAGCACAGGCTCCAGACGCGTAGGCTCAGTAGTTGTGGCTCGCGGGCCCAGTTGCTCCGCGGCATGTGGGATCCTCCCAGACCAGGGCTCGAACCCGCCTCCCCTGCACTGGCAGGCAGACTCTCAACCACTGCACCACCAGGGAAGCCCGGGAAAGAATATTTTTAAAGTGGGGAGAGCAAGGGGGCATGGTGGTGTCTGGGGGAGGGAGACAGAAGTTGGGGATGGGGAGGAGACTTGGGAACACTGCTCACGTTTTGGAGTCTTTACATCTTTTATCACGTGCATGTATCACAGAGATCACCTTTGTTTTAAAATGCTGGTTAGAAAGCTGGAGCAGTGCTGCCCCCATAGAAATTTCCATGATGATGGAAATGTTCTCTGTCTGTGCTGCCCAATACAGGCAGCCACCAACCACACCTGACGATTGAGTGCTTGAAATAGGGTTAGTTCCACTGAGAAAGGGAATTGTCAATTTTATGCAAGTGTCATCCATTTAAATTTAAATGGCTACCAGCTACCAAATTGGACAGTGCCACTGTGTAGCATCGTGGACAACGTCTTAGGATAACATATTAGGTGAAAAGAGCCAGGTCCAGAAGTGGAGGTAGGATTTGGAGGATATTATGTTAAAAAAAAAAAAAACAGCTAGAAGTACAAGGGGGAAAAAATGACAAGAAATAAAGCAAAACACAACCCACAGCTGGAAATGGGGATTATTTTTCTTTCTCCAAATGTTCTGTAATGAGTTTACATTATTTTTAGAAATATATGTATGTATTGTTCTCTATATATAGCATATTATATACGACAATGTAATAGTATAGTAAATTATATATAGCACATTAAATTAATGTAAATTACTATATGTTATGCTATAGTATATAGTAAATTAAATCACATATATTTTTGTATGCTGTATTAAATGACATATATTGATACTATATTAATTTATCATATGCTATTATAGTACATAATAAATCAAATTATGTGTAGTATATTAATTTACTATATGCTGTTACAGTACATAGTAAATTAAATGACATATAGTACATTAACGTACTATGTGCTATTTTATAGTACATATGAAATCAAATTACATATAATATATTAATTTACTTATACTATATCATAGTATACTGTTATACTAATAATATTAAATATAAAATTATATATTCAATATAATTTAGATATCCTAACTTATTCGATGCCTTCTGAGTTTTGCAAGTGCTGGACGGTTCAGCTCCCTGGACAGATGAACCTTCTCTGTGTCTGGCAGTCCAGTGTTTATGCCTCTTCCTGTCCTTCTCGGATAAGCGAATTCAGCTCTCTGAATGTTAGTTCCTCACCTGCAAAATAGGAAGGTCATCGTGCCTCCCACGTGCTAGAAACTGCTTCTCCAAATGTGCTCAGTGCACCCATGTGGTCCCTGAAATCCTTTCCAGGATCTACAAGGTCAGACCCCTGACCATGACATTAATACTACGTCATTTGCCTTCTTCCCTGGGTTGGCATCTGCCCTGACGGTACACTAGCAACCTGCTGGTGCCTTAGCTGGAATCAAGACAGCAGCGCCAAGTGTACAAGGAATCGCGGCTGCTCACCACAGCGCATGCGCAGAAAAAGCAAAAAAGCGGGGTGGGGCGGGGGAGCCAGTGTCTCTTGATGTTATTACTGAAGCTTGGTGAAACAGTAAAAATTACTAATTTAAAAAAATTTCAACCCTTGAGTATGTTTTTCCTCCTCATTCACTTTCTCATGTTATTTTATAATTCACATACGATAAAATTGACTCTTCTGTTTGATGTGGGGGTGGGGTAGCAGATTTTAGCGCACGCGCAATTCGTGTAACCACCGCCACAATCAGGATGCTGACCCGAAGAGCTTCATCAGCCCTCAAAACATCCTTAGGCTGTCCCATTGGACATCCCTCCCCAACTCCTGGTACCTCCCCGTTTCTCTGTCAAGGTAAGTTCTTCTTCTGGAGAATGTCACATGAATGGAATCATACGGTAGGTAACCTTCTGAGGCTTCTTTTCGCTCAGCATAATGCCTTTCAGAGTCGTACATATTGTCACGTATCCAAAGCTCTCTCTTTTTCATCGCTGGGCAGTATTCCATTGTACGCATATATCAGTCTCTACTCAAGATATTTGGGTGATGGATAGTGTCTTGGGGCTGCCATGACAAAGCACCATAAACTGGGGGGCTTAGAACAACACAGATTTATTCCCTCGGGGTTCTGGAGGACGGAAGTTCAAAATCAAGGCATTAACAGGGCCATACTTCCTCCCAAGGCTCTAGGGAAGGATCCTTCCTTGCCTTTTCCAGCATCTGGTGGTGGCTGTCAGTCCTTAGTGACGATAATCAGCTTGTAGATGCATCGCTCCAGTTTCTGGCTCTGCTGTTACATGACGTTTTCCTCTTTATGTCTGAGTTCAACTTTTCCTCTTCCTGTAAGGACAGCAGTCTTACTGGATTAGGGCCCAACCTGGTGGCCTCATTTTAACTCAATGACATCTGCAATGAACCTATTTCTAGATAAGGTCATATTTTTAGATACTGAAGGTTAGGACTTCAGTACATCTTTTAGGGGGACACAATTTACCCCACAATAGGTGAGTCCATGTCTCTTTAATATTTTGTGTAACAAAATGGGAAATACACATAAAGTCCTCCTAATGAGCATTAAGTTCAATGGTCATCTCTAAAAAAAGGCACTAGAACAAATTTTCGAGTCCAGCTGGCATCTTTTTTCAGGGAACACCATTTTTATTTGAAATATCTGACAAACTATGATTCAGACTTGGCTGTTTGGCAGACAGTTTTCTCAAAAACAAACAAAAGGAGCCTGTTACTTCAAGGAAAACAACACAGTTCTGTTGCCAACGTAAGATTTAAGCTTTCAAGGTAAAATCAAAATTTTGGAAATCCCATGTCTGCCACTGTCTGACCACTTTCTGACACTTTTAAAATTTTTTTATTTATTTATTTTTGGCTGCATTGGGTCTTCATTGCTGTGCGTGGGCTTTCTCTAGTTGCGGCGAGCAAGGGCTACTCTTCATTGCGGTGCGCGGGCTTCTCATTGCAGTGGCTTCTCTTGCTGCGGAGCATGTGCTCTAGGCGCACGGGCTTCAGCAGCTGTGGCTTAGCTGCTCCGCGGCACGTGGGGTCTTCCTGGACCAGGGCTCGAATCCGTGTCCCCTGCATTGGCATGCGGATTCTTAACCACTGCGCCACCAGGGAAGCCCTCTGACACTTTTAAAAGGCTTTTCTTATGAGACAGAATGGTGGTGATATTAACAAATGTAGGTTTCTGATGTTGAACAATAAAATGTGACAACTTCTGCGTAACCCAGGGAACCAATATTTTGCAAATGATCGATGTTACAATCATCACAGGAGATGTATTCAGAGCGCAAGACAGATCCATAGATTTTATTTTATTTTATTTGGTTGTGCCAGGTCTTAGCTGCAGCAGGCGGGCTCCTTAGTTGTGGCATGCAAACTCTTAGTTGCGGCATGCATGAGGGATCTAGTTCCCTGACCAGGGATCGAACCTGGGCTCCCTGCATTGGGAACATGGAGTCTTATCCACTGCACCACCAGGGAAGTCCCAGATCAATAGATTTTAATCTAGCCAAGCCTAGTGAGTTGAATGGGGGCTGCCAAAAACATATTCATGCTCTAACTGCCAGCATGTGAATGTGACCTTAGTTGGCAAAAGAGTCTTTGCAGATGTAATTAAGTTAAGGATCTCAGGATGAGATCATCCTGGATTACCCGGATGGGCCCTAAATCCAATGACAAGTGTCTTTATAAAAGACAGAAGAGGAGAAGACATAGACACAGAGGAGGAGGCTACGTGGTGAATAGAGACAGGGATTGGAGTGAGGCAGCCCCAGCTGAGGAATGCCTGGAGCCACCAGAAGCTAGAATAAGCAAAGAAGGATTCTCCCCTTGAGGATGGTACATGCAAATGCTCTGGGGTGAGAGACAGCGTGGCATGTTCTAAGAACTGCATAGTTTGGAGAGGCTCAATATTAGACATAAGATATAACAAATTTAGATATAAGCCATGAGAAGTAACAAAATAGACACTTTTTCTATTAAAGTCCAGATGGTAAATATTTTCAGCTTTGCAGGTGAGATGGTCTATGGCTCAACTATTCAGCTCTATCATTGTTGCTTGAAAGCAGCCATAAACAATACATAAACAGATGGGCATGAATGTGTGCCGATAAGACTTTATTTCTGCATGGAAGCAACCTAAGTGCCCATCGACAGATGAATGGATAAAGAAGATGTGGCACATATATACAGTGGAATATTACTCAGCCATGTAAAGAAACGAAATTGAGTTATTTGTAGTGAGGTGGATGGACTTAGAGTCTGTCATACAGAGTGAAGTAGGTCAGAAAGAGAAAAACAAATACCGTATGCTAACACATATATATGGAATCTAAAAATAAAAATGGTTCTGAAGAACCTAGGGGCAGGACAGGAATAAAGACGCAGATGTAGAGAATGGACTTGAGGACACGACGGGGAAGGGTAAGCTGGGACAAAGTGTGAGAGTGGCATGGACTTATATATACTACGAAAAATAGATAGCTAGTGGGAAGCAGCCGCATAGCACAGGGAGAGCAGCTCAGTGCTTTGTGACCACCTAGAGGGGTGGGATAGGGAGGGTGGGAGGGAGACGCAAGGAGGAGATATGGGGATATATGTATATGTATAGCTGATTCACTTTGTTATACAGCAGAAACTAAGACACCATAGTAAAGCAATTATACTCCAATAAAGATGTTAAATAAATAAATAATGAATACACACACACACACAAGACTTTATTTCTGGACACACGTGATTCGAATTTCATATAATTTTCACATGTCATGACACAATTGTCCTCTCTTTTCCCCCCAATCATTAAACAAATGTAAAATCCATTCTTAGCTCTAGGGTTGTACAAAATCAGGCAACCCTGACCTAGCTTAAAAAATAGAACATTTCCAATACTTGAAAGTTCCCTGCACCTCACCCAGTCATGTTCCCAGCCATGATCTTGCATCTTGTGTTCATCATTCTCTTCGTTTGTGTGACGGTTTTGTTACCAAACCAAGCTTAAGTATGCTCACCAGCACACAGTAAAGTCAATCTACTGACAACAGGTTGTGTTAAAGGAAAGTACAGCAATTATTGCAGGCACCAAACAAGGAGTCCAGGCAACTAACACTCAAAAGACCTGAACTCCCTGATGGCTTTCAGGGAAAGGTTTTTAAGGACAGGATGAGGGAGAGGCTTGCAAGGTGCATGATCAGTTCATTCTTCTGATTGGCTGGTGGTGAGGTAATCAGGAGTCAACATCATCAACCTTCTGGTTCCAACGAGTCTGGGGTCTATGTGTTTGTGGTCAGCATAGAGTTAACTTCTTCCACCTGAATTGGGTTTTCAGTATCTGCAAAATAGCTCAAGAATATGGCTCAGAATATTATCTATAGCCCTTGAGGAGGAACTAAAGGTCTTTGATTTTGTTTAATGGCTAAACTATTATTATTTTGTCTTGCTTGACTGTTTTTCTTTGCTTCTTCACTTTCTCACTTCTCTAAATTTATTCTTTGGAACTTGGGGAAGGCCTAGGAGGCTAAGGTTTTTCTACAAACAAGAGGCAGGCAGAGGACATGGTGGGTGGATCTCTCTCTGCTCTCTGCCATGTGAAGATATGAGGAGAAGACAGCTATTCACAAACCAGGAAGAGAGCCCTCACCAGACACTGGATCCGCTGACAACTTGATCTTGGACTTCCCAGCTTCCAGAACTGTGAGAAATAAATGTTGTTTAAGGAGGCCAGTCTGTGGTAATTTGTTATAGCAGTCTGACCTAAGATACCTAATTATGGTAGGTTTTTATGAGGAAACGTGTATACTTGAGGGATGGCGAGATGCCCATTTGTGGGGTGGCACAGAGTTTGATACGACCGCCTTGGTTTTACCTAGTTAATTGTACTGTTCATTTCTTCCATTAATTATCAGATTTTTAGAGTTAGAGTCTTAAAAATCTTCCAGTCCAGGGCTGGCAAACTTTTCCTTCAGAAGACTAGACAGTCAATATTTTCAGCTGCACAGGCCAGTCTCTGTTGAAATGACTCCACTCTGCTGTTATAGCTTGAGAGGGGCCATAACAATGTGTAAGCAAATGAGCGTGGCTCTGTGCCAATAAAAGTTTATTGACAAACACAGGCAGTGGGCCGGATTTGGCCTATGCACTATGGTTTACCTACCCTTGACCTGGTCCAACATTTTCATTTAATAAGGAGGAATTCGCCCGGGATCATGCAGCAGGTGAGAAGCACTCACTCTCAGAACTCACTCTCAGGCTTGCCAACATCCTGTCTTGGTGCCTTCACTTTGACCTCTCAGCTGGCTTCTATGAGCTCAGATGCTTGTATCCTCCGCTGCTTAAGCTATGACTTTTCCCAGATGCCTCCAGGCAGGTACCAATCAGAAGGTGCAAAATAAACACAGTTATAACCGCCCACGTCTGTGGTAACCTTTGGATGATGGTCTTACCTTTGCTAAACACCTGCTCAGCATCAGAGACTCTGCCAAACTCTTCCCACGTGTGTATCTTATGCTTCCTTAAAGAAAACCAGAGAAGTGAAGTGTAAAGGAAGAAGCCTATCTCTTGGAATGAGATAGGTATGGATTTCAGTTCTGCCCCACTGTCAGCTCTGTGTGATTGATGTCAAGTCACTTGGCCACTGAGCCTAAATTTTTTCCCTTAGAGTGTAACAACCCACTTCAAAGACATACTGTTTAGAAAATACCTGCTTATGTGCTTGGCATGTTTCAAGTGCTTAATAGAAATTTCTAGCTGCAACTGTGGTCTGGATTTGCTTACGAGGAATAGTGGGCGGCTTCTGTGGGTCCCTGCACCTGGTGCCCGCAGCTTTGTATAATCCCTACCCTTGATTGTAGGGTACTTGGAATTTGCTTTGAATGAACATATATCAACAACTGATTGAATGTGATTCCTCAAAAAATTAAATATAGAATTACCATATGATCCAGAAATTCCGCTTCTTGGCATATATCCAAAAGAATACAGAAGAAAACTTTGTAGGTGATGAAAATGTTCCATATCTTAATTATGGTGGTGATTATGTGGGCATATTCATTTTGCAAAACTGATTAAATGGTACACTCGAAATGGGGATGAGAAGCGATGAAATGTCACTTCCAAGATTAGGTTGTAAAAAATATATGACCCAGAAATTCCACTCTAAGGTATATAACCCAAAGATATGAAAACAGGTATTCAAACAAATGTTTAGAGCAGCACTATCTACAATAGCCAAAGGGTGGAAACAACCCAAATGTCCATCAATGAATGAATGAGAAACAACACGTGGAATATTATGCAGCCATAAAAAGGAATAAAGTTTCAATATATGTTACAAAGTGGATGAAGCTCAAAACCATTATAAAAAATTATGCTAAGTGAAGGAAGCCAGACACAAAAGGTCACGTACTCTCTGATTCCATTTGTATGAAATGTCTAGAATAGGCAAATCCATTGATACAGAAAACAGATTGGTGGTTGCCTGGAGCTGCAGAAGCGGGTATGAGGAATGACTGCTACTGGGCATGGGGTTTCCTTTCGGGGTGATGAAAACGTCTTGCAACTAAAGAGAAGTGATAGTTATACAACATTATGAATGTACTAAGTGCCACCGAATTGCTCACTTTAAAAAGCTTAGTTTTATGTTATGTGAATTTCACCTCAATTTAGAAAAAAACAACAACTGTGACTTCCATTTTCCTAACAGGAAAGATATTTCTTGCTGGCTTTGATGAACTTGCCGGGTTGAAGAAGCCCCCATGGCAAGAAATTGAGGGCAACTTCCTGTCAACAGCCCGTGAAAAACTGAGTCCTAGTTCAACAGGCCACAGGGATCAAAACTCTTGCCAACAACCATGTGAACTTGGAAAGCTGATTCTTCCCCAGTCAAGCCTCAAGATGAGACCACAGCCTCACGGCTCTTAGTTAATCCTTGAAATAGCCCATTGTAGAGGCAAGATGCTTGAATTTCAAGAGGTAAAGTCACCTGCTTATTTTTAATAAGTTTACCCTGACACTGAGCCCCTGCTCATGTCACCAGCTCTGTGGCCTCCTATGGCTAACATCTGTGAGAGATGCAAATACCTAATGTACAGTAGTTTGCTTGATAAATATTCTTTTGCTTCCTCCTTCCCTTTCTTAGGTGGAGAGTAGGAAGAGGCATCACTTAATGGTTAAAAGAAAAGACGTTGCAGATTTCTCCCTACTGGAGAAGACTACAACATACCCTGTGCTGCTGAGTATTTTTTACAAATTGAAGATCTGTGGCAACCTTGTGTAGAGCAAGTTTATCGGCACCATTTTAACAACAGCATTTGCTCACTTCATGTCTCTGTCACATTTTGGTAATTCTTGTAATATTTCAAACTTTTTCATTATTATTATATTTTTCACGGTGATCTATGATCAGTGATCTCTGATGGTACTGTTGTAATTGTTTTGGGTGCCATGAACCGCATGCCCATGTAAGATGGCGAACTTCATTGATAAATGTTGTGTACGTTCTGACTGCTCCATTGACTGGCTGTTCCCCCATCTCTCTCCCTCTCCTCAGCCTCCCTATTCTCTGAGACACAACAATATTGAAATTAGGCTGGTTAATAACCCTACAAGGGCCTCTAAGTGTTGAAGTGAAAGGAAGAGTCACGTGTCTCTCACTTGAACTCAAAAGCTAGAAATGACTAAGCTCAGACATGTCAAAAGCTGAGACGGGCCAAAAGCTAAGCCTCTTGTGCCAAACAGCCAAGATGTAAATGCGAAGGAAAAGTTCTTGAAGGAAGTTAACAGTGCTACTCCAGTGAACACATGAATGATAAGAAAGCGAAACAACCTTATTGCTGATACAGAGAAAATTTTAGTGGTCTGGGGAGATCAAACCAGCCACAATATTCCCTTAAGCCAAAGCCTAATTCAGGACAAGACACTGACTTTCTTAAATCCTATGAAGGCTGAGAGAGGTGAGGAAGTTGCAGAAGAGAAGTTTGAAGCAAGCAGAGGTTGGTTCATGAGGTTTAAGGAAAGAAGCCATCTCCACAACATAAAAGTATAAGGTGAAGCAACAAATTATCCAGAAAATCTAGCCAAGATAATTAACGAAGGTGACTACACTACACGGCAGATTTTCAGTGTAGACCAAATATCCTTATATTGGAAGAAGATGCCATCTGGGACTTCCCATAGCTAGAGAACAGAAGTCAATGCCTGACTTCCAAGATTGAAAGCACAGTCTGACTCTTATTAGAGGCTAATGCAGCTGGTGACTTTAAGTTGAAGCCAGTGCTCATTTACCATTCTGAAAATCCTAGGGTCCTTAAGAATCATGCTAAATCTACTCTGCCTGTGCTCTATAAATGGAACAACAAAGCCTGGATGATAACACACCTGTTTACAACATGGTTTACTGGATACTTTAAGCCCACTGTTGAGACCTACTGCTCAGAAGAAAAAGGTCCCTCTCAAAATGTTACTGCTCATTGACTATACACCTGGTCACCCATGAGCTCTGATGGAGATGTACAATGAGATTCATGTTGTTTTCATGCCTGCTAACACAACATCCATTCTGCAACCCATGGATCAAGGAGTAATTTTGACTTTCAAGTCTTATGTTCAAAAATACATTTTGTAAGGCTATGGCCACCATAGATAGTTATTCCTTTGATGGGTCTGGGCGAAGTAAATTTAAAATCTTCTAGAAAGGACCCGCCACCATTCTAGATGCCATTAAGAACATTTGTGATTTGTAGGAAGAGGTCAAAATATCAACATTAACAGGAGATTGGAAGAAGTTGATTCCAACCCTCATAGATGACTTGAGGGGTTCAAGACTCAAGTGGAGGAAGTAACTGCAGGTGTGGCAGAAATAGTAAGAGAACTAGAATTAGAAGTGGAGCCTGAAGGTGTTACTGAATTACTGCAATATCATGATAGAACTTTAATGAATGAGGACTGCTTCCTGTGGATGAGCAGAGAAAGTTGTTTCTTGAAATGGAATCTACTCCTGGTGAAGATGCCGTGAAGATTATTGAAACGACAACAAAGGATTTAAAATGTTACATAAACTTAGTTGACAAAGCAGTGGCAAGGTTTGAGAGGATTGATTCCAATTCTGAAAGAAGTTCTACTGTAGGTAAAATGCTGTCAAAAAGCATCACGTGCCACAGAGAAATTGGTCATGAAAGAAAGAGTCAACAAATATGGCAAACTTCATTGTTGTCTTAAGAAATTGCCACAGCCACCCCAACTTTTGGCAATGATCAACCTGATCAGTCAACTGCCATCAACTCTGAGGCAAGACCCTCCACCAGCAAAAGGATTATGGCTCACTGAAGGCTTAGACGATGGTTTGCGTTTTTTGGCAAACATGTATTTTTAAATTGAGGTGTACAATTTTTAGACATAATGCTATTGCACACTTAATAGACCTCGGTATAGTGTAACTTTTATATACACTGGGAAATCAAAAATTTCATGTGACTCACTTTATTGTGATATTCACTTCTTTGTGGTGGTCTGGAACTGAACCTGCAATATTTCTTAGGTGTGCCTGTATGGATGTGTGTGTCATATTCATATGCATATTTCAAAGCTCTGACCTCTGGACATGGTGACTAACTGTCTCAGTTTGCCTGAGACTATCCCAGTTTCAACACTGAAATGCCCACATTCTGGGAAACCCTAGGGTGGTTGGTCATCAACTGCTGAGCTGGAACTAGAAGCAATGATATCCCAGTAGCAATGAGCACACCTCATGCACAGGTTTTGGTTTCTAAATACCATTGTCCAACAAAAGAACCAGGGCTCCTTGGAGAAATGGTTGGTTCTAGGGCTGGAACAGCAGAAGTATCTTGTGTCAGTTCCTTCCCCTCTCTGAGCCTCAGTTTCCCCATCAGTCCAGTGGGAATAACAGTTTCCCACCGTAATGGGTTGAATTGTAACCACCCCCACCCCCCAATAAATGTCTACCCAGAACCTGTGAATGTGATCATATTTGGAATAAGAGTCTTTGCAGTAAGGATCTTGAGATAAGATCATCCTTGATTTAGAGTGGGCTATAAATCCAATGACAAGTGTCCTTATAAAAGAAAGGGAAAGAGACAGAGAGAGAAGGCCATGTGAAGATGGGGGCAGAGATTGGAGTGATGGCAGCAACAAATCAAGGAATGCTTGAAGCCACCAGAGCTGGAAAAGACAAAGAAGGATCCTCCCCTAGAGCCTTCAGAGAGAGCACAGCCCTGCCCACACCTAGATTTCAGACATCTGGCCCCCAGAACTGTGAGAGAATTAATTCCTCTTTTTTTTTTTTTTTTTTTTCCTTGCGGTTCGCGGGCCTCTCACTGTTGTGGCCTCTCCCGCTGCGGAGCACAGGCTCCGGACGCGCAGGCTCAGCGGCCATGGCTCACGGGCCCAGCCGCTCCGCGGCATGTGGGATCTTCCCGGATCGGGGCACGAACCCGTGTCCCCTGCAACGGCAGGCGGACTCTCAACCACTGCGCCACCAGGGAAGCCCTAATTCCTCTTGTTTTAAGTGACCAAGTTCATGGTAATTTATTACCATAGCCACAGGAAATTCATACACCCACCTTGGACTGTTGCAATGACCAAGGAAAATAAGGCATGTACAGTGCTCATCAAAGGGTGTGGCACCAAGAAAGAAAGCCCTCGGAATGTGGTTACTGTTCTCTTTCTCTGTAGGACTAGACCCTGGCACCCAGTGGCTCTGCATCCACCCCATCCTTTTCACTACAACAATCTTCCTCTTAACTGAAAGCAGGGTCTCAAAGAGGTATTTGTACACCCATGTTCCAGCAGCATTTTGCAAAATAGCCAAAAGGTAGAAGCAACCCATGTTTTCATCAATGGATGAATGCATAAATAAAATGTGGTATATCCATATAAAGTAATACTATTTACCCTTAAAAAGGAAGGAAATTCTGACCCATGCTACAACATGGATGAACCTTGAGGACATTATGATGAGTAAAATAGTCCAGTCACAAAAGGACAGTTACCGTATGATCCCAGTAATGTGAAGTCCCTAGAATAGTCAAAGTCTTAGAGAAAGAAAGTAGAATGGTGGGTGCCAAGGGTTGGGGGAGGGGAAATGGGAAGTTTGTGTTTGATGAGGATAGAGTTTCAGTTTGAGAAGATGGACGAGTTCTGGAGATGAATGGTGGTGATGGTTACACAACAATGTGAATGTACTTAATGCCACTGAATTGTGCACTTAGTAATGGTTAAGATGGAAAATTTTATGTTGTGTCTTTTACAATAATAACAATAATAATAGAACCATGTTGTGTATTTTACGATAATAATAATAACAATAACAATAAAAGAACCTTCCTCTCACCTCAAGACCAAAGAAGCTACTGAGCGCGACACCTGCATCTAAAATTAGGCTGGACTTGAGAGCTGGCCATCAGAGTTCTCACACCTACATGGGATGGCAGCGTCAGCCTGCCCTGCCAGTCATTCCCCAACCAGCCCGTGGCTTGCCCACCCCCTTCCCAAAATAGGCTGAGAGGCTATTTTGATACAATCTGTTCTCTCATAAAATGAGATCTCAGAACATTTGTGCTGGAAGGCAGGGAGCCAGCTTATTGCCAACACCCACCAGGTGCTAGATGAGTCCAAGCAGAAGCATTCTGTGCACTCTTACAGAGCTGTCTTTGTAATCCAACTCCAGACACTCCTGCTGGTTGTCCGAGGAGGAAAGTGAGGCTCGGAGAAGGGGGGTTACTCGCCCAATGCCACACGCCTCGAAGGTGAAAAGGCAGGATAGGAACAGGTCTGAGAAGCTTCAGAGCCTATTCTAGTTTTCCTTTTCTTTTGATTAAGGTAGAATTCTCAGCATACGGTTCTGTAAGTTTTGACCACGATCAAGATACAGAACAGTTTTGCTGCCCTCTCCCCTTGAAGTTCCCCTGGCCCCTTTGAAGACAGTCTCCCCTCCCACTCCTAGTCCCTGGTACCCACTGATCTGTGTTCTGTCTCCATCATTTTTGCCTTTCCTATAACATCCTATAAAGGGAGCACACGGGATGTAACCAGAGTCCGGCTTCTTTTGAAATTCATTCACATTGCTGTGTGTGTCAACCATTCGTTCCATTCCTTCTCTGAGTAGTATTCCATGGTGTGATGGGATCATTGTATGATGTTCATCCACTCACCAGCTGATGGGCATTTGGGATATTTCTGGTTTTGGGTGATTACCAAAACCAGCCACTATAAACATTTCTTGTGCGAACATGAGTTTGTGCTTTACTTAGAAACGGGATTGCTGCGTGATATGGTCAGTGATGTTAAATTTTATATGAAACGACCCAATTCTTGTCCACTAGCAGTGCATGAGCATTCCAGTTGCTCCAAATCCTTACCAGCACCTGGCATTTTTAGTTATTTTTATTTTACTCACTTTAACTGGTATAGTATTCGTGTGCTAGGGCTGCCGTAACAAAACACTACAGACTGGGTGGCTTCAGCAACAGAAGTTTATTTTCTGACAGTTCTGGTGGCTGGAAGTCCGAGATCAAAGTGTCAGCAGCACATCTGGTTTCTTCTGAGACCTCTCTCCATTGCCTGTAGATGGCCATCTTCCCCCTGTGTCCTCACATGGTCTTTTCTCTGTGTATGTCTGTGTTCTAATCTCCTTTTTCATAAGGACACTCATCATACTGGATTAGGGTCCACCTTAAAGAGTTCATTTGAATTTAATCACTTCTTTAAAGACTCCAACTCCCAAAATGGGGGTCGGGGGGTGTCACAATTCGGCCTATAACAGATACTTCAGTGGCATTTTATCATGGATTTAATGTGTATCTCATGTGATTACTTGTCATACATCTATTCTCTTTGGTGAACTGTCTGTTCAAATCTTTTGCCCAATTTTTATCGAGTTTTTTTTCTTAAGTTTTTTTTTACAGCTTTATTGAAATACTATTGACATACAATAAACTGCACAGATTTAAACTATACAATTTGATAAGTTGTGACATGTATATAGACCCGTGAAACCATCACCACAATCAGGAGGGTGAAGACATCCATCACCCAAAGTTTTCTTCTGCTTCTTTGCCATCCCTTCTACCCCAGCACCTGTCTCGTCTCTCTCCCCGAACACCCACTGATCAGATGTTATTACAGGTGAATTTGCCTTTTCTAGAATTTTATGTGAATGGCATCATCCCATATGCATACTTTTTTGTATGGCTCTTTTCACCATCATGATGCATTTGAGGCTCATTCATGTTATAGTTTGTTCCTTCTTATTGCTGAGTACTATTCATTCAAATTTTTTTTTTTTTTGGCCGCACCGCACAGCATGCAGGATATTAGTTCCCTGACCAGGGATCAAATCCCAGCCCCCTGCATTGGAAGCATGGAGTCTTAACCACTGGACCACCAGGGAAGCTCCCATTCACCTTTTTTTTTTTTTCTTTTCGGTACGCGGGCCTCTCACTGTTGTGGCCTCTCCCGCTGCGGAGCACAGGCTCCGGACGCGCAGGCTCAGCGGCCATGGCTCACGGGCCCAGCCGCTCCGCGGCATGTGGGATCTTCCTGGATCGGGGCATGAACCCGCATCCCCTGCATCGGCAGGCGGACTCTCAACCACTGCGCCACCAGGGAAGCCCCCCATTCACCTTTTGATGGACATTTGTTTGCTGTTTCTAGTTTGGGGCTATTACAAACAAAGCTGCTATGAACATCCGTGTCCACGTCTTTTTTTTTTTTTTTTTCCCCGGTACGCGGGCCTCTCACTGTTGTGGCCCCTCCCGTTGCGGAGCACAGGCTCCGGACGCGCAGGCTCAGCGGCCATGGCTCACGGGCCCAGCCGCTCCGCGGCATGTGGGATCTTCCCGGACCGGGGCACGAACCCGCGTCCCCTGTATCGACAGGCGGACTCTCAACCACTGCGCCACCAGGGAAGCCCCGTGTCCATGTCTTTGTGTGGACACATATTTTCATTTCTCTTGGGCACATAAATACCTGAGTGGAATGTCTGGGTCATACAAAACTTTTTAAGAAACTGCCAAACTGTCTTAACTTTTGTTTAACTTTTTAAGAAACTGCTGAACTGTCTTCCAACGTGGTTGCACTGTTTTCCATTCCCACCTGCCATGTATGAGATTTCCATCTGCTCCACATCCTCACCAGCACTTAGTATGGTCAGTCTCTTTACTCTTAGCTCTCCTAGTGGGCGTGAAGTGGTGTCTTCCCACTCGTTTCCCCAATGGCCAAGGATGTTGAGCAACTTTCATGTGCCTATTTCTATACCATCTGTATATTCTCTATGACAAAATGTCCACTCAAATCCTTCGCTCCTTTTTAAGTTGAGCTGTTTTCTTATTATTGAGTCTTGAGAATTCCTTACATACGCAGGATACAATCCCTTTATCAGATGTGTGATTTTCAAAGATTTTTCTCCCAGTCTGTGGCTTGACTTTCATTCTTTAACAGGGTTTTGCACAGACTCTTAGCTGCAAATCCCAACCACTCCCATTAATCCTCCCACCTGTCTTTGAAGGGCAGTGATAACATCATCCTCTTTTTCCCAAGAAGCAAACAGGCTTAGAGAAGGGGAAGCCCCATGACCGGTCAATGGCAGAGTGAGGATCAAACCCATTTCTGCTTAACTCCAAGCCCCACAGACTTCACCCACTGCCTCTATCTCCCACTGGTGAGCAAGGGCTGCCCACGAGCCTCGTTCTCCTGGAGACTCCATGCGTCTCTAAGTTCGCAGGACTCCCATTGTGCCGTGAGGCCAAAAGAGCAAGAATGAATCAGACAAGCCATCAGGGTTCTTTCACAACAAATTTATTTGCTGACCCTTCACGCTGAGCCTTGATGGACATGCAAAAGGAGGAATTGGGGGGCCCTACAGCCTCAGGACCCACCTAGCTCCAAGGCATCACCAGATCAAGGCACTTTCCCAATAGCTGGGCAACACCTGGAACCCCAACAACCCCACACCACTCTGACACAGCTGCAGGCTGATGCCCTGAGCATGCTCTCAGCACCCGTGTACAAAGGGCAGCCCCAAGCTGGCCTGGTCTGGGCCCCAACCCCATCTGAGACTGGCCATGCCCAACCCACCTACCCTCTCAGATGTCCTGGTGACCTAGGCTGAGATGAAGATGGCCAGGAGGGGTGCTCAGCTCCCATCCCCCTCGCACACCCTGAATCAAGTTCCCAGCCTGTCTAGCAGCAGCACAAGGTTTGGCACATAGTAGGCATGTGTTTGTTGAATGACTCAGTGAGCGGCAATGAAGGATGACAGCATGAGGGAGGTCTCATGCAGCTTCCCAGGTCCAACAGTGAGTTCTTGGAGCCCCTGGACAGAGCCAGATCTTGGAACCCCTGACCAGCCAGCTGCATTTCTTTGGTTTAGGAACAACCTGAAGCCAAGGATCAGAACAAGCCTTCCCCACCCTCCACGCTCTCAAGTCTGGCTTAGACATGTCTCCTGAAGGGCTCCTTTGTGCCAAGTAACTTGTGGGGTTCTCCAGTCCACAAACACAAAAGATCTAAAATGCAAAGCCATTTTTACGCACAATGAACATCCACCAAGGCCTCCCCTCCTAACTGCATTGTGCTTCTGAGCTTAGAAATCTGGTTCACGTCCAGCCTCACATCAGCCCCTGCATACAGAATGGGGTGAGGAGCCACTATATAGATGGGGCACGCAAGGCTCAGAGCAGGAGGCAACTTGCCCAGGGATGCCCAGGAGAAGTCGGCAAGAAGAGACGTGGAAATCACAGCAGCTACCTTACAGCAGACACTTAGTATAACGTCTGTCAAATGAATGAGCCTCAACATGGCTTGAAATTCTTTTGGAGTCAAGGTGTAATTTTAGAGGAAATAATAGAACCAAGAACATAACGGCCAGGGTTTCCGGCTGGAGCTGCTGCTGGGATTCTGTGAACTCCCCCCCCACAAAAGCTGTAACTCTATGGGGACCTGGCAGAAAGAGAAAGGGACCCCCCATTCCTACAAATGCCCTTCACCCCCATATCTCATTTAACCCCCACATCAGCCCTGGAGGGGGGGCTAATGGCTCCAATTTGTAGATGGCGAAGTAGAGGCCTGGAGAGGGGAGAACTGAGCCCAGGTCCTGGGTCTGGGTCCTCTCCTTGGTGCCCTGAATGCCCCCAGGGCTGCCCTCTAATCTGCCTTCTTGGTTTTTTTCTTCCTGGAGCCCTCACTCAGCTCTTCCTTGGACTTGGTGGGCAGGGCTGAGTGCGAGGGGCCGGGCCCACTGCCGCCCTGGGATCCACCGTGGTTGTCATGGTGATGGTCGCTCCCCCAGGCCGACCCAAACAGCACAGGGCAGATGTAGCCTTCCAGAACATCAAAAGGGGAACTGTGGGAGTGAGTGGCCATCAGGAACACCTGAGGTGGTGTGGCAGAGGGACAGGAGAGGCAGCAGAGCCAGAGGGAGAATGAGGCAGAAGCAAAGTGGGGGGTTGGGGGGGAAAAAGGGAGAAGGTCAGCCAGGTGAAGGGCAGAGGTAGCCCAGACCCAGCCTTCTGGCTGCATGCACCCCTAAGAAGGTGACCAAGTGTCCTGGGTTTTCTGGGAGGTGAGATTTTAGTGCTAAAAACCCAGGCACACCAAGACAGTTGGTCACCTTTTCCCCAGGAGTATCCCACACACACACCTGGGCTCAGAGAGGAGCTGTGTTTGGCTTGGGGTCGCTCACTCCCTTTCCCTATGTGATGGCCTGTGGTCCCTTCCCAAGGAGCCAGCAGCGAAGTCCCTCAGCTCCACGGGGAGGGAAGAGTGCATGGCCCCAGAAGACCTTTCCTGGGTAGGGGGTGACCCGAACTCAAGGCCTGAGGGTCAGACCAGCACCATTCCTGGTCCAGCCCGCTCTCCATGCCCGAGGCACAAGGCCCTGATACTCCAAACAGACTCCGTACACTCCTGCCCCCATCTTGGCCTTTGCCCCTGCTGGGCCCTCTGCCTGGAAGACCTTGTTCTGCTCACCGCCATCCCCACCTGCTGGACACTAATCTTCTCATACCCTTCTCCCATGCATGAACCTACTGACAAGCTCCCCACCCCTTGACCTTAGGGCTGTCCTTTCCCCAGACACTCAAGGCCATGAGTCTAAGCTCCCTCACCTCAGCCTGGGAGGTTTGGGTCGGCGTCAGGACAGGAAGGCTTACCTTACAGGACACCATGAACATGGTGAAGATGAAGATGAGGCTGGCTTTGGACACTGGGAGCCAGCGGGTCTGCTGGAGGGTAAAGAGGATGGCTCCGTACAGGCTGGCCTTGGTGGGGCTGGAGGAGGTAGCTGTGGTTACCGGGAGGTTCTGCATGGCTCAGGCCCCTGTACCACTGTCCCAGGCCCCCTTCTCTGCCCACCCCTGCTGGTCCCAGCACCCATCCCAGCTTCTCCAGAGTGCATGGTGGGAAGGTGCCCATGTGACATGGATGAGGGGGGATCTCCCTGTACAGTAAAGAGCAACCTTGGCCCCAAAAGTGGTCTCTCCTTTTCCCTGCTCCTGGAAGGTGTCCATTAAGCCCTGGGAATGTCCTGCCTGATAGGAGTGTCTTTGTTTACCTGGGGATTTGGGGTCATACCGGATGGTAATGGTGTGATTTAGGGTGGGGTCTTGGGCCACATGGTATCAGCTGAACCTCTGGAGGGACTGGAGACTGAGGTCAGCCATGCAGGCAGTCAGCTATGTCTGTGTGACCAAGCCCCAGTAAAGCCCCTGAACACCAAGGCTCAGGGGAGCACTACTGGTTGGCAATCTTCAACGCATACGGTCACACATCGATGCTGGGAGAAACAGGTGCTGTCCACACAGTTCCACTGAGAGAGGACAGTTTGAAGCTTGCGCCTAGTCTCTCCCTGGATGCTGCCCCACATGTCTTTACCTTTGCCAATTTTCATCTGTAATAAACTATAATCCTAAGTATAATGGCTTGGCCAAGCGCTATGGGTCCTTCTAGCAAATTGTCAGACCTGAGGGTGGTCTTGGGGATTTCTGAACAGTGCACTCCCCCAGAAGGTGAGATTACAACACACAGTTCTTCTTAATTTTCCTTTTCTTCCTTGAAGAATAGGCTTCCGCTATTTTGACTTGTTGCAGAAGACAGACCAGTGACTTCCGTTTCTGAAGTCTGTCGCTCACTGCACATGTTTAATGATGATAATTGGACCTGATATTTCCAAAGCATGCACCAGGAGCCAGGGTCAGAGGGTTATGTGTGTGATGGCGCCTTCACACTCAGCTGATGAGGCAGAAACAGAATCTGAGAGGGGAAGCCACTTGCCCTCTTAGTAGCAAGGGACACAACGGTCTGAGCCCCCATTTCCCTGTCCATGAGCTGAGTGTGGGAACAGACCTCTCATGGGCATAAAGTGAGATAAAGTTATGTTTTCCAACATATGAAATGGAAGCTAGTTTTCATTGGCATATGGGTGAGCCTTTTAATGTTGTCATATTTTAATGGCAACAGCGTTATTGTAGATTGGGAGAAAATTTAACTAGCTTGAACCTTTAGGTCTTTTAAAAATGTATTAGGCTAAACGCCCTGTGGGGTCCTGGGTTGAGTCCTGTATGTTGCCATCTGGCCCTGCCCAATGTTCCCCACTTAGCCGCAGCCACACTCCTCACCCACGCTGTGTGTTCTACATCCTGAATCCCTCACTTCCCACCCACAATCTGTACCCTGACCCTGCAGAACCAGGCAGAATCTTTGCTCTTTTTCTGACTTGAGAGTTGGCAGAGGTGCTGGCCTCTGTCCAGAAGCTCCCTCTTTGCCAGAAAACTCTTATTCGCTCTTCAAAACCCAAATCAAGTGTCTCATCACCCTGCAACGTTGCCTGCCCCTGTCCCCTAGGTAGTGTTAGGGCTCTACCTCCGGGGTCCCCCAGCCATGGTCTCTGGAAGCTTCTGAAAGGAGAATCAGGGGCTGAGACTTCCAAGTTACCAGAAGTATCCAACCCAGGGTCAGGCCCAGGGAATAGGGAGGATGGGATACTCACAAGGACATGTGCAGAATCTCGTTGGTCTCTGGCTTCCAGACCCCTCGGAGCAGCTGCTCAAAGTTGGACATGAGGGCGACACCAGAGCCTATGGGACAGGGTACTTCTAAACAAGCCCGCCACCTCCAGCTCCCTGTTCTTGGCTGAATTCCCAAGGAAGCAGCTTCTTTGCTTCTGGAGTCTCCTCCAGAGGGATACTGAGCCTGGGGTGTATGATCATCAGTTGCAGGTGGGGGAATTGAGGCCCAGAGAGGGGACAGTCTTGCTGAGCGTCACACAGCACATTTGGAGCAAAACCAGCATGAAGTAATCGAGGTCATATCCCACCTGCAAGGTATGTCTTGGACAAATCTGGGTTGTCTGCCCTGATGCTCCCAATCCAGGACCCTGAGGTGTGCATGAGGCTTCCAGAGGGCTCCCCACCCCCAGCCTCTCTTCTCTCTGGGTTCTGAGCTTTCAACCTTTTTCAAGCCACTTGCCCTCTGGAAGGCATGTCATACCCCTGGGGAATTTGCTCTGTAGTACAGGCTTCCTGGAGAGAGAATGAGACCCATGTCAAGATTTCTGGTTAAATTTCTAGAAGAATCTTCCCATTTACCCCAAATGTATTGGCTAAAGAGGCTTGGATGCCCACTCCAGGAGTGGTTGTGCTAACTGGGATGCCTGATAGGCACCACTGGACCAGGGGTTTGCATCTTGGATGACTTTGCCCCCAAGGAGGCATTTGGCAGTATCTGTAGACATTTTTGGTTGCCACAACTGGGGAGGGGGCTGCTACTGGCAACTAATGGGTTGAAGCTAGGGATGCTCCTCAACATCTTACGATGCACAGGACAGCCCCCACCAAAGAGCATGATCCAGCCCTAAATGTCAGTGGTACTGAGGACACTCTGACTCAACGGATGATGATTCTAGACCCAGGCATTTGAGGGTACCCACTTTGGTGAGCAGGAAGCAGGGATTCGGTGCCCAGTGGCATTTAGCACCCGCTCAAGCCTTCTTTCCCTGCCTTCCTTTTACTCCTTGGTCCACCACTGCAACTGTTACTGTTGAATTAGCTATTTCTCCTTTAACTTCCCTCTACTTTTGCTTTATGTATTTGGGTGCTCTGTTTTTAGGTGCATATATGTTTATAATGGTTATATCTTCTTAGTGGAGTGACCCAACATTATAAACTGTCCCTCTATATTTTTAGTAATATTTTTTTGTCTCAAAGTCTATCTTGGTCTACCTCTTAGCATAAATGGAGGAGGATAAAAAAGGAGGGCTCCAAAGCTGTTAGGAGAGTGGATGTTGAATTCAGAGGACTTGGAGTCAAACCCAGCTGTGTCCCCATAGCCATGTGACCTTGGGCATGTCATTTCATTTCCCTCCTCTGTAAAAAGAGATGATGTTAGCCTTCTCCTAAAGGAGAGTCTTAAGGATCAAATGAAAAAAGATGCACAAAGGCCTCAACTCAAAACTTGCCCTGGGTCAGGGATCTTAACCTGGAGTCTATGAACCCAGACAGGAAACAGAATTACATCTTCATTGTCACATCCCTCACTGAAATCCAGCCTTTCCTTCCATCATGAAGGGAGGCAGTTACCTCAGCAGGATTTGCAAGTCTGTGATTCTGTCACCAACAGAATTCATGGATGTTTTTCTTTTCACATTCCCATTGTTGCAGATGGTGGTTTCAAAATATCATTTGTGCTCAACACCACTTCAAAAGTCTGAGAGTTACTAGGAGCCACTGTAAGGTCTGCTATTTAATCACTAGGAAAGATGGATAAAGCTACTACAGCATATATTTTTTTAATTTATAACTACTTTAAAATAATAGGCTTCCTTTATTCTCCTATATAGTTTACTTTATGCATTTAAAAAACAGAAAAGGGTCTGTAGGCTTTACTGGGCTGATCAAAAGGCTGTAGTCCACAAAGCGTAAGAACCTCTGTAGTTCCAGGGGTATGATTTCCTCTCTAGGAGGCATTTGGCAATATCTAGAGACAATTTAGGTTGTCACACTGGTAGGTGCTACAGGCATCTAGTGGGTGGAGGCCAGGGACGCTGCTCAACATCCTACGATGCACAGGATGGCCTCCACCACAGAGAATGGTCCAGCCCCAAACGTCAGTAGGGCCACAGTTGAGAAATCCTGCTCTAGAGACATCAGCTGTCATTGCTTCGTTGTCCTATTTACCTTTGATAGTTAAATTTCTGGAAGAATCTTCTCATTTACCCTAAAGGTGTCTACTGATGAGGAGGCTGTCCTGACATCCCTTAGCCCAGAGCAATGGCTGTGCCAGCTGGGGTGCCCGATATGTCCCACTGAACAGGGATTCTCAACTGGGGTGCTTTTCCATTGTTCTCATCATGGTCCTGTTTACCTTTGACCCAGCCAGTGGCGATCATGACGAACCACCCGTGGTGGTAGTGGTGATGCGCGTGATGGATGCCCACGGCGATCTTGCGGACTCTCACCACCTCCTTCATGGCCACGAAGATGAGTTTCACCGGCAGGAAGCAGACACACTTGTAAAAGAGGTCCAAGGGGCAGAAGAAAATCAAGTACCTTTGGGGAGAGAATGCCAAGCCTCAGGGGGAGACAGACCCTGGGGCCCCTCGGAGATGAGGTTGTATCCAGACCCTCGCTCTCACTTGCCGGGCTTAGGACAGCTGGGCAGTGGAAAGTGGTGGGTCAGGACCACTGTGGAGGTTGTGCTGGTGGGTTCTAATTCCTCCAACCTCCCGCCTCCCCAGTCCCAGGTGGCAGGGTCACCCTGCCCGCCTGCTCTACTCTCCCACATCCCGCCAGACCAGTGATTCTTACCAGACTGCTGAGGCCAGCAGGATGCTGGAGTTGTTGCTGAAGTAGTCGACCGGGGGTTCCCCGAGGAGCAGATCAGCCAGGATGTAACTCCCGAAGCAATGCAGCATGGCACACAGCCAGGATGCCATGGGGTGGCGCCGGGACAGCTCGACTGCTCCTGAGGGGCATGGGGCATCCCCCACCATCACCAGGGCATCTGGGACATGCTTCACCCTTTATGCCCTCTGTTCAGCCCATCCTAATTCAGCTGCCTTCAGAGAGTGCCCACCCAATGCCTTGCAGTTTGCCCATTTCAGAGGAAGAACCAAGGCTCAGAGAGGGTGCACACATGTCTGAGGTCACACAGAGAGAAGGCAGAACCAGGCTGGGGCTCTTTCCTCCAAGCTCAGAGAGGTGGCAATAACGATAACACCAGCTCATTAGCAAGCATTCCCAGGTCTCAGACACTGGGTTTAGCATTTATAGGAAGGACATTAAATCTTCATTGATAACTGCAGCCAAGTGATCACTCTTATTATCCCCATGAGAAGACTGAAGCTTGAAGAGACAGGACAACACGCAGTTGGGAAAGCTTTGACGCAGCTACTCCTGCCTTGGGCTGATGCCAAGATCCCTATAAGCTTATACCTGTACTTTTGGTCTCTCCCTATTTAAAAAATTTTTGTGTGCGTGGTAAAATATACATAAAATGTACCACTCTAACCATTTTAAATGTACAGTTTAGTGGCATTAAGCACATTCATGTTATTGTGCAACCATCCTCATCATCCATCTCCAGAGCTTTTCACCTTGCAAAACTGAAACTCTGTCCCCATTAAACACTAACTCAGACTTCCCTGGTGGCGCAGTGGTTAAGAATCCGCCTGCCAATGCAGGGGCCACAGGTTCAAGCCCCGGTCTGGGAAGATCCCACATGCCATGGAGCAAATAAGCCCGTGCGCCACAACTACTGAGCCTGCGCTCTAGAGCCTGTGCGCCACAACTACTGAAGCCCGTGCACCTAGAGCCGGTGCTCAGCAACAAGGGAAGCCACCGCAGTGAGAAGCCCGTGCACTGAAACGAAGAGTAGTCCCCGCACGCTGCAACTAGAGGTAGCCCACGTGCAGCAACGAAGACCCAACGCAGCCAAAAAAACCACTAACTCTCCATTCCTCCTTCATTCCAGTCCCTGACGCCTACCACTCTACTTTCTGTCTCTATGAACCTGACTACTTTATAGACCTCATGTAAGTGGCATCATACAGTATTTGTTGTTTTATGACTGGATTCTTTCACTTAGCATAATGACCTCAGAGTTCATCCATGTCATAAGATGTGTCAGAATTTTCTTTTTAAGGCTAAATAATATTCCATTGGATGGATCTACCACATTCTACATATCCATTCATCCTTCAATGGACATTTGGGTTGCTTACACCTTTTGGTTATTGAGAATAGCGCCGCTAAGAACATGAACATACAAATATCTGCACGAGTTCCTGCTTTCAATTCTTTTGGGTATATTCCAGATGTGGAATTGCTGGATCAAATGTTAATTCCATTTTCAATTTTTTGAGAAACTTCCGTACTGTTTTCCACAGCAACTGCCCCATTTTACATTCCCATCAGTAATGCACAAGGGTTCCAACCTTTCCACCTCCTCAGCAATACTTGTTGTTTTCTGTTTTTTAGGAATAGCTATGCTGATGGGTATGAGGTGATATCTCATTGTGGTTTTGATTTGCATTTCCCTAGTGATCAGTGATATTCAGTACTTTTTCATGTGCTTATTGGTCATTCCTATATCTTCTTTGGGGAAATGTCTATTCAAGTCTTTTGTGTATTTTTTTAAAAATTGGGTTGTCCTTCTGTTGTTAAGTTGTGCTCTTATGGAGAATGTTCATTTGCTGAGTAAAGAGCTTTGGTTGGCCCCAGATGGGAAGGCACAGAAGAAATTTGAAAGGTGGAGCTGAAGAGCTCCGGAGCCCTATCTTGCTGGGGGAGAGCCATCAGTGCAGAGGGAAGTCACCAGGTATTGGTACCGAAGGGGACAGTGCAGGGCATGCCCACATGTGAGGAACGGTGTAGAAAGAGCAATGAGCAAAGCTGGATAATGGAGTCCTTGAAGGCAGAATTAAACTAACAGGGTGAGGAGGGAGAGAGGGCATCCCATGCTAGCAGCATGGAAGGAACAAAGACACAAGCAAAAATGGCCAAGCACAAATGCCACTTCCTCCAGGAAGGCTTCCTTGCTCTACTGAGCCCTTCACTCCTGACTCTGGGCTCTCACCACTCTGTGGACTCCAACCCATTTTTGGTCTTGGTACTTTATTCAATTTTTCACATAGAAAAACAGAAAGTAGATTAATTGTTGCTTAGGGCTGGAGGGGATGGGGGAGATGGGAGGGTAAAAGCTAGAGGATCCAGCTTGGAGGAGATAGTTGCACAGTTCTGTGAATATACTAAAAACCAGTGAATGGGATGATTTAAATGGGTGAATTGGGTGGTGTATGAATTACATCTCCATAAAGCTCTTAAAAAATAAAAGGATAACAAAGAAAAAAAATGTAACAGTTCACAGTTTCTGCAACTGAGGATAAACATTCATAAATGATACTAAATTGAGTCTTCTTATAAACCCAAGGCAAGAAAATGCAAAACACTGGACTAACTTAGCGAACAGAAATAGGGACCCCACACCTAAGGAAGATGGCTCAGTGCATCGGTTTCCAACTTGGCTGTACATCCGTTACCTGGGGACTTTACAAACACCTGATGCCTGCTTCCCATCCCAGAGGGTCTCGGTTTGTCGGTGTGGGATGTGGCTGGGCTTGTGGATTTTTTTAATGCTCCTAGGTGATTCCTTTGTGCAACAAAGTTGAGCACCACAGAGATAGGGGAATGAACTGGCCCATGTCCTGACATCCTGCAGCCTTGATAACCCAAGACCTCCATGGTCTGAGAGGATGGGCTCCCAAGAGCAATGGTTTTCAAACTGTGTTCCTGGGAACCGTGAGGGTTTGCAGGGGCAAAGGAGAAACCAAGCAAGTATGTCCTGGGTCTTCCTCCTGTTTCAACCAGAGCACAACTTCATTTACTGCTTCATCTCAGAGTTCGGCGTAAGATTTTGTTTGAAAAGGAGAATCTGGTATTCACACAGGCGTGCATGCAAATATTCATAGCAGCTTTATTTGTAAACAACCCAAATGGCTTCAATGGGTGAATGGATAAACAAACCATGGTACATCTGTACCATGGAATACTACTCAGTAACGAAAAAGGAATAAACCAGGGATACACAAAACAACCCAGACAGATCTCAACGGTGTGACGCTCAGTGAAAACTGCCAATCTCAGAAGGTTACATACTGCATATGATTCCATTTATATAACATTCTCCAAGCGACAAAACCATAGTGATGAGTGGCAGCGAGCAGATCAGTGGTTACCAGGGGTTAGGGTTCAAAGGAAGATCTAACTATAGAGGGGCATCACAGGGGAGTTTCTTTGGAGTGTCAGAACCATTCTGTAATCCTGATCGTGGTGGTGGTTACTCCAATCTACACATGTGATAAAATTTCAAAGGACTATATTTTTTAAAGTCCATGTAAAAACAGCTGAATAAAGTCTGTAGTTGGTGTTAATGGTATTATTCTGACGCCAATTTTCATGTTTAAATAATGAGCTACCATTAGGTAAGATGCTGTCATTGGGGGAAGCTCGGTGAAGGGGACTTGAAAACTCTTTGCTCCATTTTTGCAACTTCTGGGACTCCCCTGGTGGTCCAGTGGTTAGGACTCAGCACTTTCACTGCCAGGGGTTCAATCCCTGGTTGGGGAATTAAGATCCTGCAAGCTGTGGCATGGCCACAGGAAAAAAAAAAAAAAAAGAACCCATTTTTGCAATTTCTTATGAGTCTTAAACTCTTTCAAGATAAACTGTATTTTAAGCTCCCAAATTAAAATGAAGGCAGGGGGTCTAGTTCTTTAAAAACACGTTTACAAAAAACACTAGAGGTACAGGATTAATGTCTATTAGTCAAATACACTTTATACTACACACTTAAGTCTTTTGTATCTTTTTTTTTAAACATCTTTATTAGAGTATAATTGCTTTACAATGGTGTGTCAGTTTCTGCTTTATAACAAAGTGAATCAGTTATACATATACATATGTCCCCATATCTCTTCCCTCTTGCATCTCCCTCCCTCGCACCCTCCCTATCCCACCCCTCTAGGTGGTCACGAAGTACGAGCTGATCTCCCTGTGCTATGCGGCTGCTTCCCACTAGTTATCTATTTTACGTTTGGTAGTGTGTATGTGTCCATGCCACTCTCTCACTTTGTCCCAGCTTACCCTTCCCCCTCCCCATATCCTCAAGTCCATTCTCTAGTAGATCTGCATCTTAAGACAATAGTAGCATAAAGATAGAACCTAACTATCTCAAAAGATTCAAAAGGAAGAAATGGACAAATTCTTTTGAATCTTTTGAGATAGTTAGGTTCTATCTTTATGCTACTATTGTCCTAATCTTCTATAGCCACACCCCTGAGTTGGAACCTGGGTGTCTCCTGGTGTGACAACTTATTTCATCATCTTGATTCCTTCCCTCCCCCACTAGTTTCATTTTCCAGAGAATGAATTTAGAATTAAGTCATAAGACACAGCTACTTAGCTCTCACAGCCAGAGCTGGTACCAATGACTCTATTTTTTAAGTTTTATTTTAAATTTTATTTTATTGAAATATAGTTGATTTACCATATTGTGTTAATTTCTGCTATACAGCAAAGTGATTCAGTTATACATATATAAACATTATTTTTTATATTCTTTCCCATTATGGCTTATCACAGGATATTGAATATACTTCCCTGTGCTATATATGCTATACAGTAGGACCCTGCTGTTTATCATCCTATATATAACAGTTTGCGTCTGTTAATTCCAAACTCCCACACCTTCCCTTCCCCCACCCCCCACCCCCGCCCCGCCAACCACAAGTCTGTTCTCTACATCTGTCTTTTTCTGTTTTGTAGATAAGTTCATTTGTGTCATATTTTAGATTCTACATGTAAGTGATATCATATGGTATTTGTCTTTCTCATTCTGACTTACTTCGCTTAGTATGATAATCTCTAGGTCCATCCCTGTTGCTGAAAATGGCATTATTTCATTCTTTTTTATGGCCAAGTAGTATTCCCCAGTGCCTCTCTTTAATAAACAATTTACTTAATCCAATGAAAACTCTACTCAGTGTGGATGTGAGATGACAAGCTTACAATATGTAATCTATTAGTCAAAAGGCTAATCAAAAGAAATAATTAGTTCAGGTTTTGGGAGTTTGGGGGGAAAGTTTCTCTTTGTTTCTAGAGATTGGATGCCTTTTGTCTCTAAATTGTCAAATCTGAACGCTTGGCCTCTTTATGCTGTGTACTAAGTGCGAAGCTACTGACATAGATACCTGTATATACTATTGATACACTCAACAAGTTGACTTGATCTTAATCCTTTCGTGAGTACAGGGACCTTATCAGTCTTATCTGCTGCTGAACCACCCCCTTCCCCTGACCCCGTGTGCTTGGCACTATGCCTGATACATGGTAGTTACTCAATAAATAATTGTTAGTGAAAGAACGGTCCACATGGAGGTTACATTCTAGCAAATGTGGACTGAACACTCCTAGGCACTGAGGTTGTATTGGGCACTTTTGGTTACATCATAACAACAACTTCCCCTGCTCCCTTTATTTATTGAGTTACTTCTTTTTTTTTTAATTGAGTTACTATTGTGTCCCAGGCAACTACATACCTTCACACCATCCTCAAGGCTTCAGCGTCAGAGCCCAGGCTTTCAACCACAGGTAAGGTAGGGATCGATATCCCTGCCTATAGTGAGTTATATAGGAGGGACACCCCCCACCCCAAATTCATGTCCTTCAAAACCTCATTTGGAATAGGGTCTTTGCAGATGCAAATAAGGTAAGGCTCTCGAGATGAGATCATCCTGGAGCATCTGGGTATGTCCTGAATCCAATGAGAGTGTTCTTATAAAAGACAAAAAAAGGAGACACAGACACAAAGAAGAAGGTGTTGTAAGTTGAACTCACAAGAAGATATGTTTAAGTCCTAACCCTTGGTATCTGTGAATGTGACCTTATTTGGAAATAGGGTCTTTGCAGATGTAATTAAGTTAAGATGAGGTCATTAGGTGGGCCTTAATCCAATGTCTGGTGTTCCTTATAAGAGGAGACATATCACAGGGAAGAAGGCCAAATAAACAAGCAGGTAGAGACCATAGGGATGCATCTACAAGCCATGGAACCCAAGGATGCTAGCCACCTCCAGAAGCTAGGAAGAGGCATAGAAAGATTCCTTCCCAGAACCATCAGAGAGAACATGGCCCTGCTGACACCTTGATTTTGCATTACTAGCTTCCAGAACGGTGAGACAATACATTTCTGTTTTAAGCCACTCAGTTTGTGGTACTTCATTATGGCAGCCAAAGGAAATTCATACAGATGGCGATATGAAGACAGAAGCAAAGACTGGAGTAATGTATGTATAAGCCAAGGAATGACAAGGATTGCTGGAAGACACCAGAAACCAGGAAAGAGGCATGGAAGCATCCTCCCCTAGAGCCTCCAGAGGAAACCAGACGCCTTGACTTTGAACTCTGGCCTTCAGAACTGTGGAGAATAAATTTCTGTTGTTCTAAGCCCTCTGGTTTGTGGTCATTTGTTATGGCAGCCCTAGGAAATTAACATAGCATCTGACAGATGAGGCAACAGAGTCTCCCCAAGGTCAATGGCTTACCCAAGATCACCCAGGCATTCAGTGAGTGTTTTTGAGCTCTGACCATGTGCTGGGCTCTTGCTAGGCACTGGGGATGCAGCTATAAGCAAGAGCTGGTTCAGGCATTACCTTTGTGGGGCCCATAGTGTGGTAGAGAGGCAACGTGGTTAAATAATCCCACAGATGAAGGTTAAACCTCATAAGGGAGAGACACATGGTGCTTTGAAGGGTTTAATTGGGGAACTGTCCCAGCTGAGGAGGTCAGACTTCATTTAGGAAGTGGCACTTAAGCTGAGATCTGAACAATGAGCAGGGATTTCCTAGAGGACGGGGGTGGAGGGGTGAAGATGATCCAGGCAAAGGGAGAGCATGGGAGAAGGTGGAAGGGGGAGGAGAGAGGAAACCTAAGGGCTAAGGGGCACTCAATGCCAGATATACTGGTCAGGTCGGCATGGGCTGGATATCCAGCAAAGCAAGTGACCAAGCCAGGGCCACACAGACCCCACACCTTTCAACATGGCATCCAAGCCTCTTTCCTGGGTTTGATGTCCAATGTTCTAAGCCCGTGTTGGGGAAAGAAACATGAAGTCTACTGTACTCCATAGAGGGAGCTGCCTTCTTCTCAAATCTGTCAACCTCACAGAGAAGTGGGGAGGGGACTATCTGCCCCTCCTCCAGAGGGAAAAAGCCCAGGTTTCCCTTGTACACACACAGTTGGGAGGGTCAACAGGCATAACCAGCTTGGAGGCAATCTGACAATACTGAGGAAGCCAGAAGCTGTGAGTCGCCTGTGCTCCAGCAATTCTGCTTCTCACTGTTTGCTCAAAAGAAACTAGTGCATGTGGGCAAAGAGACACGGGGAGGGGGATTTCACTGCCATACTGTGACAACAGGAGAAAAGTGGAGTCTACTGTTTCTTAGTGAGGGAGTAGAGTCACGCAAAATGGAATATCGCAGAGGAGATATATAAAAATGAATTAGATCCGGGCTCCTCACCCTCAGCACTGCTGATGTATGGGGCAGAATCATTCTCTGCTGCAGTGGGGGCCATCCTGTGCACTGCAGCATGTCAAGCAACATCCCTGGCCTCCACTCATTGGAGGCTAGTAGCCCACCCCCACCCTGGTTGTGACAACCAAAAATGTCTCCAGATATTACCAAGTATCCCCTGAGAACAAATTCCCTTCTGGCTGAGAACCCCTGCTCTAGATGTATCAACATGGATAAAATCCCATAACGTTATTGCTGAGTCAAAAGGTTAGATTGCAAAATGATTATGTTTATGTATATTTTATGTATATATGTAAAACAACACAAAATGCTCCATGCAGTTCATAGATACATAAACAGTGGTAAAGGTATACATACAGGCATGGGAAGAATATAGGCTGCCTTTAGGGCAGTGGTCACATCTAGAGAGGGAGGGAGAGGAACAGATGGGGTTAGCTCTGCCTGCCACTATTTCTTTAAAAAAACAACAACAAAAAAACCCATATCTGAAGCAAATCTACGTTCACATCTGGTAAGTCTGTGTACGGCGA
This sequence comes from Globicephala melas, assembly GCF_963455315.2. Classification (NCBI taxonomy): domain Eukaryota; kingdom Metazoa; phylum Chordata; class Mammalia; order Artiodactyla; family Delphinidae; genus Globicephala; species Globicephala melas. The sequence continues at coordinate 158,448,945 of NC_083316.1, read as the reverse complement.
GAGTACGGAGGTGTCAGTGGGGATAGTTATTTTGTATGTTTGAAATATTTAATCACCATAACTGCAAAAAAACAAGGGTGCCCTTAAAGCTGATAAGCAAGAAGGACTTGGGGTACTCTCCCGCCTCATCACACTAGGCTCCACAGTCTGTACCAAGCCCCCTCATGGGCCCCTCACTGCCTGCCCCCTCTCTGATGGCTGTGGATGGGGGTCCAGGAACAGGAGGTCTCATAGCCTAGGGTAGGCAGCATGGTACCGTGCTGCCCTATGCACAAGAACCCATCACTAGGTTCTGGAAGACTCATGCTCATGTTCACAGCAGCACTAGTCACAGTTGCCAAAAGGTGGAAATAACCCAAATGTCCATCAACAGATGAATGGATAAACTAAATGTGGTCCATCCACACAATGGAATACAAGTCAGCCTTAAAGAGGAATGAAGTTCTGATACACGCTACAACATGATGAACCTCAAAAACATGCTAAGTGAAAGACGCCAAAGACAAAAGGCCACATAACGTATGATCCCATTTTTATGAAATGTCCAGGACAGGCGAATCCATAGAGACAGAAAGCAGATTAATGGTTGCCAGGGACTGGGGGAGGGGGGAATGGGGAGTGACTGCTAATAGGGAGAGGGCTTCCTTTGGAAGTGATAAAAATGTTCTTGAACTTATACATTACATATAGGTGGGATCATAAGACATGGCCGTTGGCATCTAGCTTCTTTCACTGAGCACAATATTTTCAAGGGTAATATTCATTTTCACTGCTGTATAGTATTCCATCACAGGAACAGATTGCAAGTTATTTATCCACTTTCTTGCATATACATTTTATAATCAGGAAACACGTCTCATAAAAGTTGTTTCAGAGTAAGTCAGCAACATTCTTCCCTTTCTCTTTACCACCCCCATTGACTAACCACGTGTTCTTGGACAAATCATTGTTTTCTTTCTCCAGCTCTTTCCTTCTGTCAGGTGGGAACCCTAATCCCTTCTTTGCCCAACTCCTAGTAGAGGTTGGAATCAAATTTTCCCCCCTCAGTCTCACCCTGGAGTCACAAGCCCAAAGCGCATCTTCTCCCCGCCCTCGAGGTTATCCTGAGTCTCAACATCTACCAAGTTCCTCCATTATGAAGCCGAATGCTCTCTTTTCTCCTCTGGGGCATCTATTTAAAACGCCGCCAGCTGAGAGTTAATCCTTTAGAGCAGCTGGTGGGTCCTACAGGGGCCGGGTCAGGTGAGGCACCCATGTTTTGCAGAAATGGATACCTCTGCAACTAAAAATAACCCCCAGGGGTTGAATTCTTTCCAGGGTCTTTCTTGTGCCCTCTGGGACCATAAGGCCAGGGAAGGTGGGGGTGGGGATGGGAGCCTGGGTTTTGCGGGAACAAAGTAGGCTCCTCACTATGAGTGGGGCCTGGTAGAAAAGTCACACGCCTGGGTTTTGGCTCTGCTGTTCACTCTGGCATGGCTTTGGGCAAATAACCGCCCCTCGCCCCCTCTCCCCTGCAAGCCTGTTTCCTCTGTTGTCAAAGGGAGAATGAAAGCACTCCCTCCACCAAGTTATATTGACGATTCAATGCTCTGCGTATTATCATCATTATGCATTTTTTTTTAATTGAAGGGAATTCCCTGGTGGTCCAGTGGTTAGGACTCCGTGTTTTCACTGCCAAGGGCCTGGGTTCGATCCCTGGTTGGGGAACTAAGATCCCACAAGCTGCGTGGTGTGGCCATATAAATAAATAAAATAAAAAATTGAAGTTTAGTTGATTTACAATATTGTGTTAATTTCAGGTGTACAGCAAAGTGATTCAGTTATACGTTGTCTGTGTATACTTTTTCAGTCTTTTCCATTATAGGTTATTACAAGATATTGAATATAGTTCTCTGTGCTATACAGTAAACCCTTGTTGTTTATTTTATATACCGTAGTGTGTATCTGTTACTCCCATACTCTTAATTTATACCTGCCCCCCTTCCCCTTGGGCAACCACAATTTTGTTTTCTACGTCTGTGAACTTCTTTTCATTATCAATACCCTCCCAGCAACCCTAGAAGGACGGGATGAGTCTACTCATTGCTACAGATGAGAAGACTGAGGCTGGTGGGGATGTCCTGCCCCAAGGATCCACAGCAAGGCAGTGGTCAAGAAACTGCCCCCTGGCTCTTTCCCTTTGCCATGCTTCTTTTTGGTTTCTCTTGCTGAGTACTTGGGGCAGCACCCAGAAGCAGCAGAATGTGGGTTTCAATTCCAGGTTTGCCACCAAAGCACTCCCCTCTCACTGGGTGAGTTTGGTTGCTCACTCCCCTACCTGGGCCTCAGTTTAGTCATGTGTAGAATGAGGATGCTGTCTAGAGTGACCAACTGTCCTGGTTTGCTTGGGGCTGAGGGGTTTCTGGGACTTTGGGTGCTTGTCTTGGGCGAATGTGGGCGAGTTGGTCACCCGGCACTATCATTCATTTCAGAGGGCATCTGCGAAGATGAAAAGAAATTGCTTAGTGTTTAACAATTATATGAGAGTTATTTCTGGAACTGAACTGAAATGGAAAGTACCTGTGGGTGGAAATTTTAGTGGATGGACTTATAAAAATCAGGTCTGCCTAAGGAGGAAGGAAGAAACCCCTATCAGGACCCTCCTTCTGACCTGTGATGGGCTCCACAACATTCCCTCTCTGGGGGTCGGTGTCCTGTCTGTGGATGGCCAGGAAGTGCTAGAAGGTTTCCCAGGGCACCTTTAGCACTGCTGCCATTCTGCGCTATTTAGTGTGAGGTCCAAACATAGGAAGTGTGTTCACAGAGTTTCTCTAAGAAAGTCACCCTCTCCCAAGCCTCTGTGCTCAGCTCTCTTCCTCAGTTTCCCCCACTGTAAAATGGAATAGTAGCCCCTCCTCAAAAGGCTGGAGGGTGAGCAGTCCCCAACCCTCAAAAAGCTTATAGTTCAAACCAGAGATCAAGGAACAGTTCTCTTTGGCTCCCACTGTAGTTTTTAAATGTTCAAACTGCAACCAACATGTCTTTCAATAGGTGAATAATTAAACCATGGAACATCTGTATCGTGCAGTATTATTCAGCACTAAAAAGAAATGAGCTACCAAGCCACGAAAAGACATAGGGGAGCTTTAAATGTATCTTGCTAAGTGAAAGAAGCCAGTCTGAAAAGGCTACATACTGTATGATTCCAACTCTATGACATTCTGGAAAAGGCAGAACTATGAAGACAGTGAAAAGATCAGAAGTTGTCAGGGGTTTGGGGAGGGAAAAGGGGGGGGTGGCATGAATAGGCAGAGCTTCAGGGTAGTGAAACTATTCTGCATGATACTACAATGATGGATACATGTCATTATACGCTTGTTAAAATCCATAAAACGTACAACACAAAGGAACCCTTATGTCAACTGCAGAGTTTAGTTGATAATGATGTTGATAATACCTGATAATAATGGTAATAGGACAATAATGGTGTTGACAATAATGTTTGTTCATGGACCATAGCAAATGTTTCCACTCTGGTGCAGAATGTTGATGGTGGTGGAGGCTGTGTGGGAGGTTGGTGTGGGTGGGTAGTCAAAGTATATGGAAACTACTTTCAGTTTAACTTTGCTGTGGATCTAAACTGCTCTAAAAAACTGTCTATTAATTTTAAAAAAGAAAAGACATGTTCAAATAGCTAACATATAAACATAGGGAGCTACAAATCACATTTCTAGCTTCCCTTGAAAAATTAGTTCTGCTGGTTCTAGCCCCAATCAGGGAGAGATGCACACGGCTGGATCTCACCTGGGGACGGTCCTCACCTGGCTGTCTTATTGTTTTCCATATATGACCTGCCTGGCCCTTGGAAGCATTAGGGCTTGAGACTCAGTCTAGATCAGTGAGTCTTAAGTGGGGGTAAGTGTGTCCCCCCGCAGGGACACCAGCAATGCCTGAGGACATTTTTTTTTCACTTTTTTCTTTTTTTTATGGCCCCACCACATGGCTTGTGGGACCTTAGTTCCCCGACCAGGGATTGAACCCAGGCCCTCAGCAGTGAGAGCGCAGAGTCCCAACAACTGGACTGCCAGGAAATTCCCTGGGGACATTTTTGTTTGTCACAGCTGGGGTATGCTCATGGCATCTAGTGGGTTGAGGCCAGGGATGCTGCAAAACATCCTGAAATTCACAGGACGGCCCCTGCCACAGAGAATAATGATCTGTCTCTGTCATTAGTGTTGAGGTTGGGAAACACTGGTGCAGAGCTGGTTCTCATCTGGGGAACTTTAAAAAATACTGATGATGGTACCACGCCCTGCGATTCTGATTCTAATGATAAAGGGGTGCTACCTGGACAACAAGAGTCTTAAAAGCTCCCCAGGTGACTCTAATGTGTAGCCATACTTGAGAACCACTGGTCTGGAAGGCTCTTTGCATGGGTCAGGGCTTAAGGTAGCCAGGATTGTCATTTAATCATTCATTCACTCATTCCTTCAATCATGCCGCCAGCATCCACTACTTCTTTATTTCTTCTTGCATAGAGCTAAGGGTCCTAGAGGTGAGCCAGACCTGGCCCTCCCTTTCCTATTAAGGAGCTCCAGCCTCTTTTAGCCCATCATTTCTCAAACATTAGTATGCTTACAGGGATCTTGTTCAAATGCAGAGTCTGTTTTAGCAGGTCTTGGTGGGGAGCCTGGCATTCTGCATTTCTTAACCAGGGGCCACAGATGCTGTTCACCTGAGGACCACACTTTGTGCTTCATCCTCATTCAGGATTCTCACAAAAGCCTGACCCAGAAAATGCCTGCATCCTGGAAAACACATTGCCCCATGCCTTACAAATAATTCTACCTCTCACAAGTGCCTTAGATCTGACTACTGACAAAGTTCTCAACAGATCTTCACAATAGCCAGGAAAGGGAGTCCAGGATTATTTTACCAATGAACCCATTTCACAGATGAGCAAACTGAAGCTCATGTAAGCAAAGCAACCAGCCTGGTGTTTACTCACTGTGAGAAGCAGAACTGACTCCCAATTTGAAGATTATTCCTTAAAGCTAGCTTGGCTCTCAGGTTCACAAAATTCTTAATTTCTGTACAAGGGGTCACACATATTCTGTAACTGGTCCTGCAATCAGCACACAGATTCTGAGAAGAAACTTTTAGAGAGGCTTAGCAGGAATACCAAACTGGGGGACTAACAGCTAAGTCCAATGCCTCCCTTTTCTAAGGGTAGGCAAGTACCCCAGAGCAATCGCAGTGATTCTTGGGATCAAGCAGACCGGGGTTCGAATTCCAAGGCTGTCATCTACCAGCCCTGGGACCACAGGCTCATTGTGTATGTAAATTAGCTTAGCCTCTATTTCCTATTTCCCCAGTTATGAAAGGAGGGAGCTGAATGTTGATCAGACCAGGGGGTTCTCAACCTTGACAGCATATAGCATCCTTGGGGGATGGGAGCTTGAAACACGAGCATGCCAGGGCCCTATCCCAGATATTCTGATTCTATTGGTCTGGAGTGGAGATGAGATGGGGGTTTAAGAACCCCCAGGAGCCTCTAATGTGCTGCTGGGGTTCAGAACCACTGAACCCTTTCAGCCTTCAGGAACCTTCAGGCTGCAGTCCTTCAAGTTCAGGTGATTTACTCTGTGACTCCAGCAGAAATATCCCAACCCCTCTGCATGCTCCCAGCCAGCCCAGAGACCTCTTTCCTTCCGAGACTTGTGTCCTACATCCCTACTGGGCTGCTGCCCTTCACAATTTTCGATTTCCCAATGTGTGCTAGGTTCTGTACTTGCCCACGGGACTGGCCTGAGCCACCAGGAATTCATCTGCAGACAGGAAATACAGCTCCATGTTCAGGCTAAGATAATACAAAGCTTATTTTGCTTTGCAAAGTAACTGCTTTTCAGAAGAGCCTTTAAAGAAATAGACTCTGGCATGTGGACGAGCTAAAATAAAATGGAACAAAAACACTTGCCAGGCAGAGTTTGATCTTATTTGCATAAGACTGTGCATTTACATCCGTAACTACAGGGGTATAAATGCAGAGAAGTGAGGTCTGGAATGGTGGCCACCATGTCAACTGTAACTATCCCCTTTTTCCTTTGGGCTTTTCAGTTCGTTTTTCTTTCTTTTTTAAATATACACAAACACGTATTTTTATCATCTTTAAAAAAGCTACTTCCAGAGAATATAGTGATAATTTACATCTAAGTGCGAGAAAAGATCACAAAGTTTCGGGTGATTGGTCTTTTCTAAAGCTAAATTCTACTGTCCATTTAGTTTGCTGGTGTGCTAGAATTATTAAAATACTAGGAGACGAACAAGAAACACTCCCAGAACCTTGTATAAAAATAGAATGCATTCTAAGGAAGCCATTTACCATCATTTAAAAAAATCGTTCAAAAAAAAAAAAAAAACAATCCAAGAAGCTGGGTTTTCCCCCCAGCGATTCTCCATGAGGGTCTGGAGCTGGTGGGAGGAGGCTGACCCCAAATCATCCTGCCCTAGGGCCAGTACTGCTCAGTAAGTGAAAAGGATCCGGGCCAGACCTGGAAGAATTCCCTCTGGGCTCCGAGATCCAGCAGAGCCTTGGCCCAGGGAAAGGGAGAGGAGGTTGCCCCAGGGCCACAGCGGGGAAGGGGCACCGGTGTCACTTTCTCTGAACCTGATCACAGCTCCCAGCACTGCCGGCCCTTATATAGACACTCAGCTGCCGTTCTGGCTCCCCGCTCCAAGGGCAAGGAGGGAGGTCACGGCTGCGGGCAGCTAGGACGTCTGGCCAGGCCAGCAGAGCCGACCCGCCTGCGCCCTCACCACGACCTACGCCCCTCGCCCAAGTTCCTGCGACCGTACCCTGCTCGGACCCCTGACCTTCTCTCCCTGCATCCTCCCCAGCACCTGTTCCCTCTCCTCTGAGCAATCACATTCCTTTCCTTTCCTCCAGCCTGCATCTGCTTCCCCTCCCCCAGCGCCACAATCTCAGGAGCTTCTCTCCTTGCCCTCTCTCTTGTCTCTCCCCTCTGTCCGGCCCCGTATGGGAGAACCCCATGATCCCAGCACCTGCCTGTTTCCCCAAACCGGTCCCTGGGACTGTTCCCCCACGATTCAGGCCTTTCCCCTTCTCCAGACCCCTGGGTAAACCGCCGTCCCTCGCCCCGGAATGCCAGTCCTCTCCAGCCTCCGGCCCTGGCTCACCTGGCTCATACTTGAGGTAGAGAATGGAGACGATGAAGTAGCTAAGGTCGAAGACAGGAAAGAGGGGCACCCGCGAGAAGCTGAGCGCAAGCTCGCCCAGGCTCAGCGCCGAGAGCAGCTCCATGGCGCCCGCCGGGTCCCACCCCAGCCCCCGGCCCGGTGAGTCCAGTCGCCTGCAACTGCGCCCCCCCCCCGCTGGACCCGCCCCCGCCCGCCAGGCGCCGCCCCCAACCCTGCCCCCGCGGGAGAGGAGGGGCGACCGCTGGCTGGCCTTGGGGCGGGTGGTGGGACCCTCCAGTCCCATGGAGGCCGGTCGGTCCAATGTCCCACACTGTCCCTCGGGCCATCACGACCCCATTCAGCCCAGCCAGGCGGGGTGCGGGGTCCCCGTGGAGTGTGAGTTGGACAGGGGATCTGTCCTTGGAGGGGGGCGGGATCCGTTCCTCACGGAGCCCACCCAGGCGGGACGGACCAATCAGGACCGCGTTCCTGTGGGGCTGATCAGGACCCAAGTCCTCTGTGGAGCCCTTGGATCCGGACCTCCATCCCCCGTGGGACCAGATCAGTTGTGAACCACATACTCCCGTGCCCCATAGGGTCCATTCGGTCAGGACCCCCGTCCTCTATCGAGCTGTCATGATCCCAGCCCTCTGTAAATCATGACTTCTGTGCCGCGCAAGGAATCCCGTCCTCCTAGGGAACCGCTCAGTCGGGACCCCCGCCCCGGGTAGTGCCTGCCTAGTGGGGATCCCGCCTTCCGTGGGGCCCAGGAGGAGGCCCTTTTGGAATGCAACAGTCGGGGCGTCCATGCCCGGTAGAGCCCACTGCATCAGGACTCATTCCCCTATGCATTTCAGTGATCAGGGCGCACCGTTTCTCTAGAAGCCGCATCCGAGAGCCCAGCCCAGCAGAAGGCTAGTGCTCTGGCTGGCTGGTCTCTCACGCATGCGCGAAAGGCTTCCAATCCGTTACCCAACCCTGCCCCCAGATGGCTCCGCCCCTGGGTGACGTCATGATGCCGCCCCGCCCTTTCTTGGTTACCCTCCCCAGGCCTTCCTAGCAAGGAGCGGCGCTCGCTCTTTCTTTAGGGGGCTTGGCCTGCAGAAGGCGGGACCCTGCCTGCCTTGGTCTTTGATTGGTCCAGCCCTCTCTAGAGCTGCTTCGAGATTGGTTGGCTCGTGTTCCTCTCCCCTCCCTTCCCGAGGCTTCCGCTTCCTGTTCGGACGGACGCTCCGGCAGTAACAATGATCGGGGACATCCTGCTGTTTGGGTAATTAGGGGGACCAGAGGATGGGACGTGAGGGCCCGACAGGGTGGGGGCGGTCCAGGTAACCGCATTCTCCCTCTGCAGGACGCTGTTGATGAACGCCGGGGCGGTGCTCAACTTTAAGCTGTGAGTAGGCCGCGTTGGACCGTGGCTCCATCCGGGGGACCCGTAGCCCCGCCTTCGCGAGCGTGAGCCCGGCCTACGCCGCCGGCCCCGCCCCCAGGTCCCAGCCCCAAGTTCCGCCTCCAACCGGGTCCATCCTTTTGTGACTCTCCGCGCCGCCGAGATTTGAACTCCGGACTCTCAGTTCCCCCGGAATCCCTCTGCTCGCACCCATGAGAGCCTCAGACCCATCCCCTGAGAATCTCTTAGCCCTAATCTGTACCCGCAGCCCCGCAGCTGGCTGCCTCGAACCACTCTCTCCACCCCGTCGGTGGCTGCAGGCATGGCTGTGATTGGCTGGGCAAGGGGTGGCCCAGGGAACATCACTGAACCGCGCAAAAGAGGTCACACAGCAAACCAACGGTAGGGCTAGAGCTCCCCTCTGAGCTGGGGATCAGGGCCCGGGGACTAAGTGGTCTGTTTGTCCTATTGAAAGTGGTCGCTGTCTGCTTCTGTTTGTAGGAAAAAGAAGGACACGCAAGGCTTTGGGGAGGAGTCGAGGGAGCCCAGCACAGGTAAGGTCTCCTTTCTGTACTCTGGAATTGGTACATTTCAGAGAGGACAGTTCTTTTTCACCAGTTTTCTTTTAGGGGTGTGTGTGTGTGTGTGTGTGTGTGCGCGCGCGTGTGCCTGAGTTTGTGCTGTTCCTTCTACCCACCTCTGTCATCCACTGCTTTCTCCTACCAGACCTCCCTGCGTAGGTCAGCACTCATATCACTTCTTACAGTTATAATTTTCTTTTATGTATGCTGTCATCTGGCTAATATCTAGCTCTCACACTTGACCTTAAGCTCCAGAGAAGAGGCTCCAGCTTGTTTTGGCTCATCTGTGTCCTTGCAGTTCCAGCATTCCAGCATGAATGAATGAATGAGCGAATGAATGAACAGCCTATTGTTTCCAGAATGCTGTAGACCTGTTTGTTTAATTTTCAATTAGATTAGCTTTCAGATAAATCAGGAGATGTCATATAAAGATTCAGATGTATGATTTTTCAAGAAAAATTGGAACATTCTACAACTTGGGGTTCAAGCGACCTTTTGACACCTGTTGAATAGGAGTTGAGAAGCAGGACCCCACTGAAACCGGGCCTGTGGCCTCTACCTCATCCCAGCCCCTGCCCCCTTTTCTTTGTATCATTTCACATGACTGGCCCCTGGAGGCCCTAGAATATATACTTCCTGCTAAATTGACACATGTGACTATTTGGAGTCTAATGGGACCTGTACGTGACTATTGTATCCATTCATTCATTCATTCACCAAACATTTATTGAATACCTATTATGTACCAGCCACTGTGCTAGATGCTGGGGACACAGCAGGGAACAAGACAGAAGTAATTCCTGCCTTTGGGTTGTACTCCTATGGGGTGGGACAAACAGTCCCTAAACAAGGAACACACAGTGAAGAAGATGTCGGGAGGATAGCGATGGGGTTGCTGCTCTGGCTGGGCTGTGTGGAGGGAAGGCCCTCTGAGGAGGTGGCATTGCAGCCAAGGTGGTGGGTGCTATGATGGAGCATTGCATGAGGACTATAGGAACCCTAAGGGGCAGCGAATCTGAAGGCAGTCTGACAGCTCCCCTTTACTGGGGGCCTGCCAGGTGGTGGCTGCCTTGTTAGGTACTTCCTATGGGTGTTTCACTCCACCTCCATTCCTAAAAGGTAAGGAGCATTTTCCCATTTTACAGATGAGGAAACTCAGGCTCAGAGATGTGGCTCAACTTGTTTGTGGCCACACAGCAAATCAGCGACAGCATTGGGATTTGAGCCTGGGTTTTTCTGACCTCAGAGGTTGTCCTCTCAATCACTAGACTGTCCTTCTGTTCATTCATGCATTCATTCAGCAGCTGTATACGTTGCTTACCCACTACGTGGAAGGCACTATTCCAGCCCCTGGGGATGTGATCTATAGATCTGAGTTGGAGCTATGGTAGGTGGGAAATTGGCCACGTGGGCTCGAAAGTGGCGGGAGCATTGGTGACAAGGATAGTCAGAACGGTGGCTTCCCTCTGATCGGGGGCTCCCTGCTAGGCTCCTTCAAACTAGGACTCTGTGTTGGCAGTTGCCCCTGTAGATCATGCTCCTCTCCCTCCATCCTCTGCCTGGCTGACCCCTAATATCACAGTGGCTTCATTTATTGAGAGTGTCCTATATATCAGGCACCGTACTGCAGCCTTCCCAGTCCCCCATCATCCCCATTTACACAGGAGGAAACTGGGGCATATGTAGGCCCAGGTCACTTGTGTGGAAGGTCAGTAAACTCCAGCCCACGTTTTTTTTGGCTGCATTGGGTCTTTGTTGCTGTGCGCTGGCTTTCTCTAGTTACGGGAAGCCGGGACTACTCTTCGTTGCAGTGTGTGGGCTTCTCAATGCGGTGGCTTCTCTTGTTGTGGAGCATGGGCTCTAGGCGTGTGGGCTCTAGAGCACAGCCTCAGTAGTCATGGCGCATGGGCTTAGTTGCTCCACGGCATGTGGGATCTTCCTGGACCAGGGATCAAACCCGTGTCCCCTGCATTGGCAGGCAGATTCTTAATCACTGCACCACCAGGGAAGTCCCCAGCTCACGTTTAAGGTTGGAGTTCACACACTTTCCCAGTGAGTCTTCTTCTGACCCCACCTGCCTCCCGATGCATGCCAGGTTGGGTTCCCCCATTACAGCTCCCATGGCACTTGTCCTAGTGAATAATCAGGTGTGTGGTTACTTGCTTTTATATTGGTATTTGTCCTCCCTGTGAGCTCCTTAAGGCAGGGGCACGTGTCTCATTCCTTCCTGTATCCCCTGCACTCAGCTACTCCGTGGGATGAGTAGCCTTTAGTCAGCGTTTGTTCATGGTAAGAGAGGCCATTTTTGTGATCCTGGGCTCAGAGAAGGGCCTTGCCAAGCAGTGCCTTGCAGACATTCTGGGAACGGATCTGTCTGACATTTGCAGTCTGTGCTGGGCCAACACTTATATAGGCTATGCTACGTGTTGCTAACCCCGTGGCTTGGACAACACTGGACTTGTCTAAACCATGTAGAGCAACTTGTGCTCTTCATGCGCTTGGATGGTGCAGCAGTGCCAGGTGGCGGTCATGTTGGGTTGCTGTGGAAGTTTCTGAGCTTCCCAGTGTTCCAGCTCTGGTCTGTGGATGACACTTTGGGTAACACCCTTGTAGATCATGTAATCTGGATCCATTCATTTCATTCTGGAGGCCTCAAGAGGCTGGGCAATCAATTCAAAACCCCAGAGGAAGGTCCTGGAACCCGAGTCTCTAGAGTCTTTTTTTGTTTTTAATTAATTAATTAATTGCTGCGTTGGGTCTTCGTTACTGCACCCAGGCTTTCTCTAGTTGCGGCGGGGGTGGGTACTCTTCGTTGCAGTGTGTGGGCTTCTCATTGTGGTGGCTTCTCTTGTTGCAGAACACGGGCTGTAGGTGCATGGGCTCAGTAGTTGTGGTTTGCGGGCTCTAGAGTGCAGGCTCAGTATTTGTGGCACACGGGCTCAGTTGCTCCACGGCATGTGGGATCTTCCCCGACCAGGGCACGAACCCGTGTCCCCTGCATTGGCAGGCAGATTCTTAACCACTGTGCCACCAGGGAAGTCCCTCTGGAGTCTTAATGTACCAAATTCCCTCTTCTTGGGGTGGTTTCTGTTCCTTGGCATCAGAGGGGACTAGAGCTGGTCGTCACCAAAGCAGAACTCCCATTTTGCTTGCCTGAATTAGTATGCTTTTTCAGTTGTAAACTCTGAAAACCAGCTCAAAGTGGTTAAAGCAAATTGAAACATCGAAGCGTAGAATGGTCCTCGGGCACACGTGGATTCAGGGCTTAAACTGGCTCTCCAGCTTGTGACCCTCCCCAGCTCTCTTTTCCTCCTGATTGGTTTTACTATCAGGCTGGCTTGTGTTGACAAAGATGACCCTAGAGCAGGGCTTGGCACATTTTTCTGTAGAAGGCCAGATGATAAATAGTTTAGGCTTTGTGGGCCATAGAGTCTCTGGTGCAACAGTTCACCTCTGTAAGTTGAAAGTAGTCATGGATAATATGTAAATGAGTGGGCATAGCTGTATTTTAATAAAACTTTATGGCTGTTGAAATTTGAGTTTCATGTAATTTTTGTGGCTCACAAAATAATTTGTTGGCTTTTTTTTTTAACCATTAAAAAGTATAAAAAACATTCTTCATTCATGGGCTATACAGAAATAGGTGGCAGAGGCCAGCTTTGGCCTACAGGCCATGGTTTGCACCCTGCCTTAGAGGACTGGGCTTACATCTTTGCAGTCCAGCTAGCCTGGCAGAAAGCAAGTGCCTCTTTCCTGGTAGTTCGGGCAAAAGTCCCAGGGCTGGCTCTCATTGGACAGACTGGGGTCACGTGCCCTTCCCTGAGCCAATCAGAGGCTGAGTGCTTGGTCCTCTCAGGGGGTTGGTCAGTGGCAGCTATAGCCTGAGTGCTCAGGGCTGGGGAACAGAGGTGGCCCAAATGAAAAGCCATGCTGCCATTGGAACATGGGGGCAGTGGGTGTGGGGTGGGCAGAAGCACACTGCAGCCGTGACAACAGAAATGTTAGCACTGCTTGTGAAAATGCTTTCTGACCTTCCAGGTGACAACATCCGGGAGTTCTTGCTGAGCCTCAGATATTTTCGAATCTTCATCGCCCTATGGAATGTCTTCATGATGTTCTGCATGATCGTGTAAGTCCAGCCCGCCTCTCTCCTTCATTGTCATTATCCTCAGGGTCGCTCTCCAGAATGAACCTCTGATGGTCGTTTTCTGTCCTCCCAGTCTGCACTTTTGTGTCATGCTTTCTGCTTTCAAAGTAAGAACTCTCCACACTAGAGAGGAAACTGGGGTCTGAAGGAATTAAACTATGTCACCGCAGTCCAGGCTGGAGCTTCGATTGGAACATGGCGTTCTTCAAGTCCTGGCTGTGCGTGGTGCCTCAGCAGAGGCTGCCAAGAGATGCCTTCCCCTGAGCCCATGGCTCCATCACCTCTCGCCGACTCTGTTGATTGTGCTTAGCCTATACTTGGCGTTGGCCAAAGTGGAAAATACGTCTTGAAAGGCCAGCGTGCTGCTGGGTCTTGCTCCCAGCCTGCTGGAAGCCAGCAGGAGTGCATTCAGGCTTTATTTCTGCTTTTTATGCCTATTTTATTTTCTCATTAGACTAAAAA